>NC_092717.1:243542613-243850113 GCF_047496885.1 Scyliorhinus torazame
GAAAGTTCTAATATTTTGGAATTATATTGTTTTGAAAGCTGTTTATATTTAGTTTGAACATTCTACTATTTTGGAAATATATTGTTTTGAAAGTTCTAATATTTAATTTGAAAGTTGTAATATTTTGGAATTACATTGTTTTGAAAATTGTAATATTTTGTTTGAAAGTTCTAATATTTTGGAACTATATTGTTTTGAAAGTTCTAATATTTAGTTCAATGTTCTAATATTTTGGAATAATATTGTTTTGAAAGTTGTAACATTTAGTTTGAAAGTTCTAATATTTTGGAATGATATTGTTTTGAAAGTTGTTATATTTTGTTTGAAAGCTCTAATATTTTGGAATTATATTTGTTTTGAAAGTTGTAATATTTAGTTTGAAAGTTCTAATATTTTGGAAATTTGTAATACTTTGAAAGTTGTAATATTTAGTTTGAACATTCTAATTTTTAGAATTATATTGTTTTAAAAGTTGTGTAATGTTTAGTTTGAAACTTTGAATAATTTGGAATTATATTGTTTTGAAAGTTGTAATATTTAGTTTGAAAGTTCTAATATTTTGGAAATTTGTAATACTTTGAAAGTTGTAATATTTAGTTTGAACATTCTAATTTTTAGAATTATATTGTTTTAAAAGTTGTGTAATGTTTAGTTTGAAACTTTGAATAATTTGGAATTATATTGTTTTGAAAGCTGTAATATTTAGTTTGAATGTTCTAATTTTTAGAATTATATTGTTTTGAAAGTTGTAATATTTAGTTTGAAAGTTCTAATATTTTGGAATTGTATTGTTTTGAAAGTTGTAATATTTAGTTTGAAAGTTCTAATATTTTGGAATTATGTTGTTTTGTAAATTGTAATATTTAGTTTGAAAGCTCTAATATTTTGGAATTATAATTGTTTTGAAAGTTGTTATATTTAGTTTCAAGGTTCTAATAATTTGGAATTATATTTGTTTTGAAAGTTGTAATATTTAGTTTCAAAGTTCCAATATTTTGGAATTATATTTGTTTGAAAGTTGTAATATTAAGTTTCAATGTTCGAATATTTTGGTAAATTGTCATACTTTGAAAGTTGTAATCTAGGAATATAGGATTTAGGAGTAGGCCATTCAGCCCTTCAGCCTGTTCCACCATTCAGTAAAGTTATGGTTAGCCTGGTGCTATATCTCAGCTCCAGTTTCCTGTCTGCCTCTCTCCCCCTCAATAAGCGTTTACCCCCTTGTCAATCAAAAATCTATCTAACTCAGCACTGAATAAATTTGAACGGCCAGCGTCCAGTGCCTTCGGAGAGAAAAAAATAATCTCCTCAACTCTGACTTGCTGTTTTGAAAGTTGTAATATTTTTGAAACTTGTAATAACTGGTGATAGTTTTTAATTTTTATTTCAAAGCTACAATAATTTGAAACTTGTCTTCAACTTGCCTGCTGCTAATTTATTCCTATAACATTTTTTTAAATTTCAAATTTTTTAAATGTTAAGTTTGAGAAGTTGGGGAAAGGGTGCAGAACACGAGCCTCTTAATAATAATAATATAATCTTTATTGTCACAAGTAGGCTTACATTAACACTGCATTGAAGTTACTGTGAAAAGTCCCTAGTCGCCACATGTTCGGGTGCACAGATGGAGAATTCAGAATGTCCAATTCATCTAGCAAGCACATCTTTCGGGACTTGTGGGGGAAAACCAGAGCACCCGGAGGAAACCCACGCAGACACGGGGAGGACGTGCAGACTCCGCACAGACAGTGACTCAAGCTGGGAATCGAACCTGGGACCCTGGCGCTGTGAAGCCACGGTGCTAACCACTGGGCCATTGTACTGCCAGCAGCTATTGGAAAAGTATATGTCTAGGAGTAATGGTACTTCTGAAACTGCAAAAAAGCTGTTTAAAGTGATGTTAGATATGGAAACAGCCATTGTGATTTGGTGTATCAGAGGGTAATGTGCAGATATTCTGGAACATCACAGGATAGGACTTATTATATGGGGAATATTCTGGTTAATTTCCAGTGACATTCTGCATGGATATTCTGATATAGATCATAGAATTTACAGAGCAGAGGGAGTCCATTTGGCCCTTCAAGCCTGCACCGGCCCTCGGAAAGAGCACCCCACTTAAGCACATGCCACCACCCTATCCCAGTATCCCCACCTAACCTTTCGGACACTAAGTGGCAATTTATCATGGCCGATCCACCTCACCCGCACGTCTTTGGACTGTGGGAGGAAACCGGAGCACCCGGAGGAAACCCACGCAGACACGGGGAGAAAGTGCAGACCCCGCACAGACAGTCACCCGAGACCGGAATTGAACCCGGGTCCCTGACACTGTGAGGCAGCAGTGCTAACCACTATGCCCCTGTGCCGCCCACGGAGCACAATATGCACAGTGAGATGCAAACAGATTTACTTAAGGCCCCCCCCCCCAAAAAATAACCCGTACATTTCATAACTCTGCACGTGCCAAAATATTTTGCAGCCAACAAGTAGTTTTTGAAGTGCAGTGCCTGTTGTAATATAGAGAAATACAACAGCACATCTGGGTGCACCGCAAGCTCCCACAGATAATAATGGCATGAACCAGTTTGGGGCAAAAGCAAAATGCTGCGGATGTTGGAATTCTGAAATAAGGACAGAAAGTGCTGCGGAAGCTCAGCAGGTCTGGCAGCATCTGTGGAGAAAGAAAGTTAATGTTTTGCATCCAATGTTCCGTTCCGATCCATTGCACTCAAAACATTGGCCGGAATTCTCTGGCTGCTGGGATTCTCTGTTGCTGCTGGCAGCGCCCCGCCCCCGCCCCGGCGTGGGGTGGCTTCAATAGGGAATCTCATTGTCAAGCGGCGGGAAGAGAGAACCCCGTCGGCAGAGAACGGTGCGGCGCCGAGAGGCACGCGGGGGGTGGGGGGGACGGGGACGGAGAATGCCGATTCTAGCAAATGGAAATGAGCCTCGTTATGAGCTCAACTGATTATCTTAAATTGGTTGTTACATAGACAACATAGAATTTACAGTGCAGAAGGAGGCCATTCAGCCCATCAAGCTTGCACCGGCCCTTGGAAAGAGCACCCCCATTTTAAGCCCAGAACCCCACCCCATACCCGTAACCCAGCAACCCCTTTGGACACTAAGGGCAATTTAGCATGGCCAATCCACCTAACCTACACGTCTTTGGACTGTGGGAGGAAACCGGAGCACCCGGAGAAAACCCATGCAGACACGGGGAGAACAGTGACCAAAGCCAGGAATCGAACCTGGGACCCTGGAGCTGTGAAGCGATAATGCTAACCACTGTGCTACCGTGCTTCCCTAAAGTTGGTGTAGCTATTGGTGCAGTCAGGATTGTTTAGCAAGTGCTGCCCATTCACTAAATCACACTTAACAGTGGTCCAGTAGACAGTAAGATGTGTTAATCATATTCAGGGACTGGGACCTTGCCTGTTCTTCCGTTGCAATAATGCGATTGGATGCTTCAAAGCCATCTACATAGTTGGGTGGGGCACCTGAAGTGCAGAATGCCAGTGATCAGCCTAGATTCTGTTCTCGATTCTCTGGAGTGGGGTTTGAACCCACAATCATCAGGGCTCAGAATAACGGCAACACTTCTGACTCACTGTTTCGGGATTGATGCTTTCTTGCATCTGTTAGCCCAACAATTGCTCCAAATCACTTGGAAGACCGAGGGCTAATGGCAGGAAGTATCTGCAACATTGCTCCGAGTATCCTTTTTTTCCGGAAAGAAACAAGTCCGTTCTGAATCATTCGGGGTTGATACAAAACGTCCTTCTATCTTGTTCGACCTTCAAGGCTAAGATCACCACGTTCATCGCCTGGGATGTTTGATATGGTTGCGGTGGGTGGGTGACTCCACGGCTAATCAGCGCTGGGGAGGTTCTGCAGCAAACCTCAGAATCACAGGATTGGGACAGCACAGAACAAGGCCATTCGGCCCGTCGTCTCTGCACTGACACTCTGAACAATTCACTTTGTCCCGTTCTCCCGCCTTCTTCCCTTAACCCTGAACATTCCTCCTTTTCAAAAAATAATCTAATTCCGTTTGAATTGCTTGTCTAAGCTGCCTCTGGGCAGTGTATACAAAAGCCGGTCCACTCGCTGCTTGAAAATGTTTTTCCTCATATCACCCTTGCTTCTTTTGCTAATTAATTTAGATCTGGGCCCTTTTGTTCCCGATCTGTTCCCGAGTGGGGGCAATTTCTCCTTATTGACTCTGTCCAGGTCCCTCACGATTTTGAACATCTCTATCAAATCTCCTCCCAGCCTTCGTGTCAAGGAAAACTGCTCTATCTTCTTCAATCTATCTTCATAACCAAAGTTCTTCATCCCGGGAACCTGTCTCATGAATATATTCTGCACATCTTTTCTAAAGTGTGTTGCCCAGAACTGCACACAATATTCCAGCTGAGGTTTAACTTAGTGTCTTCATAGAATTCACAGTGCAGAAGGAGGCCATTCGGCCCATCGGGTCTGCACCGGCTCTTGGAAAGAGCACCCCACCCAAGCCCACACCGCCACCCAATCCCCATAACCCAGTAACCCCACCCAACACTAAGGGCAATTTTGGACACTATGGGCAATTTATCATGGCCAATCCACCTAACCTGCACATCTTTGGACTGTGGGAGGAAACCGGAGCACCCGGAGGAAACCCACGCACACACAGGGAGAACGTGCAGACTCCGCACAGACAGTGACCCAGCGGGGAATCGAACCTGGGACCCTGGAGCTGTGAAGCAATTGTGCTATCCACAAGGCTACCGTGCTGCCCTAATATAAAAGCTCAACATAACCTACTTGCTCTTGTACTCGATGAACCTACTAGTAAAACACAGCAGACTATGGACGGGATTCACTCAGCCCAGGCCGGGCTGGAGAATGGCTGGGACGGGCCCGAATCGCGCGACGCCGCCCCGACGCCGGTCGTGGGCCACTCTACGCGCCACCCCCGCCCGGGATGGGCTGAGTGGCCACGCCAAAAAACCCAAATCCCGCAGGCGCTGTTTACACCTGCTCTTACCCGGCGGGAGCTCGCCGTCGATCCATCTGGGTCCGGGGGGGGGGGGGGGGGCTCCACTGTGCCTGGCCCACGATCGGGGCCCACCGATCGGCGGGCCGGCCTCTCGGGCTGGGGGCCTCTTTTGTTCCGCGCCGGTCCCTGTAGCCTTGCGCCGGGGCCGGTGCGGAGAAGGGAGCCACTGCCTATGCGCAGTCCCCCGGCGCCCAGTCGACGCTGGAAATCGGCAGCTGGAGTGGCATGGGTCAGAATCGCTCTCCTGAGGCCATGAGGCTATGTTGACGCCGTCGAGAAACGCAATTGCGTTTACGACGGCGTCAACGCCTAGCCTCAGGATCAGAGAATCCCACTCTACATGCTTCAATAACTGGATTTGGTGGATGATGAGTCTGGGGAAGGATGTGTAGACATCTTAGTCATGTCAGTGTCAAAGAGGAGATGTTTGGCATCTTAAAAGGCATTAAGGTAGATAGGGCCCCAGGGCCTGATGGGATCTAACCCAGGAAATTGCTGGGACCTTTAGAGAAATCTTTGTATCCTCACTGGCTACAGGTGAGGTCCCAGAGGACTGGAGAATAGCTAACGTTGTTCCTTTGTTTAAGAAGGGTAGCAAGGGTAATGCAGGATAGTACAGGTCGGTGAGCCTTACGTCAGTGGTAGGGAAGTGATTTGAGAAGATTCTGAGGGACAGGATTTACTCACATTTGGAAACAAGTGGACTTATTAGCGAGAGGCAGCACGGTTTTGTGAAGGGGAGGTCGCGTCTCACTGACTTGGTTGATTTTTTTCGAGGAAGTGACGAAGTTGATTGATGATGGTAGTGCAGTGGATGTTGTCTACCTGGACTTCAGTAAGGCCTTTAACATGGTCCCTCGTGGCAGACTGGTACAAAAGATGAAGTCACGCAGGATCAGAGATGAGTTGACAATATGGATACAGGCTCGGTCATAGAAGACAGAGGGTAGTGGTGGAAGGGTGCTTTTCTGAATGGAATGCCGTGACTAGCGGTGTTCCGCAGAAACCAGTGCTGGGACGAGCTACATTTTCCGCCATGCCATTTTTAAAGTTTGGTCAGAGGAGCAAGTCTGCTTTACCAAATTGAAAGCTAGACCTGCCCCACTCAGCTCGACCCATGTGTACCAGCGTCGCACAAGGGCCTCAACCACTTTCACCTGAGCTGTCTAAGGATATTTTTTGGAGCTCAGACGGCAAGACAAAATATCGGACGCTGAGGGTGCTGACTGAGCTGGCACGCTGAGCACCCACACCATAATGAGGCAGCCACAAGTGACCTGGGCTAGCCGTGTGGCCAGAACGCCCGACACTCGCTTACTAAAGCGAATCTTCCATAGAGAGCCGGAGCCTGGGGTGCGCTCTCTTGGCCCTCAAAGGAAGCGCTACAAGGACGCTGAGTTTGTTTATATACAGACTGTAGCAGCCAGGGAAATGAAGTAGGGTAAACTAGATAAACCTGTATGGGAGAAAGGAATAGAAGGCTACGTTGACGGGGTGAGATGCAGGGATGAGAAGAGATTTGGGTAATGCATAATAATAACCTTCATTGCCACAAGTAGACCGACATTAACACTGCAGTGAAGTTACTGTGAAACCCCCCAGTGGCCACATTCCGGCGCCTGTTCGGGTACAGAGGGAGAATTCAGAGTGTCCAAATTACCTAACAGCACGGGGGTGATTCTCCGAACCCCGCGCCGGGCCAGAGAATCGTCGCAACCGCACCACGACACCCCGACGCCGGCGCGCGATTCTCCGAGGTGCAGTGAATCGCCGCCACTTGCGCTGGCACGGTGGCGGCTGCTGGAATCGGAGCCGCCGATTCTCCGGACGGATGGGCCGAGCGGCCGCGCGGATACGACAAGAGTCCCGCCGGCGCCGTTCACCCCTGGTCGCTGCCGGCGGGAACTCTGCGCGACCAGTCGGGGGGCGGCCTGTGGGGGGCCGGCCCGCGATCGAGGCCCACCGATTGGCTGGCGGGCAGGCGTCTTTCCCCCCCCCCCCCGGGCCTACTTTCTGGCGCGGCCGGCCCCCACATTTGGCGCCGCGAAAGGAGGCTGGAGTGGCATGAACCGCTCCAGTGCCGTGCTGGCCCCCTCTGGGGGCCAGAATCGGTTATACCCGGGCCTGGTTCGCGCCATCGTAAAACGCAACGGCGTTCACGACAGCGCAAACATTTGGGCCCAATATTGGAGAATCGCCCCCCCCCCCCACCCCCTATTTCTGTACCGTAAATACTCTGATACTTTTGTGAGGGACTAAAGCCTCACAATGTTGATTTTTATAAAAATATATTTCGTTAGGTTCATTGCTGTTTCTAAAATTTTAAAACTGAACAAGGTCCTTTTAAAACGGCTGAACCCCTTTCTGTCTGTCACCCCTGGACACAAGAAGCGACTTGGCAGCTCGTTATCTCTGACGAACCACTAAGGACCTCCTGTGGACTGTACAGCCCAACTTCAAAGACAGCTGTACAAAGGTCACCTGCATTGAATAACCCAGGCTGGTCAACACCATGAGAAAAGTAAATTATCCAGCATCAGTTTTCTGCCTACAGACCTCCTTGAGGGAATACCTCATTGAACTTTGATTCTGGACTGTGGGACACACATGAACTAATGTCTATAGGCTCTGTGGTGTCTGTACGGCACACCCTTTTTGTCTCTATTTCTCTCCTTCAGTCTGAGTGTGGAGGCGACGTCGTGAATCGTCCTTTCACAGTTTGAGTGTGTAGATGCACCCCCATCATGGCTCCTTGTTCCTCCCTCCTCAGTATTGTTTTTCTCACCCTACATCCAGCTGCAGCAATGGGACGCCATTGGACACATTGCCTGGAGTGCCCACAACAGTCGCTTGGAGCAGTGGGGGTGAAGGTGTCACCAGTGACATCGAGGGTCGGAGTTCGGACCACATCCAGATTAGCCACGATCTTATTGAATGATGGGGCAGGCTCGAAGGGCTGAATGGGAGCGCAGCGAAGGTTTACCAGGCTGATTCCTGGGATGGCGGGACTGTCATCTGAGGAGATTATATTCATTGGAGTTTAGAAGAGTGAGAGGGGATCTGATAGAAACTTATAAACTTCTAACAGGTTTAGACAGGGTTGATTCAGAAAGAATGTTCCCAATGGTGGGGGAGTCCAGAACTAGGAGATCATAGTTTGAGGATAAGGGGGAAACCTTTCAGGACTGAGGTGAGGAGAAATTTCTTCACCCAGAGAGCGGTGAATCTGTGGAATTCGCTCCCACAGAAAGTAATTGAGGCCAAACCGTTGTGTGATTTCAAGAAGGTGTTAGATACAGCTCTTGGGGCTAAAGGGATCGAGGACTATGGGGGGGGGGGGGGGGGATTAGGGTATTCATAGAAGAGAATCATAGAATTTGCAGTGCAGAAGTAGCCCACCTGGCCCATCGAGTCTGCGGCGGCCACTGGAAAGAACACCGCACCCAAGCCCACACCTCCCCCCTCCCCCCGCAACCCAGTAACCCCACCTTTTTTGGACACGAAGGGGCAATTTATCACGGCCAATCCACCTAATCTGCACATCTTTGGACTGTGGGAGGAAACCGGAGCACCCGGAGGAAACCCACGCAGACACGGGGGAGGACGTGCAGACTCCGCACCGACAGTGACCCAAGCCGGGAATGGGACCTTGGAGCAGTGAAGCAACTGTGCTAACCACCGTGCTACCGCGCTGCTTCTATTTTCCGTGTAAATGGCCTACCCCTGCTCCGAAGGGGTAGTCTTATATTCCTATGGGAAAGGGTCGGAGGCGTGTTGAAGGAAGACAAGTGTTGATGTGCAATTGGAGAGGAAGGAAGATAGGAACTGAAGGAGGCTATTCAGGGCAAACCATTTGGCCCTTCGGCCTGCTCCACATTCAATTAGATCGTCCTGACCTTTATCTTAACTCATCATCCACTTACCATGGCCCCATAGCCTTTTTTGCAACCTTGTCTGGCACACCGCTGTCAATCTCAGATTTAACGTGATGAGGTGAGCTAACATCTGGCGCTAGGCAAGGGAGAGACTTCCACACTAATACCACCCTTAATGTGGGAAAGTGGTCCACCATCAAAGAGTAGCTTAAACTGGGGAACATGTTGGGAAAAATGTACGGAAGCATTAAACGATGTGAAAAAAATGAGCCATGATCGTATTGAATGGCGGAGCAGGTTGGGAGGGCTGAATGGCCTCCTCCTGCTCCTGGCTTCTACGTTTCTGAAGCCATCAGCAGCAAACTAGAGGGTTGGAGTAGACAGGGGGCCGGTGGAAAAAAGCAGCAATGCGGCAGACTTAATAGGCCAGTCCTGATGTTGCGGCAGATAATTAAAGTTCCATTGCGCATTCATTGACTGATTGCTAACTGGGTTACAGCAAATCCCTAATAATTTAAATGTAATTAACACAGATCTGCCAAATATCACTCCCAAATAATGCACACTTTGGTTTTAAAGTGAAAGCTTTCATTTAATATATCACTCTTCAAAGTTATCAAACCTGCCTTTGTATTAAAATAGAATTGGCAACTGTTGGTCCGCAGAATTCACCGCGTTTGACAGCTCAGTCACCGCCACATTTGCTGCCAAAGCTATGATGCTCAAGACTATTCGGGCGGATTTTACACCGCCGGGATTGCACGGCATCCTTGGAATCTGAACGCTTTGCGGGTTTCACAGCTCGGCCTCTGCCCCCACCATGATAGGCCGCAAAGCTCCACCGCCAGCGTGTGAATCAGGGTTCACTAAACCCGTTCTGCCTGAAATAGAAGCAGAAAGTGCTGCATTAACTCAGCTGGTCTGGCGGCATCTGTGGAGAGAGAAAGAGAGCGATATACCATCAATGCGAGACTGTGAGAACGAGTGAACATAAGGCTTTATTGTCCAGGAACTTGCCTGCCAGTGCCTGCTGTACAAATGAGTGCCGCCCACAGGCGGTCGGTCGATATATCGCCCCGGGGAGGGCGGAGCCAGAGGCGGAGCCCACCGGGGTTCCAGTACAATACCTGGAAGTAGATCGTATTATCATTTCCTGGTCATAGGTCACAGCACAATACAGACAATTCATATTCAGGTGAATACATTCACCACACAGAGATAACGTTTCGTGCCCGCGTGGCTCTTCTTCAGAGCTAAAGAGGGAGAGGAATGTGATGGATTCGATATATATTTTTGAAAATGTTTTTATTAGGGTTTTTTTTCTTTTAATACACTACACAAGGATAAAAATAAACATACGCAAATCCGTTCACATCAGTTACACTTTACAATTTACAAGTGCCCAGCATTTGAATTAGCCGCCTAACCCCTACTTCCCCGAGACCCCCCCCCGTTTTCTTTGTTCGCTGGTTCATTAATCCTGAACCAACGGGTGTAGCGCAGTGATACATACGTTACATTGTGCTAAGCTGTTCTTATTTAGTTGATTTGATTTGATTTGATTTATTGTCACACATACTGAAGTACAGTGAAAAGTATTTTTCTGCGGCCAAGGGAACGTACACAGTAGATAAAAGAAAGAATAATCGACAGAGTACATTGACAAGTGGCAGATCGGCTAACATTGATTGTTTACAGTGCGGAACAGGGGCCAAACAAAGCAAATACATGAGCAAGAGCAGCATTGGACGTCGTGAATAGTGTTCTTACAGGGAACAGATCAGTCCGAGGGGGAGTCGTTCAGGAATCTAGTCGCTGTGGGGGCGAAGCTGTTCCACTGTGTCTTCCCCCACCCTGTAGGGTGGAGTTGGGTTCTGTGCCTCCTTGTTCCCTCCCCTCCCTCCGCCTCCCCCCCAACCCCCCTCTCCTCCCTCTCCATTTCCGTTGGTGTCTGTGGTCTCTCTGTGGGCGCCCCCCCCACCCCCCTCTTCCCCGGCGTATTGGCTGTTGGCTACAAACAGGTCCTGGAGCAAGTTGGTGAATGGCCTTCGCGTTTTGTGGAAGCGTCCTTCCGACCCCCCGATGGTGCATTTGATTTTCTCTGGGTGGAGAAATTCCGACAGGTCGGACAGCCAGTCTGCAGCTGTGCCTGGTGCTGCCGATCGCCAGTCGAGCAGGATTCGTTGGCGGGTGGTTAGGGAGGCAAATGCAAGGGCGTCGGCCCCCTTCCCCATATAGAGTTATGGCTGTTCTGATACCCCAAAGACTGCCACTCTCGGGCATGGCTCCACCCTCATCCCCATAAACTTGGACATGGCCTCGTAAAAGGCGACAAGTTTGGGACAAGCCCAAAACATATGGGTGTGGTTGGCCGGGCCCCTCTGGCACCGCTCACATTTGTCCTCCACCTCCGGGAAGAACCTGCTCATTCGGGTTCTGGTCAGGTGCGCTCTGTGCACCACTTTGAGCTGCATTAGGCTTAGCCTTGCGCAGGAGGAGGTGGAGTTGACCCTGTTCAGTGCTTCACCCCAGAGTCCCCATCCTATGTCCATCCCTAGCTCTTCCTCCCACTTTTCTCTTGTCTCATCCAGTGAGGAGTGAGCCTCTTCCAACAGTCGCCCATACAAGTCCCTGCAGTTTCTCCCCCCCCCCCCAAGTTGGCAGCATGAAGTCGCGTCCAATTTGGCTGGCGCGAACCTGCGGTTGTTGCAGATGGGGGCCTTGATGGACATTTTGTGTGGCCAATGACACTGGGCTTGTGGAGTGCTTGGCCGGTGGGGGTGGGAGCACAGCCATGGCTAGGGCCCGGAAGGACATCCCGAGGCAGGAACCCTCCTCCATTTTAACCCATTCGACTACTGGTCCCTTTATCCATCCCTTTATTAATACCGCTGTTGCTGCCCAGTGGTAATATTGCAGGTTCAGGAGGGCCAGGCCTCCCCAACCCCCCACTATGCTTCTCGTTCTTTGCAGGACTTTTGGGGGATTCTTGCGTTCTTCCTCCCCACTCACACACACACAAACGCCATGATCAATTTGTCCACTGTATTGAAGAAGGCCTTGGGGATGAAGCTCGGTATGGACCTGACCAGGAAGAGGAACCTGGGCTGCAGGTTCACCTTGATCGCCTGTACCCTCCCTGCCAGGGATAGCGGGAATGTATCCCACCTCTGCAGGTCCTTTTTAACTTCCACCACCCGGCTGGGCAGGTTCCATTTGTGGACCCGTATCCAGTCGTGGGCGATTTGGATCCCCAGGCAGCGTAACTCGTGTTGGGCCTGTTTAACTGGCAGCCGCTCCAGCTCTGCCCTTCCCCCTGGCGGGTTCACCGGGCAGATCTCACTTTTGCTCAGGTTGAGTTTGCAGCCCGAGAGGGCTCCAGACTCTTTCAGCAGCATCATGATTCCCTCCATGCTGCTGTGTGGGTCCGAGATGTCGAGGAGCAGGTCATCCCCATGAAGCGAGACTCTGTGCTGTCCGTACCCTCTCCGGATCCCCTTCCAATTCTTTGCCACTCTGAGTGCGATCGCCGGTGGCTCGATCACAAGGGCGAACAGCCTCAGGGACAACGGGCCTCCCTGCCATGTGCCTCTGAGCAGCTGAAAGTACGTCGAGCTGGTGGTATTTGTCCCTACGCTCGCCGTGGGAGCGCTGTACAGGACTTTCGCCCAGCAGGTGAACCCTGATCCGAGCCCGAACCGCTCCAGTACCTCAATGAGGTCGTTCCAGTCGACTCTGTCAAAGACCTTTTCGACGTCCAGGTAGACGATCACCTCAGGTGTTCTTGCCCCGGATGGGGTCATGATCATGTTCAGCAAGCGTCTGATGTTCGATGCTAGCTGTCTACCCTTAACAAGGTCCGTCTGGTCTTCTGCCACTATCTCTGGTACGCAGTTCTCCAGCTAGGATTTTGGCCAGTATTTCCACGTCGACATTGAGCAGCGAGAGGGGTCTGGGTAGGACCCGCATTCTGTTGGGTCTTTGTCCTTCTTGGGTATCAGCGAGATTGCGGCTTGTCGTCCCTGTTGGGAGCGTATACGTTAACCAGGACTACTGGTGCCCATCCTCGAGACCGCTGACCATGACGTACCGTCCACCTTGGTACGTAACCTCATCCTCGTCGCAGTAAACACCCTCCTCTTATTTATCGCTACTCCTGTACTCTCCCGGCTCCTGTTGCCTCTGGTGCCTGGTGTTTCGATTGTTGGCCTGTATCTTCTTCAGTAGGTTGAAGAGGTCGATGAGTGGGTGCTTTTATCCCGGATCTGTCAGGCTAAGTTTGAGTAAAATTGCCTCAGTTCGATTTCCTAGGAGGAGAGCAACCTTCATAGAATCATAGAATTTACAGGGCAGACAGAGGCCATTCGGCCCATCGAGTCTGCACCGGCCCTTGGAAAGAGCTCCCTACTTCAGCCCA
This sequence comes from Scyliorhinus torazame, assembly GCF_047496885.1. Taxonomy (NCBI): domain Eukaryota; kingdom Metazoa; phylum Chordata; class Chondrichthyes; order Carcharhiniformes; family Scyliorhinidae; genus Scyliorhinus; species Scyliorhinus torazame. The sequence continues at coordinate 243,555,953 of NC_092717.1, forward strand.
TGCCTCCACCCTATCCCCGTAACCTCACCTTTTTTTTTTGATGTGGAGCTGCCGGCGTTGGACTGGGGTGAGCACAGTAAGAAGTCTTACAACACCAGGTTAAAGTCCAACAGGTTTGTTCCCAATCACTAGCTTTCGGAGCGCTGCTCCTTCCTCAGGTGAGGAAGGTGAGGTTCCTCACCTGAGGAAGGAGCAGCGCTCCGAAAGCTAGTGTTTGAAACAAACCTGTTGGACTTTAAACTGGTGTTGTCAGACTTCTTACTTTTTTTTTGGACACTAAGGGCAATTTGTCATGGCCAATCCACCTAACATTCACATCTTTGGGCTGTGGGAGGAAACCGGAGCACCCGGAGGAAACCCACGCAGACACGGGGAGGACGTGCAGACTCCGCACAGACAGTGACCCAAGCCGGGAATCGAACCTGGGACCCTGGAGCTGTGGAGCAATTGTGCTAAACACTGTGCTACCGTCTATCCTGCTCACCTTCCGTGAGTCCACTCATCATCCCTGTCACCGGAGGATTCTTTAGTTGGAGAGGGGGGGGGGGGCGGGGTGGAGAATGTGGAGCAGAAGGGAAGGTCAGGGCAGCTAGGAGCTAAGGAGCAATAAATAAAGATGTTATAGACACAAGACAAAGGGAGTGTTAATGGTGGCACTAAAGACTAAAGAAGGTGCTGATAGTGGCAAGAAGGCAAAATAGTAGAATTTGTTAAGAGGACAAAAAAGCTCAGTGCTCAGTGAAAACAAAAGAAAAGAAAAAGGGACAAATGTGGGGGAGGGCTGGGTTTGTATTGGTGCAAATGAAGGGAAACAAGGTCCACAACATCACCAATCACCAATACACAGATCCCCATTCAGTCCGATATCCGGAACCTTCACTGTCTCCCACCCCGGTGATACACTATCAATTACCACAAAGATGTGGTAGTCGCCACTAGTTGTATTACATGTATGACAGCACTGCCCGTATATTAGAGGTACAAGGGTAAATCCCTGCCTGCTGGCTCCGCCCAGTAGGCGGGGTATAAATGTGTGTGCTCGCTGGTGCTGCAGCCATTCTGGTTCCAGCTACAGGAGGCACAACATCTTTGCTCAATAAATTGATGCACTATCAATTACCACAAACACGAGACTAGTGGAATAATCGAGGCTTTATTCAGCAAAGATGTTGTGCCTCCTGTAGCTGGAACCAGAATGGCTGCAGCACCGGAAGACACAAACATTTATACTCCGCCTACTGGGCGGAGCCAGCAGGCAGGGATTTACCCATGTACCTCTACTATACGGGCAGTGTCATAATACATGTAATAGAATTGTGATGACAATCAGACCCGGAGCCTTCGCTGTCTCCGATACCCAGAACCCTCACTTTGTCCCATACCCGGAACCCTCACTGACGCCCTGACCCGGAGACCTCACTGTCTCCAATAGTCAAAACCCTCACTGTCTCCCATACCCGAAGCCCTCACTGTCTCTCATACCCGGAACCCTCACTGTCTCCGATACCCGGAACCCTCACTGTCTCCGATACCCGGAAACCTCACTGTCTCCCAGACCCGGAGCCCTCACCGTCTCCCATACTCAGAACCCTCACTGTCTCCCATACCCGGAGCACTCACTGTCTCCCATACCCGGAACCTTCACTGTCTCCCATACCCAGAGCCCTGACTGACTCCCATACCCGGAACCCTCACAGTCTCCCATACCCGGAACCCTCACTGTCTCCGACAACCGGAACCCTCACTGTCTCCCATACACGAACCCTCCCTGTCTCCGACAACCGGAACCCACACTGTCTCCGATGCCCGGAACCCTCTCTGTCGCCCTGACCCGGAGACCTCACTGTCTCCCATACCCGGAACCCTCACTGTCGCCCTGACCCGGAGACCTCACTGTCTCCCATACCCGGAGCCCTCACTGTCTCCCATACCCGAAGCCCTCACTGTCTCCCACACCCGGAACCCTCACTGTCTCCCATCCCAGGAACCCTCACTGTCTCCCATACCCGGAACCCTCGCTGTCTCCCATACCCGGAACCCTCACTGTCTCCGATACCCGGAGCCCTCACTGTCTCCCAGACCCGGAGCCCTCACTGTCTCCCAATCCCGGAACCCTCACTGTCTCCCAATCCCGGAACCATCACTGTCTCCCATACCCGGAACCCTCACTGTCTCCGATACCCGGAGCCCTCACTGTCTCCCATACCCGGAACACTCACATTTTCTCCGATACCCGGAACCCACACACTCTCCCATACCAGGAGCCCACACCGTCTCCCATACCCGGAGCCCTCACTGTGTCCCACACCCGGAACCCACGCTCTCTCCCATACCAGGAGCCCACACCGTCTCCCATACCCGGAGCCCTCACTGTGTCCCACACCCGGAAACCTCACTGTCTCCCAAACCCGGAACCTTCACTGTCTCCGATATCCTGAACCCTCACTGTCTCCGATACCCGGAACCCTCACTGTCTCCCATACACGGAACCATCACTGTCTCCCATACCCGGAGACCTCACTGTCTCCGATACCCGGAGCCCTCACTGTCTCCCAGACCCGGAGCCCTCACTGTCCCCCATACCCGGAACCCTCACTGTCCCCAATACCCGGAACCCACACTGTCTCCCATACACGGAACCCACACACTCTCCCATACCAGGAGCCCACACTGTCTCCCATACCCGGAGCCCTCACTGTCTCCCATCCCCTGAACCCTCACTGCCTCCGATACCCAGAACCCACACTGTCTCCCATACACGGAACCCACACACTCTCCCATACCAGGAGCTCACACCGTCTCCCATACCCGGAGCCCTGACTGTCCCACACCCGGAACCCACGCTCTCTCCCATACCAGTAGCCCACACTGCCTCCCATACCCGGAGCCCTCACTGTGTCCCACACCCGGAAACCTCACTGTCTCCCATACCCGGAAACTTCACTGTCTCCCATAGCCGGAACCCTCACTGTCTCCCATAGCCGGAACCCTCACTGTCTCCCATACCCGGAACCCTCACTGTCTCCCAAACCCGGAGCCCTCACTGTCTCCCCGACCCGGAACCCTCACTGTCTCCCAAACCCGGAGCCCTCACTGTCTTCCATACCCGGAGCCCTCACTGTCTCCCATATCCGGAACCCTGTCTGTCTCCCTTCCCAGGAACCCTCACTGTCTCCCATACGCGGAATCCCCACAGTCTCCCCCACCCGGAGCCCTCACTGTCCCCCATACCCGGAACCCACACACTCTCCCATACCAGGAGCCCACACTGTCTCCCATACCCGGAGCCCTCACTGTGTCCCACACCCGGAACCCTCACTGTCTCCCATACCCGGAAACCTCACTGTCTCCCATAGCCGGAACCCTCACTGTCTCCCATAGCCGGAACCCTCACTGTCTCCCATACTCAGAACCCTCACTGTCTCCCAAACCCGGAGCCCTCACTGTCTCCCATACACGGAACCCTCATGGTCTCCCATACCCGGAGCCCTCACTGTCTCCCATACCCGGAACCCTCACTGTCTCCCATACCCGGAATCCTCACTGTCTCCCATACCCGGAACCCTCACTGTCTCCCATACCCGGAACCCTCACTGTCTCCCATCCCAGGAACCCTCTCTGTCTCCAATGCCCGGAACCCTCACTGTCTCCCATACCCGGAGCCCTCACTGTCTCCCATACCCGGATCCTCACTGTCTCCCATACCCGGAACCCTCACTGTCTCCCATCCCAGGAACCCTCTCTGTCTCCAATACCCGGAACCCTCAGTTTCACCCATACCCGGAGCCCTCACTGTCTCCCATACCCGGAGCCCTCACTGTCTCCCATACCCGGATCCTCACTGTCACCCATACCCGGAGCCCTCACTGTCTCTCATACCCGGAACACTCACTGTCTCCCCGACCCGGAGCCCTCACTGTCTCCCATACCCGGAACCCTCACTGTCACCCATACCCGGAGCCCTCACTGTCTCTCATACCCGGAACACTCACTGTCTCGCATACCCGGGGCCCTCACTGTCACCCATACCGGGAACCCTCACAGTCTCCCCGACCCGGAGCCCTCACTGTCTCCCATACCCGGAACCCTCACTGTCTCCCATACCCGGAACCCTCACTGTCTCCCATACCCGGAACCCTCACTGTCTCCCATACCCGGAACCATCACTTTCTCCCATACCCGGAACCCTCACTGTCTCCCACACCCGGAGCCCTCACTGTCTCCGATACCCGGAACCCTCACTTTCTCCCATACCCGGAACCCTCACTGTCTCCGATACCCGGAACCCTCACTGTCTCCCATACCCGGATCCCTTACTGTCTCCCATACCCGGAACCCTCACTGTCTCCCATACCCGGAGCCCTCACTGTCTCCGATACCCGGAGCCCTCACTGTCTCCGACAACCGGAACCCTCACTGTCTCCCATACCCGGAAACCTCACTGTCTCCCATACCCGGAACCCTCACTGTCTCCGATTCCCAGAGCCCTCACTGTCTCCGATACCCGGAACCCTCACTGTCTCCCATACCCGGAGCCCTCACTGTCACCGATACCCGGAACCCTCACTGTCTACCATACCCGGAGTCTTCACTGTGCCCGATACCTAGAAACCTCACTGTCTCCCATACCCGGAACCCTCAATGTCTCCCATACCCGGAACCCTCACTGTCCCTGATACCCGGAAACCTCACTGTCTCCCATACCCGGAGATCTCACTGTCTCCGATACCCGGAGCCCTCACTGTCTCCCATACCCGGAGCCCTCACTGTCTCCCATACCCGGAACACTCACATTTTCTCCGATTCCTGGAACCCTCACTGTCTCCCATACCCGGAGCCCTCACGGTGTCCCACACCCGGAACCCTCACTGTCTCCCATAGCCGGAACCCTCACTGTCTCCCATAGCCGGAACCCTCACTGTCTCCCATACTCAGAACCCTCACTGTCTCCCAAACACGGAGCACTCACTGTCTCCCATACCCGGAACCCTCACTGTCTCCCATACCCGGAACCCTCACTGTCTCCCATACCCGGAACACTCACTGTCTCCCATACCCGGAACCCTCACTGTCTCCTGTACCCGGAACCCTCACTGTCTCCCATACCAGAGCTCTCACTGTCTCCGATACCCGGAACACTCACTGTCTCCCATACTCAGAACCCTCACTGTCTCCCATATCCGGAACCCTCACTGTCTCGCATACCCGGAGCCCTCACTGTCTCCGATACCCGGAACACTCACTGTCTCCCATACCCGGAACCCTCACTGTCTCCCATACCCGGAACCCTCACTGTCTCCCATACTCAGAACCCTCACTGTCTCCCCGACACGGAGCCCTCACTGTCTCCCTTACCTGGAGCCCTCACTGTCTCCCATACTCAGAACCCTCACTGTCTCCCATACCCGGAGCCCTCACTGTCACCCATACCCGGAATCCTCACTGTCTCTCATACCCGGAACCCTCACTGTCTCCCATACCCGGAACCCTCACTGTCTCCCCGACACGGAGCCCTCACTGTCTCCCTTACCTGGAGCCCTCACTGTCTCCCTTACCCGGAACCCTCACTGTCTCCCTGACACGGAGCCCTCAATGTCTCCCCGACACGGAGCCCTCACTGTCTCCCTTACCTGGAGCCCTCACTGTCACCCATACCCGGAGCCCTCACTGTCTCCGATACCCGGAGCCCTCACTGTCTCCCATCCCCTGAACCCTCACTGTCTCTGATAGCCGGAACCCTCACTGTCTCCCATACACAGAACCCTCACTGTCTCCGATACCCGGGGCCCTCACTGTCTCCGATACCCGGAGCCCTCACTGTCTCCCCAACCCGGAACCCACACACTGTCCCATACCAGGAACCCACACTGTCTCCCATACCCGGAGCTCTCACTGTGTCCCACCACCGGAAACCTCACTGTCTCCCATACACGGAACCCACACACTCTCCCATACCAGGAACCCACACTGTCTCCCATACCCGGAGCCCTCACTGTGTCCCACACCCGGAACCCACACTCTCTCCCATACCAGGAGCCCTCACTATCTCCCATACCCGGAGCCCTCACTGTCTCCCATCCCCTGAACCCTCACTGCCTCCGATACCCAGAACCCACACTGTCTCCCATACACGGAACCCACACACTCTCCCATACCAGGAGCCCACACCGTCTCCCATACCCGGAGCCCTGACTGTGTCCCACACCCGGAACCCACGCTCTCTCCCATACCAGTAGCCCACACTGCCTCCCATACCCGGAGCCCTCACTGTGTCCCACACCCGGAAACTTCACTGTCTCCCAGAGCCGGAACCCTCACTGTCTCCCATAGCCGGAACCCTCACTGTCTCCCATACTCAGAACCCTCACTGTCTCCCAAACCCGGAGCCCTCACTGTCTCCCATACTCAGAACCCTCAATGTCTCCCAAACCCGGAGCCCTCACTGTCTCCCATACTCAGAACCCTCACTGTCTCCCATATCCGGAACCCTGTCTGTCTCCCTTCCCAGGAACCCTCACTGTCTCCCATACGCGGAATCCCCACAGTCTCCCCCACCCGGAGCCCTCACTGTCCCCCATACCCGGAACCCACACACTCTCCCATACCAGGAGCCCTCACTCTCTCCCATACCCGTAGCACTCACTGTCTCCCATCCCCTGAACCCTCACTGTCTCCGATACCAAGAACCCACACTGTCTCCCATACCCGGAACCCACACACTCTCCCATACCAGGAGCCCACACTGTCTCCCATACCCGGAGCCCTCACTGTGTCCCACACCCGGAACCCTCACTGTCTCCCATACCCGGAAACCTCACTGTCTCCCATAGCCGGAACCCTCACTGTCTCCCATAGCCGGAACCCTCACTGTCTCCCATACTCAGAACCCTCACTGTCTCCCAAACCCGGAGCCCTCACTGTCTCCCATACCTGGAACCCTCACTGTCTCCTGTACCCGCAACCGTTACTGTCTCCCAGACCCGGAACCCTCACTGTCTCCCATAGCCGGAACCCTCACTGTCTCCCATACCCGGAACCCTCACTGTCTCCCAAACCCGGAGACCTCACTGTCTCCCATACCCGGAACCCTCACTGTCTCCCATACCCGGAACCCTCACTGTCTCCCATACCCGGAACCCTCACTGTCTCCCATACCCGGAGCCCTCACTGTCTCCGATACCCGGAACCCTCACTGTCTCCCATACACGGAACCCTCACTGTCTCCCATACACGGAACCGTCATGGTCTCCCATACCCGGAGCCCTCACTGTCTCCCATACCCGGAACCCTCACTGTCTCCCATACCCGGAATCCTCACTGTCTCCCATACCCGGAACCCTCACTGTCTCCCATACCCGGAACCCTCACTGTCTCCCGTACCCGGAGCCCTCACTGTCTCCCATACCCGGATCCTCACTGTCTCCCATCCCAGGAACCCTCTCTGTCTCCAATACCCGGAACCCTCACTGTCTCCCATACCCGGAGCCCTCACTGTCTCCCATACCCGGATCCTCACTGTCTCCCATACCCGGAACCCTCACTGTCTCCCATACCCGGAACCCTCTCTGTCTCCAATACCCGGAACCCTCACTTTCACCCATACCCGGAGCCCTCACTGTCTCCCATACCCGGAGCCCTCACTGTCTCCCATACCCGGATCCTCACTGTCACCCATACCCGGAGCCCTCACTGTCTCTCATACCCGGAACACTCACTGTCTCCCCGACCCGGAGCCCTCACTGTCTCCCATACCCGGAACCCTCACTGTCTCGCATACCCGGGGCCCTCACTGTCACCCATACCGGGAACCCTCACAGTCTCCCCGACCCGGAGCCCTCACTGTCTCCCATACCCGGAACCCTCACTGTCTCCCATACCCGGAGCCCTCACTGTCTCCCACACAAGGAGCCCTCACTGTCTCCGATACCCGGAACCCTCACTGTCTCCGATACCCGGAACCCACACTGTCTCCCATACCCGGATCCCTTACTGTCTCCCATACCCGGAACCCTCACTGTCTCCCATACCCGGAGCCCTCACTGTCTCCGATACCCGGAGCCCTCACTGTCTCCGACAACCGGAACCCTCACTGTCTCCCATACCCGGAAACCTCACTGTCTCCCATACCCGGAGCCCTCACTGTCTCCGATACCCGGAACCCTCACTGTCTCCCATACCCGGAAACCTCACTGTCTCCCATACCCGGAACCCTCACTGTCTCCGATACCCGGAACCCACACTGTCTCCCATACCCGGATCCCTCACTGTCTCCCATACCCGGAACCCTCACTGTCTCCCATACCCGGAACCCTCACTGTCTCCGATTCCCGGAGCCCTCACTGTCTCCGATACCCGGAACCCTCACTGTCTCCCATACCCGGAGCCCTCACTGTCTCCCCTACTCGGAACCATCACTGTCTCCCATACCCGGAACCCTCACTGTCTCCCATACCCGGAACCCTCACTGTCTCCGATTCCCGGAGCCCTCACTGTCACCGATACCCGGAACCCTCACTGTCTACCATACCCGGAGTCTTCACTGTGCCCGATACCTAGAAACCTCACTGTCTCCCATACCCGGAACCCTCAATGTCTCCCATACCCGGAACCCTCACTGTCCCTGATACCCGGAAACCTCACTGTCTCCCATACCCGGAGATCTCACTGTCTCCAATACCCGGAGCCCTCACTGTGTCCCAGACCCGGAGCCCTCACTGTCTCCCCGACCCGGAACCCACACACTCTCCCATACCAGGAACCCACACTGTCTCCCATACCCGGAGCTCTCACTGTGTCCCACCACCGGAAACCTCACTGTCTCCCATACCCGGAACCCTCACTGTCTCCCATACCCGGAGCCCTCACGGTGTCCCACACCCGGAACCCTCACTGTCTCCCTTACCCGGAACGTTCACTGTCTCCCATAGCCGGAACCCTCACTGTCTCCCATAGCCGGAACCCTCACTGTCTCCCATACTCAGAACCCTCACTGTCTCCCAAACACGGAGCACTCACTGTCTCCCATACCCGGAACCCTCACTGTCTCCCATACCCGGAACCCTCACTGTCTCCCATACCCGGAACACTCACTGTCTCCCATACCCGGAACCCTCACTGTCTCCTGTACCCGGAAACCTCACTGTCTCCCATACTCAGAACCCTCACTGTCTCCCATATCCGGAGCCCTCACTGTCTCCCATACCCGGAACCCTCACTGTCTCCCATACTCAGAACCCTCACTGTCTCCCCGACACGGAGCCCTCACTGTCTCCCTTACCTGGAGCCCTCACTGTCTCCCATACTCAGAACCCTCACTGTCTCCCATACCCGGAGCCCTCACTGTCACCCATACCCGGAATCCTCACTGTCTCTCATACCCGGAACCCTCACTGTCTCCCATACCCGGAACCCTCACTGTCTCCCTTACCCGGAACCCTCACTGTCTCCCCGACACGCAGCCCTCACTGTCTCCCCGACACGGAGCCCTCACTGTCTCCCTTGCCTGGAGCCCTCACTGTCACCAATACCCGGAGCCCTCACTGTCTCCGATACCCGGAGCCCTCACTGTCTCCCATCCCCTGAACCCTCACTGTCTCTGATAGCCGGAACCCTCACTGTCTCCCATACACAGAACCCTCACTGTCTCCGACACCCGGAGCCCTCACTGTCTCCCATACCCGGAGCCCTCACTGTCTCCCATACCCGGAACCCTCACTGTCTCCCATACCCGGAGCTCTCACTTTCTCCGATACCCGGAACCCTCACTGTCTCGGATACCCGGAACCCTCACTGCCTCCGATACCCAGAACCCACACTGTCTCCCATACACGGAACCCACACACTCTCCCATACCAGGAGCCCACACCGTCTCCCATACCCGGAGCCCTGACTGTGTCCCACACCCGGAACCCACGCTCTCTCCCATACCAGTAGCCCACACTGCCTCCCATACCCGGAGCCCTCACTGTGTCCCACACCCGGAAACTTCACTGTCTCCCAGAGCCGGAACCCTCACTGTCTCCCATAGCCGGAACCCTCACTGTCTCCCATACTCAGAACCCTCACTGTCTCCCAAACCCGGAGCCCTCACTGTCTCCCATACTCAGAACCCTCAATGTCTCCCAAACCCGGAGCCCTCACTGTCTCCCATACTCAGAACCCTCACTGTCTCCCATATCCGGAACCCTGTCTGTCTCCCTTCCCAGGAACCCTCACTGTCTCCCATACGCGGAATCCCCACAGTCTCCCCCACCCGGAGCCCTCACTGTCCCCCATACCCGGAACCCACACACTCTCCCATACCAGGAGCCCTCACTCTCTCCCATACCCGTAGCACTCACTGTCTCCCATCCCCTGAACCCTCACTGTCTCCGATACCAAGAACCCACACTGTCTCCCATACCCGGAACCCACACACTCTCCCATACCAGGAGCCCACACTGTCTCCCATACCCGGAGCCCTCACTGTGTCCCACACCCGGAACCCTCACTGTCTCCCATACCCGGAAACCTCACTGTCTCCCATAGCCGGAACCCTCACTGTCTCCCATAGCCGGAACCCTCACTGTCTCCCATACTCAGAACCCTCACTGTCTCCCAAACCCGGAGCCCTCACTGTCTCCCATACCTGGAACCCTCACTGTCTCCTGTACCCGCAACCGTTACTGTCTCCCAGACCCGGAACCCTCACTGTCTCCCATAGCCGGAACCCTCACTGTCTCCCATACCCGGAACCCTCACTGTCTCCCAAACCCGGAGACCTCACTGTCTCCCATACCCGGAACCCTCACTGTCTCCCATACCCGGAACCCTCACTGTCTCCCATACCCGGAACCCTCACTGTCTCCCATACCCGGAGCCCTCACTGTCTCCGATACCCGGAACCCTCACTGTCTCCCATACACGGAACCCTCACTGTCTCCCATACACGGAACCGTCATGGTCTCCCATACCCGGAGCCCTCACTGTCTCCCATACCCGGAACCCTCACTGTCTCCCATACCCGGAATCCTCACTGTCTCCCATACCCGGAACCCTCACTGTCTCCCATACCCGGAACCCTCACTGTCTCCCGTACCCGGAGCCCTCACTGTCTCCCATACCCGGATCCTCACTGTCTCCCATCCCAGGAACCCTCTCTGTCTCCAATACCCGGAACCCTCACTGTCTCCCATACCCGGAGCCCTCACTGTCTCCCATACCCGGATCCTCACTGTCTCCCATACCCGGAACCCTCACTGTCTCCCATACCCGGAACCCTCTCTGTCTCCAATACCCGGAACCCTCACTTTCACCCATACCCGGAGCCCTCACTGTCTCCCATACCCGGAGCCCTCACTGTCTCCCATACCCGGATCCTCACTGTCACCCATACCCGGAGCCCTCACTGTCTCTCATACCCGGAACACTCACTGTCTCCCCGACCCGGAGCCCTCACTGTCTCCCATACCCGGAACCCTCACTGTCTCGCATACCCGGGGCCCTCACTGTCACCCATACCGGGAACCCTCACAGTCTCCCCGACCCGGAGCCCTCACTGTCTCCCATACCCGGAACCCTCACTGTCTCCCATACCCGGAGCCCTCACTGTCTCCCACACAAGGAGCCCTCACTGTCTCCGATACCCGGAACCCTCACTGTCTCCGATACCCGGAACCCACACTGTCTCCCATACCCGGATCCCTTACTGTCTCCCATACCCGGAACCCTCACTGTCTCCCATACCCGGAGCCCTCACTGTCTCCGATACCCGGAGCCCTCACTGTCTCCGACAACCGGAACCCTCACTGTCTCCCATACCCGGAAACCTCACTGTCTCCCATACCCGGAGCCCTCACTGTCTCCGATACCCGGAACCCTCACTGTCTCCCATACCCGGAAACCTCACTGTCTCCCATACCCGGAACCCTCACTGTCTCCGATACCCGGAACCCACACTGTCTCCCATACCCGGATCCCTCACTGTCTCCCATACCCGGAACCCTCACTGTCTCCCATACCCGGAACCCTCACTGTCTCCGATTCCCGGAGCCCTCACTGTCTCCGATACCCGGAACCCTCACTGTCTCCCATACCCGGAGCCCTCACTGTCTCCCCTACTCGGAACCATCACTGTCTCCCATACCCGGAACCCTCACTGTCTCCCATACCCGGAACCCTCACTGTCTCCGATTCCCGGAGCCCTCACTGTCACCGATACCCGGAACCCTCACTGTCTACCATACCCGGAGTCTTCACTGTGCCCGATACCTAGAAACCTCACTGTCTCCCATACCCGGAACCCTCAATGTCTCCCATACCCGGAACCCTCACTGTCCCTGATACCCGGAAACCTCACTGTCTCCCATACCCGGAGATCTCACTGTCTCCAATACCCGGAGCCCTCACTGTGTCCCAGACCCGGAGCCCTCACTGTCTCCCCGACCCGGAACCCACACACTCTCCCATACCAGGAACCCACACTGTCTCCCATACCCGGAGCTCTCACTGTGTCCCACCACCGGAAACCTCACTGTCTCCCATACCCGGAACCCTCACTGTCTCCCATACCCGGAGCCCTCACGGTGTCCCACACCCGGAACCCTCACTGTCTCCCTTACCCGGAACGTTCACTGTCTCCCATAGCCGGAACCCTCACTGTCTCCCATAGCCGGAACCCTCACTGTCTCCCATACTCAGAACCCTCACTGTCTCCCAAACACGGAGCACTCACTGTCTCCCATACCCGGAACCCTCACTGTCTCCCATACCCGGAACCCTCACTGTCTCCCATACCCGGAACACTCACTGTCTCCCATACCCGGAACCCTCACTGTCTCCTGTACCCGGAAACCTCACTGTCTCCCATACTCAGAACCCTCACTGTCTCCCATATCCGGAGCCCTCACTGTCTCCCATACCCGGAACCCTCACTGTCTCCCATACTCAGAACCCTCACTGTCTCCCCGACACGGAGCCCTCACTGTCTCCCTTACCTGGAGCCCTCACTGTCTCCCATACTCAGAACCCTCACTGTCTCCCATACCCGGAGCCCTCACTGTCACCCATACCCGGAATCCTCACTGTCTCTCATACCCGGAACCCTCACTGTCTCCCATACCCGGAACCCTCACTGTCTCCCTTACCCGGAACCCTCACTGTCTCCCCGACACGCAGCCCTCACTGTCTCCCCGACACGGAGCCCTCACTGTCTCCCTTGCCTGGAGCCCTCACTGTCACCAATACCCGGAGCCCTCACTGTCTCCGATACCCGGAGCCCTCACTGTCTCCCATCCCCTGAACCCTCACTGTCTCTGATAGCCGGAACCCTCACTGTCTCCCATACACAGAACCCTCACTGTCTCCGATACCCAGGGCCCTCACTGTCTCCGATACCCGGAGCCCTCACTGTCTCCCCGACCCGGAACCCACACACTCTCCCATACCCGGAACCCACACTGTCTTCCATACCCGGAGCTCTCACTGTGTCCCACCACCGGAAACCTCACTGTCTCCCATACCCGGAACCCTCACTGTCTCCCATACCCGGGGCCCACACTGTCTCCCATACCCGGAGCCCTCACTGTGTCCCACACCCGGAACCCACACACTCTCCCGTACCAGGAACCCACACTGTCTCCCATACCCGGAGCCCTCACTGTGTCCCACCACCGGAACCCTCACTGTCTCCCATACCCGGAGCCCTCACTGTCTCCCCGACCCGGAGCCCTCACTGTCTCCCATACCCGGAGCCCTCACTGTCTCCCATACTCAGAACCCTCACTGTGTCCCAAACCCAGAGCCCTCACTGTCTCCCATACCCGGAGCCCTCCCTGTCTCCCATACTCAGAAACCTCACTGTCTCCCATAGCCGGAGTCCTCACTGTCTCCCATCCCAGGAACCCTTACTGTCTCCCATACCCGGAGCCCTCACTGTCTCCCATCCCAGGAACCCTCACTGTGTCCCAAACCCAGAGCCCTCACTGTCTCCCATACCCGGAGCCCTCCCTGTCTCCCATACTCAGAAACCTCACTGTCTCCCATAGCCGGAGTCCTCACTGTCTCCCATCCCAGGAACCCTTACTGTCTCCCATACCCGGAGCTCTCACTGTCTCCCATACCCGGAACACTCACTGTCTTCCAAACCCGTAGCCCTCACTGTCTCCGATACACGGAGCCCTCACTGTCTCCCATACCCGGATCCCTCACTGTCCCCGATACCCGGAATCCTCACTGTCTCCGATACCCGGAACCCTCACTGTCTCCCATACCCGGAACCCTACTGTCTCCCATACCTGGAACCCTCACTGTCTCCCATACCCGGAGCCCTCACTGTCTCCCAAACCCGGAGCCCTCACTGTCTCCCAAACCCGGAGCCCTCACTGTCTCCGATACTCGGAATCCTCACTGTCTCCCATAGCCGGAACCCTCACTGTCTCCGATACCCGGACACCTCACTGTCTCCGATACCCGGAACCCTCACTGTCTCCCATACACGGAACCCTCACTGTCTCCTATACCCGGAACTCTCACTGTCTCCCATACCCGGAGCCCCCACTGTCTCCCATACCAGGAGCCCTCACTGTCTCCCATACCCGGAACCCACACTGTCTCTCATACCCGGAACCCTCGCTGTCTCCCATACCCGGAGCCCTCACTGTCTCCGATACCCGGAGAACTCACTGTCTCCCAAACCTGGAACCCTCACTGTCTCCCATACACGGAACCCTCACTGTCTCCCATACCCGGAGCGCTCACTGTCTCCGATACCCGGAGCCCTCACTGTCTCCGATACCCGGAACCCTCACTGTCTCCGATACCCGGAACCCTCACTGTCTCTGATACCCGGAAACCTCACTGTCTCCCATACCCGGAACCCTCACTGTCTCCGATACCCGGAACCCACACTGTCTCCCATTCCCGGAACCCTTACTGTCTCCCATACCCGGAACCCTCACTGTCTCCCATACCCGGAGCCCTCACTGTCTCCGATACCCGGAGCCCTCACTGTCTCCCATACCCGGAACCCTCACTGTCTCCCATACCCGGAACCCTCACTGTCTCCCATACCCGGAGCCCTCACTGTCTCCGATACCCGGAGCCCTCACTGTCTCCCATACCCGGAACCCTCACTGTCTCCCATACCCGGAACCCTCACTGTCTCCCATACCCGGAATCCTCACTGTCTCCGATTCCCGGAGCCCACACTGTCTCCCATACCCGGAACCTCACTGTCTCCCATACCCGGAGCCCTCACTGTCTCCGATACCCGGAACCCTCACTGTCTCCCATACCCGGAGCCCTCACTGTCACCGATACCCGGAACCCTCACTGTCTCCCATACCCGGAGCCCTCACTGTCTCCTATACCCAGAACCCTCACTGTCTCCCATACCCGGAAACCTCACTGTCTCCCATACCCGGAACCCTCACTGTCTCCCATACCCGGAGCCCTCAATGTCTCCGATACCCGGAGCCCTCACTGTCTCCCATTCCCGGAACCTCACTGTCTCCGACAACCGGAACTCTCACTGTCTCCGATACCCGGAGCCCTCACTGTCTCCTATACCCGGAACCCTCACTGTCTCCCATACCCGGAACCCTCACTGTCCCCGATACCCGGAACCCTCACTATCTCCCATACCCGGAACCCTCACTGTCTCCCAGACCCGGAGCCCTCACTGTCTTCCATACCTGGAGCCCTCACTGTCTCCCATACCCGGAGCCCCACTGTCTCCGAGACCCGGAACCCTCACTGTCTCCCATACCCGAAATCCTCACTGTCTCCCCGACCCGGAGCCCTCACTGTCTCCGATACCCGGAACCCTCACTGTCTCCGATACCCGGAACCCTCACTGTCTCCCATACCCGAAATCCTCACTGTCTCCCATACCCGGAGCCCTCACTGTCTCTCATACCCGGAAAACTCACTGTCTCCCAGACCCGGAACCCTCACTGTCTCCCATACCCGGAGCCCTCACTGTTATCCATAACCGGAACCCTCACTGTCTCCCATACCCGGAACCTTCACTGTCTCCCATACCCGGAACCCTCACTGTCTCCCATAACCGGAACGCTCACTGTCACCCATACACGGAACCCTCACTGTCTCCTATACCCGGAGCCCTCACAGCCTCCCATACCCGGAGCCCTCACTGTCTCCTATACCCGGAAACCTCACTGTCTCCCATACCCGGAACCCTCACTGTCTCCCATACTCAGAACCCTCACGGCCTCCCCGACCGGGAGCCCTCACTGTCTCCAATACCCGGAGCCCTCACTGTCTCCCATACCCGGAGCCCTCACTGTCTCCCCGACCCGGAACCATCACTGTCTCCCATACCCGGAGCCCTCACATTTGCTCCAATACCCGGACCCCTCACTGTCTCCCATTCGCGGAACCCTCACTGTCACCGATAACCGGAACACACACTGTCTCCCATACCCGGAGCCCTCACTGTCACCCATACCCGGAACCCACACTTTCTCCCATACCCGGAGCCCACACTGTCTCCCATACCCTGAACCCTCACTGTGTCCCATACCCGGAAACCTCACTGTCTCCGATACTCAGAAACCTCACTGTCTCCCAAACCTGGAAGCCTCACTGTCTCCCTTACCCGGAACCCTCACTGTCTCCGATACCCTGAACCCTCACTGTTATCCATAACCGGAACCCGCACTGTCTCCAATACCCGGAACCCTCACTGTCTCCCATACTCAGAAACCTCACTGTCTCCCAAACCTGGAAGCCTCACTGTCTCCCTTACCCGGAACCCTCACTGTCTCCCCTACCCGGAGCCCTCACTGTCTACCATACACGGAACCCTCACTATCTCCTATACCCGGAGCCCTCACTGCCTCCCATACACGGAACCCTCACTATCTCCTATACCCGGAACCCTCACTGTCTCCCATACCCGGAACCCTCTCTTTCTCCCCTACCCGGAACTCTCACTGTCTCCGATACCCGGAGCCCTCACTGTCTCTGATACCCGGAGCCCTCACTGTCTCCGATACCCGGAACCCTCACTGTCTCCCATACCCGGAGCCCTCAATGTCTCCGATACCCGGAGCCCTCACTGTCTCCCATTCCCGGAACCTCACTGTCTCCGACAACCGGAACTCTCACTGTCTCCGATACCCAGAGCCCTCACTGTCTCCCAGACCCGGAGCCCCACTGTCTCCGAGACCCGGAACCCTCACTGTCTCCCATACCCGGAACCCTCACTGTCTCCCATACCCGGAACCCTCACTGTCTCCGATACCCGGAACCCACACTGTCTCCCATTCCCGGAACCCTTACTGTCTCCCATACCCGGAACCCTCACTGTCTCCCATACCCGGAGCCCTCACTGTCTCCGATACCCGGAGCCCTCACTGTCTCCCATACCCGGAACCCTCACTGTCTCCCATACCCGGAACCCTCACTGTCTCCCATACCCGGAGCCCTCACTGTCTCCGATACCCGGAGCCCTCACTGTCTCCCATACCCGGAACCCTCACTGTCTCCCATACCCGGAACCCTCACTGTCTCCCATACCCGGAATCCTCACTGTCTCCGATTCCCGGAGCCCACACTGTCTCCCATACCCGGAACCTCACTGTCTCCCATACCCGGAGCCCTCACTGTCTCCGATACCCGGAACCCTCACTGTCTCCCATACCCGGAGCCCTCACTGTCACCGATACCCGGAACCCTCACTGTCTCCCATACCCGGAGCCCTCACTGTCTCCTATACCCAGAACCCTCACTGTCTCCCATACCCGGAAACCTCACTGTCTCCCATACCCGGAACCCTCACTGTCTCCCATACCCGGAGCCCTCAATGTCTCCGATACCCGGAGCCCTCACTGTCTCCCATTCCCGGAACCTCACTGTCTCCGACAACCGGAACTCTCACTGTCTCCGATACCCGGAGCCCTCACTGTCTCCTATACCCGGAACCCTCACTGTCTCCCATACCCGGAACCCTCACTGTCCCCGATACCCGGAACCCTCACTATCTCCCATACCCGGAACCCTCACTGTCTCCCAGACCCGGAGCCCTCACTGTCTTCCATACCTGGAGCCCTCACTGTCTCCCATACCCGGAGCCCCACTGTCTCCGAGACCCGGAACCCTCACTGTCTCCCATACCCGAAATCCTCACTGTCTCCCCGACCCGGAGCCCTCACTGTCTCCGATACCCGGAACCCTCACTGTCTCCGATACCCGGAACCCTCACTGTCTCCCATACCCGAAATCCTCACTGTCTCCCATACCCGGAGCCCTCACTGTCTCTCATACCCGGAAAACTCACTGTCTCCCAGACCCGGAACCCTCACTGTCTCCCATACCCGGAGCCCTCACTGTTATCCATAACCGGAACCCTCACTGTCTCCCATACCCGGAACCTTCACTGTCTCCCATACCCGGAACCCTCACTGTCTCCCATAACCGGAACGCTCACTGTCACCCATACACGGAACCCTCACTGTCTCCTATACCCGGAGCCCTCACAGCCTCCCATACCCGGAGCCCTCACTGTCTCCTATACCCGGAAACCTCACTGTCTCCCATACCCGGAACCCTCACTGTCTCCCATACTCAGAACCCTCACGGCCTCCCCGACCGGGAGCCCTCACTGTCTCCAATACCCGGAGCCCTCACTGTCTCCCATACCCGGAGCCCTCACTGTCTCCCCGACCCGGAACCATCACTGTCTCCCATACCCGGAGCCCTCACATTTGCTCCAATACCCGGACCCCTCACTGTCTCCCATTCGCGGAACCCTCACTGTCACCGATAACCGGAACACACACTGTCTCCCATACCCGGAGCCCTCACTGTCACCCATACCCGGAACCCACACTTTCTCCCATACCCGGAGCCCACACTGTCTCCCATACCCTGAACCCTCACTGTGTCCCATACCCGGAAACCTCACTGTCTCCGATACTCAGAAACCTCACTGTCTCCCAAACCTGGAAGCCTCACTGTCTCCCTTACCCGGAACCCTCACTGTCTCCGATACCCTGAACCCTCACTGTTATCCATAACCGGAACCCGCACTGTCTCCAATACCCGGAACCCTCACTGTCTCCCATACTCAGAAACCTCACTGTCTCCCAAACCTGGAAGCCTCACTGTCTCCCTTACCCGGAACCCTCACTGTCTCCCCTACCCGGAGCCCTCACTGTCTACCATACACGGAACCCTCACTATCTCCTATACCCGGAGCCCTCACTGCCTCCCATACACGGAACCCTCACTATCTCCTATACCCGGAACCCTCACTGTCTCCCATACCCGGAACCCTCTCTTTCTCCCCTACCCGGAACTCTCACTGTCTCCGATACCCGGAGCCCTCACTGTCTCTGATACCCGGAGCCCTCACTGTCTCCGATACCCGGAACCCTCACTGTCTCCCATACCCGGAGCCCTCAATGTCTCCGATACCCGGAGCCCTCACTGTCTCCCATTCCCGGAACCTCACTGTCTCCGACAACCGGAACTCTCACTGTCTCCGATACCCAGAGCCCTCACTGTCTCCCAGACCCGGAGCCCCACTGTCTCCGAGACCCGGAACCCTCACTGTCTCCCATACCCGGAACCCTCACTGTCTCCCCGACCCGGAGCCCTCACTGTCTCCGATACCAGGAACCCTCACTGTCTCCCAGACCCGGAACCCTCACTGTCTCCCATACCCGGATGCCTCATGGTCTCCCATACCCGGAGCCCTCACTGTTATCCATAACCGGAACCCTCACTGTCTCCCATACCCGGAACCCTCACTGTCTCCCATACACGGAACCCTCACTGTCTCCGATACCCGGAGCCCTCACAGCCTCCCATACATGGAAACCTCACTATCTCCGATACCCGGAACCCTCACTGTCTCCCATACCCGGAGCCCTCACTGTCTCTGATAGCCGGAACCCTCACTGTCTCCCATACACAGAACCCTCACTGTCTCCGATACCCGGGGCCCTCACTGTCTCCGATACCCGGAGCCCTCACTGTCTCCCCGACCCGGAACCCACACACTCTCCCATACCCGGAACCCACACTGTCTCCCATACCCGGAGCTCTCACTGTGTCCCACCACCGGAAACCTCACTGTCTCCCATACCCGGAACCCTCACTGTCTCCCATACCCGGGGCCCACACTGTCTCCCATACCCGGAGCCCTCACTGTGTCCCACACCCGGAACCCACACACTCTCCCGTACCAGGAACCCACACTGTCTCCCATACCCGGAGCCCTCACTGTGTCCCACCACCGGAACCCTCACTGTCTCCCATACCCGGAGCCCTCACTGTCTCCCCGACCCGGAGCCCTCACTGTCTCCCATACCCGGAGCCCTCACTGTCTCCCATACTCAGAACCCTCACTGTGTCCCAAACCCAGAGCCCTCACTGTCTCCCATACCCGGAGCCCTCCCTGTCTCCCATACTCAGAAACCTCACTGTCTCCCATAGCCGGAGTCCTCACTGTCTCCCATCCCAGGAACCCTTACTGTCTCCCATACCCGGAGCCCTCACTGTCTCCCATCCCAGGAACCCTCACTGTGTCCCAAACCCAGAGCCCTCACTGTCTCCCATACCCGGAGCCCTCCCTGTCTCCCATACTCAGAAACCTCACTGTCTCCCATAGCCGGAGTCCTCACTGTCTCCCATCCCAGGAACCCTTACTGTCTCCCATACCCGGAGCTCTCACTGTCTCCCATACCCGGAACACTCACTGTCTTCCAAACCCGTAGCCCTCACTGTCTCCGATACACGGAGCCCTCACTGTCTCCCATACCCGGATCCCTCACTGTCCCCGATACCCGGAATCCTCACTGTCTCCGATACCCGGAACCCTCACTGTCTCCCATACCCGGAACCCTACTGTCTCCCATACCTGGAACCCTCACTGTCTCCCGTACCCGGAGCCCTCACTGTCTCCCAAACCCGGAGCCCTCACTGTCTCCCAAACCCGGAGCCCTCACTGTCTCCGATACTCGGAATCCTCACTGTCTCCCATAGCCGGAACCCTCACTGTCTCCGATACCCGGACACCTCACTGTCTCCGATACCCGGAACCCTCACTGTCTCCCATACACGGAACCCTCACTGTCTCCTATACCCGGAACTCTCACTGTCTCCCATACCCGGAGCCCCCACTGTCTCCCATACCAGGAGCCCTCACTGTCTCCCATACCCGGAACCCACACTGTCTCTCATACCCGGAACCCTCGCTGTCTCCCATACCCGGAGCCCTCACTGTCTCCGATACCCGGAGAACTCACTGTCTCCCAAACCTGGAACCCTCACTGTCTCCCATACACGGAACCCTCACTGTCTCTCATACCCGGAGCGCTCACTGTCTCCGATACCCGGAGCCCTCACTGTCTCCGATACCCGGAACCCTCACTGTCTCCGATACCCGGAACCCTCACTGTCTCTGATACCCGGAAACCTCACTGTCTCCCATACCCGGAACCCTCACTGTCTCCGATACCCGGAACCCACACTGTCTCCCATTCCCGGAACCCTTACTGTCTCCCATACCCGGAACCCTCACTGTCTCCCATACCCGGAGCCCTCACTGTCTCCGATACCCGGAGCCCTCACTGTCTCCCATACCCGGAACCCTCACTGTCTCCCATACCCGGAACCCTCACTGTCTCCCATACCCGGAGCCCTCACTGTCTCCGATACCCGGAGCCCTCACTGTCTCCCATACCCGGAACCCTCACTGTCTCCCATACCCGGAACCCTCACTGTCTCCCATACCCGGAATCCTCACTGTCTCCGATTCCCGGAGCCCACACTGTCTCCCATACCCGGAACCTCGCTGTCTCCCATACCCGGAGCCCTCACTGTCTCCGATACCCGGAACCCTCACTGTCTCCCATACCCGGAGCCCTCACTGTCACCGATACCCGGAACCCTCACTGTCTCCCATACCCGGAGCCCTCACTGTCTCCTATACCCAGAACCCTCACTGTCTCCCATACCCGGAAACCTCACTGTCTCCCATACCCGGAACCCTCACTGTCTCCCATACCCGGAGCCCTCAATGTCTCCGATACCCGGAGCCCTCACTGTCTCCCATTCCCGGAACCTCACTGTCTCCGACAACCGGAACTCTCACTGTCTCCGATACCCGGAGCCCTCACTGTCTCCTATACCCGGAACCCTCACTGTCTCCCATACCCGGAACCCTCACTGTCCCCGATACCCGGAACCCTCACTATCTCCCATACCCGGAACCCTCACTGTCTCCCAGACCCGGAGCCCTCACTGTCTTCCATACCTGGAGCCCTCACTGTCTCCCATACCCGGAGCCCCACTGTCTCCGAGACCCGGAACCCTCACTGTCTCCCATACCCGAAATCCTCACTGTCTCCCCGACCCGGAGCCCTCACTGTCTCCGATACCCGGAACCCTCACTGTCTCCGATACCCGGAACCCTCACTGTCTCCCATACCCGAAATCCTCACTGTCTCCCATACCCGGAGCCCTCACTGTCTCTCACACCCGGAAAACTCACTGTCTCCCAGACCCGGAACCCTCACTGTCTCCCATACCCGGAGCCCTCACTGTTATCCATAACCGGAACCCTCACTGTCTCCCATACCCGGAACCCTCACTGTCTCCCATACCCGGAACCCTCACTGTCTCCCATAACCGGAACGCTCACTGTCACCCATACACGGAACCCTCACTGTCTCCTATACCCGGAGCCCTCACAGCCTCCCATACCCGGAGCCCTCACTGTCTCCTATACCCGGAAACCTCACTGTCTCCCATACCCGGAACCCTCACTGTCTCCCATACTCAGAACCCTCACGGCCTCCCCGACCGGGAGCCCTCACTGTCTCCAATACCCGGAGCCCTCACTGTCTCCCATACCCGGAGCCCTCACTGTCTCCCCGACCCGGAACCATCACTGTCTCCCATACCCGGAGCCCTCACATTTGCTCCAATACCCGGACCCCTCACTGCCTCCCATTCGCGGAACCCTCACTGTCACCGATAACCGGAACACACACTGTCTCCCATACCCGGAGCCCTCACTGTCACCCATACCCGGAACCCACACTTTCTCCCATACCCGGAGCCCACACTGTCTCCCATACCCTGAACCCTCACTGTGTCCCATACCCGAAAACCTCACTGTCTCCGATACTCAGAAACCTCACTGTCTCCCAAACCTGGAAGCCTCACTGTCTCCCTTACCCGGAACCCTCACTGTCTCCCCTACCCGGAGCCCTCACTGTCTACCATACACGGAACCCTCACTATCTCCTATACCCGGAGCCCTCACTGCCTCCCATACACGGAACCCTCACTATCTCCTATACCCGGAACCCTCACTGTCTCCCATACCCGGAACCCTCTCTTTCTCCCATACCCGGAACTCTCACTGTCTCCGATACCCGAATCCTCACTGTCACCCATACCCGGAACTCTATCTGTCTCCGATACCCGGAGCCCTCACTGTCTCTGATACCCGGAGCCCTCACTGTCTCCGATACCCGGAACCCTCACTGTCTCCCATACCCGGAGCCCTCAATGTCTCCGATACCCGGAGCCCTCACTGTCTCCCATTCCCGGAACCTCACTGTCTCCGACAACCGGAACTCTCACTGTCTCCGATACCCAGAGCCCTCACTGTCTCCCAGACCCGGAGCCCCACTGTCTCCGAGACCCGGAACCCTCACTGTCTCCCATACCCGGAACCCTCACTGTCTCCCCGACCCGGAGCCCTCACTGTCTCCGATACCAGGAACCCTCACTGTCTCCCAGACCCGGAACCCTCACTGTCTCCCATACCCGGATGCCTCATGGTCTCCCATACCCGGAGCCCTCACTGTTATCCATAACCGGAACCCTCACTGTCTCCCATACCCGGAACCCTCACTGTCTCCCATACACGGAACCCTCACTGTCTCCGATACCCGGAGCCCTCACAGCCTCCCATACATGGAAACCTCACTATCTCCGATACCCGGAACCCTCACTGTCTCCCATACCCGGAGCCCTCACTGTCTCCGATACCCGGAGCCCTCACTGTCTCCTCTACCCGGAACCCTCACTGTCTCTCATACCCAGAACCCTCACGGTCTCCCAGACCTGGAGCCCTCACTGTCTCCCATACCCGGAGCCCACACTGTCTCCCATACCCGGAGCCCCACTGTCTCCGATACCCGGAACCCTCACTGTCTCCGATACCCGGAACCCTCACTGTCTCCCATACCTGGAGCCCTCACTGTCTCCCATACCCGGAACTCTCACTGTCTCCCATACCCGGAGCCGTCACTGTGTCCCATAGCCGGAACCCTCACTGTCTCCCATACCCGGAAACCTCACTGTCTCCCATACCCGGAACCCTCACTGTCTCCCATACCTGGAGCCCTCACTGTCTGCCATACCCGGAATCCTCACTGTCTCCCTTGCACGGAACCCTCACTGTCTCCGATACGCGGAACCCTCACTGTTATCCATAACCGGAACCCTCACTGTCTCTCATACCCGGAACCCTCACTGTCTCCCATTCTCAGAAAACTCACTGTCTCCCAAACCCGAACCATCACTGACTCCCTTACCCGGAACCCTCACTGTCTCCCATACTCAGAACCCTCACGGTCTTCCAGACCTGGAGCCCTCACTGTCTTCCATACCCGGAGACCTCACTGTCTCCCATAAACGGAACCCTCACTGTCTCCGATGCCCGGAATCCTCACGGTCCCCCATACAGGGCACCCTCAATGTCTACGATACCCGGAGCCCTCACTGTTATCCATAACCGGAACCTTCACTGTCTCCCATCCCAGGAACCCTCACTGTCTCCCATACCCGGAACCCTCACTGTCTCCCATACCCGGAGCTCTCACTGTCTCCCATACCCGGAGCCCTCACTCTGTCCCATACCCGGAAACCTCACTGACTCCCATACCCGGAACCCTCACTGTCTCCCATACACGGAACCCTCACTATCTCCTATACCCGGAACCCTCACTACCTCCCATACACGGAACCCTCACTGTCTCCCATACCCGGAATCCTCACTGTCTCCCATACCCGGAACCCTCACTATCTCCTATACCCGGAACCCTCAGTGTCTCCCAAACCCGGAACCCTCACTGCCTCCCAGACACGGAACCCTCACTATCTACTATACCCGGAACTCTCACTGTCTCCGATAGCCGGAATCCTCACTGTCTCCCATACCCGGAACTCTCACTGTCTCCGATACCCGGAGCCCTCACTGTCTCCGATACCCGGAACCCTCAATGTCTCCCATACCCGGAGCCCTCACTGTCTCCCATACCCGGAAACCTCACTGTCTCCCATACCCGGAACCCTCACTGTCTCCCATACCCGGAGCCCTCAATGTCTCCGATACACGGAGCCCTCATTGTCTCCCATTCCCGGAACCTAACTGTCTCCGACAACCGGAACTCTCACTGTCTCCGATACCCGGAACCCACACTGTCTCCCAGACCCGGAGCCCTCACTGTCTTCCATACCTGGAGCCCTCACTGTCTCCCATACCCGGAGCCCCACTGTCTCCTATACCCGGAACCCTCACTGTCTCCCATACCCGGAAACCTCACTGTCTCCCATACCCGGAACCCTCATTGTCTCCCATACCCGGAGCCCTCAATGTCTCCGATACACGGAGCCCTCACTGTCTCCCATTCCCGGAATCCTCACTATCTCTCATACCCGGAACCCTCACTGTCTCCCATACCCGGAACCCTCACTGTCTCCCTTACCCGGAACCCTCACTGTCTCCCCGACACGGAGCCCTCACTGTCTCCCCGACACGGAGCCCTCACTGTCTCCCTTACCTGGAGCCCTCACTGTCACCAATACCCGGAGCCCTCACTGTCTCCGATACCCGGAGCCCTCACTGTCTCCCATCCCCTGAACCCTCACTGTCTCTGATAGCCGGAACCCTCACTGTCTCCCATACACAGAACCCTCACTGTCTCCGATACCCGGGGCCCTCACTGTCTCCGATACCCGGAGCCCTCACTGTCTCCCCGACCCGGAACCCACACACTCTCCCATACCAGGAACCCACACTGTCTCCCATACCCGGAGCTCTCACTGTGTCCCACCACCGGAAACCTCACTGTCTCCCATACCCGGAACCCTCACTGTCTCCCATACGCGGGGCCAACACTGTCTCCCATACCCGGAGCCCTCACTGTGTCCCACACCCGGAACCCACACACTCTCCCGTACCAGGAACCCACACTGTCTCCCATACCCGGAGCCCTCACTGTGTCCCACCACCGGAACCCTCACTGTCATCCATAACCGGAACCCGCACTGTCTCTCATACCCGGAACCCTCACTGTCTCCCATACCCGGAGCCCTCACTGTCTCCCCGACCCGGAGCCCTCACTGTCTCCCATACTCAGAACCCTCACTGTGTCCCAAACCCAGAGCCCTCACTGTCTTCCATACCCGGAGCCCTCCCTGTCTCCCATACTCAGAAACCTCACTGTCTCCCATAGCCGGAGTCCTCACTGTCTCCCATACCCGGAGCCCTCACTGTCTCCCATTCCCGGAACACTCACTGTCTCCCATACCCGGAACCCTCACTGTCTCCCATACCCGGAGCCCTCACTGTCTCCCATTCCCGGAACACTCACTGTCTTCCAAACCCGTAGCCCTCACTGTCTCCGATACACGGAGCCCTCACTGTCTCCCATACCCGGATCCCTCACTGTCCCCGATACCCGGAATCCTCACTGTCTACCATACCCGGAATCCTCACTGTCTACCATACCCGGAACCCTCACTGTCTCCGATACCCGGAACCCTCACTGTCTCCCATACCCGGATCCCTCACTCTCTCTGGTACCCAGAACCCTCACTGTCTACCATATCCGGAACCCTCACTCTCTCCCCGACCCGGAGCCCTCACTGTCTCCCATACCCGGAACCCTCACT
Organism: Scyliorhinus torazame; assembly: GCF_047496885.1. Taxonomy (NCBI): domain Eukaryota; kingdom Metazoa; phylum Chordata; class Chondrichthyes; order Carcharhiniformes; family Scyliorhinidae; genus Scyliorhinus; species Scyliorhinus torazame. The sequence goes on from NC_092717.1 coordinate 243,582,875, forward strand.
GTCCCCGTTACACAGAACCCTCACTGTCTCCCATACCCGGAGCCCCACTGTCTCCGATACCCGGAACCCTCACTGTCTCCCCTACCCGGAACCCTCACTGTCTCCCATACCCGGAACCCTCACTGCCTCCCATACACGGAACCCTCACTATCTCCCAAACCCGGAACCCCCACTGTCTCCGATACCCGGAACCCTCACTGTGTCTCACATCCGGAACACTTACTATCTCCGATACCCGGAATCTTCACTGTCTCCCAAAGCCGGAACCCTCACTGTCTCCCATACCCAGAGACCTCACTGTCTCCCATCCCCTGAACCCTCACTGTCTCCGATAGCCGGAACCCACCCTGCCTCACATACCCGGAGCCCTCACTGTCTCCCATACCCGGAACCCACACTGTCTCCCATACCCGGAACCCTCACTGTCTCCCAAACCCGGAGCCCTCACTGTCCCCGATACCCGGAACCCTCACTGTCCCCGATACTCAGAACCCTGACTGTCTCCCATACCCGGAACCCTCACATTTTCTCCCATACCCGGAGCCCTCACTGTCTTCCATACCCGGAACGCTCACTGTCTCCCATACCCGGAACCCTCACTGTCTCCCATACCCAGAGCCCTCACCGTCTCCCATACCCGGAGCCCTCACTGTCTCCCATACCCGGAACCCTCACTGTCTCCCCGACCCGGAACCCTCACTGTCTCCCATACCCAGAGCCCTCACTGTCTCCCATACCCGGAGCCCTCACTGTCTCCCATACCCGGAGCCCTCACTGTCTCCTATACCCGGAACCCTCACTGTCTCCCAGACCCGGAGCCCTCACTGTCTCCCATACCCGGAGCCCTCACTGTCCCCGATAACCGGAACCCTCACTGTCTCCGATACCCGGAACACTGACTGTCTCCCATACCCGGAACCCTCACTGTCTCCCATACCTGGAGCCTACACTGTCTCCCATACCCGGAACCCTCACATTTTCTCCGATTCCCGGAACCCTCACTGTCTCCCAAACCCGGAGCCCTCACATTTGCTCCGTTACACGGACCCCTCACTGTCTCCGATACCCGGAACCCTCACTGTCTCCGATACCCGGAACCCTCACTGTCTCCGACACCCGGAGTCCTCACTGTCTCCCATACCCGGAACCCTCACTGTCTCCCATACCCGGAACCCTCACTGTCTCCGATACCCGGAGCCCTCACTGTCTCCGATACCCGGAACCCTCACTGTCTCCCATACCCGGAACCATCACTGTCTCCCATACACGGAATCCTCACCGTCTCCCATACCCGAAACCCTCACTGTCTCCGATACCTGGAACCCTCACTGTCTCCCATACCCGGAATCCTCACCGTCTCCCATACCCGAAACCCTCACTGTCTCCGATACCTGGAACCCTCACTGTCTCCCATACCCGGAACCCTCACTGTCTCCCATACCCGGAGCCCTCACTGTCTCCGATACCCGGAACCCTCACTGTCTCCGATACCCGGAATCCTCACCGTCTCCCATACCCGGAACCCTCACTGTCTCCGATACCCGGAACCCTCACTGTCTCCGATACCCGGAACCCTCACTGTCTCCCATACCCGGAACCCTCTCTGTCTCCGATACCCGGAATCCTCACCGTCTCCCATACTCAGAAACCTCACTGTGTCCCAAACCCGGAACCCTCACTGTCTCCCTTACCCGTAACCCTCACTGTCTCCCATACCCGGAGCTCTCACTGTCTCCCATACCCGGAACCCTCGCTGTTTCCCATACACGGAACCCTCACTGTTTCCCATAACCGGAATCCTCGATGTCTCCGATACCCAGAACACTCGCTGTCTCCCCAACCCGGAGCCCTCGCTGTCTCCCAGACCCGGAACCCTCACTGTCTCCAATACCCGGAACCCTCACTGTCTCCCATACCCGGAACCCTCGCTGTCTCCGATACCCAGGACCCTCGCTGTCTCCCCAACCCGGAACCCACACTGTCTCCTATACCTCGAACCCTCACTGTCTCCGATACCCGGAGCTCTCACTGTCTCCCATACCCGGAACTCTCACTGTCTCCCAATCCCGGAATCCTCACTGTCTCCCATACCCGGAACCCACACTGTCTCCCATACCCGGAGCCCTCACTGTGTCTCACATCCGGAACACTTACTATCTCCGATACCCGGAATCCTCACTGTCTCCCAAACCCGGAACCCTCACTGTCTCCCCTACCCGATGCCCTCACTGCCTCTCATACACGGAACCCTCACTATCTCCCAAACCCGGAGCCCTCACATTTTCTCCGATACCCGGAGCCCTCACTGTCTCCGATACCCGGAACCCACACTGTCTCCCATGCCCGGAGCCCTCACTGTCACCCATACCGGGAACCCACACTGTCTCCCATACCCGGGGCCTACACTGTCTCCCATACCCGAAGCCCTCACTGTGTCTCACATCCGGAACACTTACTATCTCCGATACCCGGAATCTTCACTGTCTCCCAAAGCCGGAACCCTCACTGTCTCCCATACCCAGAGACCTCACTGTCTCCCATCCCCTGAACCCTCACTGTCTCCGATAGCCGGAACCCACCCTGCCTCACATACCCGGAGCCCTCAATGTCTCCCGTACCCGGAACCCACACTGTCTCCCATACCCGGGGTCCACACTGCCTCCCATACACGGAGCCTTCAATGTGTCCCACACCCGTAACTCTCACTGTCTCCGATACCCGGAATCCTCACTGTCTCCCATACCCGGAACCCTCACTGTCTCCCAAACCCGGAGCCCTCACTGTCCCCGATACCCGGAACCCTCACTGTCCCCGATACTCAGAACCCTGACTGTCTCCCATACCCGGAACCCTCACTGTGTCCCACACCCGGAGCCCTCACTGTCTTCCATACCCGGAACGCTCACTGTCTCCCATACCCAGAGCCCTCACCGTCTCCCATACCCGGAACCCTCACTGTCTCCCCGACCCGGAACCCTCACTGTCTCCCATACCTGGAGCCCTCATTGTCTTCCATACCCAGAGCCCTCACTGTCTCCCATACCCGGAGCCTTCACTGTCTCCCATACCCGGAACTCTCACTGTCTCCCATACCCGGAGCCCTCACTGTCTCCCATTCCCAGAAACTTCACTGTCTCCTAACCCGGAACTCTCACTGTCTCCGATACCCGGAGCCCTCACTGTCTCCCATACCCGGAGCCCTCACTGTCTCCTATACCCGGAACCCTCACTGTCTCCCATACCCGGAGCCCTCACTGTCTCCCATACCCGGAACCCTCACTGTCTCCCATACCCGGAGCCCTCACTGTCTCCCATACCCGGAACCCTCACTGTCTCCCATACTCAGAACCCTCACGGTCTCCTAGACCTGGAGCCCTCACTGTCTCCCATACCCGGAGCCCCACTGTCTCCGATATCCGGAACCCTCACTGTCTCCCATACCTGGAGCCTTCCCTGTCTCCCATACCCGGAGCCCTCACTGTCCCCGATAACCGGAACCCTCACTGTCTCCCATTCCCGGAACCCTCACTGTCTCCGATACCCGGAACACTGACTGTCTCCCATACCCGGAACCCTCACTGTCTCCCATACCTGGAGCATTCACTGTCTCCCATTCCCGGAACCCTCACATTTTCTCCGATTCCCGGAACCCTCACTGTCTCCCAAACCCGGAGCCCTCACATTTGCTCCGTTACACGGACCCCTCACTGTCTCCGATACCCGGAACCCTCACTGTCTCCGATACCCGGAACCCTCACTGTCTCCGACACCCGGAGCCCTCACTGTCTCCGATACCCGGAACCCTCACTGTCTCCCATACCCGGAACCCTCACTGTCTCCGACACCCGGAGCCCTCACTGTCTCCGATACCCGGAACCCTCACTGTCTCCGATACCCGGAACCCTCACTGTCTCCGATACCCGGAGCCCTCACTGTCTCCGATACCCGGAACCCTCACTCTCTCCCATACCCGGAACCCTCACTGTCTCCGATACCCGGAACCCTCACTGTCTCCGATACCCGGAGCCCTCACTGTCTCCCATACCCGAAACCCTCATTGTCTCCGATACCCGGAACCCTCACTGTCTCCCATACTCAGAAACCTCACTGTGTCCCAAACCCGGAACCCTCACTGTCTCCCCAACCCCGAACCCTCACTGTCTCCGATACCCGGAGCTCTCACTGTCTCCCATACCCGGAGCCCTCACTGTCTCCCATACCCGGAACCCACACTGTCTCCCATACCCGGAGCCCTCACTGTGTCTCACATCCGTAACACTTACTATCTCCGATACCCGGAATCCTCACTGTCTCCCAAACCCGGAACCCTCACTGTGTCCCATACCCGGAGCCTTCACTGTCTCCCATACCCGGAACTCTCACTGTCTCCCATACCCGGAGCCCTCACTGTCTCCCATTCCCAGAAACTTCACTGTCTCCCATACCCGGAACTCTCACTGTCTCCGATACCCGGAGCCCTCACTGTCTCCCATACCCGGAGCCCTCACTGTCTCCTATACCCGGAACCCTCACTGTCTCCCATACCCGGAACCCTCACTGTCTCCCAGACCTGGAGCCCTCACTGTCTCCCATACCCGGAGCCCCACTGTCTCCGATATCCGGAACCCTCACTGTCTCCCATACTCGGAACCCTCACTGTCTCCGATACCCGGAACACTGACTGTCTCCCATACCCGGAACCCTCACTGTCTCCCATACCCGGAGCCCTCACTGTCCCCGATAACCGGAACCCTCACTGTCTCCCATACCCGGAACCCTCACTGTCTCCGATACCCGGAACCCTCACTGTCTCCGACACTCGGAGCCCTCACTGTCTCCCATACCCGGAACCCTCACTGTCTCCCATACCCGGAACCCTCACTGTCTCCCATACCCGGAACCCTCACTGTCTCCGACACCCGGAGCCCTCACTGTCTCCCATACCCGGAGCCCTCACTGTCTCCCATACCCGGAACCCTCACTGTCTCCCATACCCGGAGCTCTCACTTTCTCCGATACCCGGAACCCTCACTGTCTCGGATACCCGGAACCCTCACTGTCTCCGATACCCGGAACCCTCACTGTCTCCCATACCCGGAACCCTCACTGTCTCCGATACCCGGAGCCCTCACTGTCTCCGATACCCGGAACCCTCACTGTCTCCCATACCCGGAACCCTCACTGTCTCCGATACCCGGAGCCCTCACTGTGTCCCATACCCGGAACCCTCACTGTCTCCCATACTCAGAAACCTCACTGTGTCCCAAACCCGGAACCCTCACTGTCTCCCATACCCGGAACCCTCGCTGTTTCCAATACACGGAACCCTCACTGTTTCCCATAACCGGAACCCTCGATGTCTCCGATACCCAGAACACTCGCTGTTTCCCCAACCCGGAGCCCTCACTGTCTCCCAAACCCGGAACCCTCACTGTCTCCCATACCCGGAACCCTCACTGTCTCCCATACCCGGAACCCTCGCTGTCTCCGATACCCAGGACCCTCACTGTCTCCGATACCCGGAGCTCTCACTGTCTCCCATACCCGGAACTCTCACTGTCTCCCAAACCCGGAATCCTCACTGTCTCCCATACCCGGAACCCACACTGTCTCCCATACCCGGAGCCCTCACTGTGTCTCACATCCGGAACACTTACTATCTCCGATACCCGGAATCCTCACTGTCTCCCATACCCGGAGCTCTCACTGTCTCCCATACCCGGAACTCTCACTGTCTCCCAAACCCGGAATCCTCACTGTCTCCCATACCCGGGGTCCACACTGCCTCCCATACACGGAGCCTTCAATGTGTCCCACACCCGTAACTCTCACTGTCTCCGATACCCGGAATCCTCACTGTCTCCCATACCCGGAACCCTCACTGTCTCCCAAACCCGGAGCCCTCACTGTCCCCGATACCCGGAACCCTCACTGTCCCCGATACTCAGAACCCTGACTGTCTCCCATACCCGGAACCCTCACTGTGTCCCACACCCGGAGCCCTCACTGTCTTCCATACCCGGAACGCTCACTGTCTCCCATACCCAGAGCCCTCACCGTCTCCCATACCCGGAACCCTCACTGTCTCCCCGACCCGGAACCCTCACTGTCTCCCATACCTGGAGCCCTCATTGTCTTCCATACCCAGAGCCCTCACTGTCTCCCATACCCGGAGCCTTCACTGTCTCCCATACCCGGAACTCTCACTGTCTCCCATACCCGGAGCCCTCACTGTCTCCCATTCCCAGAAACTTCACTGTCTCCTAACCCGGAACTCTCACTGTCTCCGATACCCGGAGCCCTCACTGTCTCCCATACCCGGAGCCCTCACTGTCTCCTATACCCGGAACCCTCACTGTCTCCCATACCCGGAGCCCTCACTGTCTCCCATACCCGGAACCCTCACTGTCTCCGATACCCGGAACCCTCACTGTCTCCGACACCCGGAGCCCTCACTGTCTCCGATACCCGGAACCCTCACTGTCTCCCATACCCGGAACCCTCACTGTCTCCGACACCCGGAGCCCTCACTGTCTCCGATACCCGGAACCCTCACTGTCTCCGATACCCGGAACCCTCACTGTCTCCGATACCCGGAGCCCTCACTGTCTCCGATACCCGGAACCCTCACTCTCTCCCATACCCGGAACCCTCACTGTCTCCGATACCCGGAACCCTCACTGTCTCCGATACCCGGAGCCCTCACTGTCTCCCATACCCGAAACCCTCATTGTCTCCGATACCCGGAACCCTCACTGTCTCCCATACTCAGAAACCTCACTGTGTCCCAAACCCGGAACCCTCACTGTCTCCCCAACCCCGAACCCTCACTGTCTCCGATACCCGGAGCTCTCACTGTCTCCCATACCCGGAGCCCTCACTGTCTCCCATACCCGGAACCCACACTGTCTCCCATACCCGGAGCCCTCACTGTGTCTCACATCCGTAACACTTACTATCTCCGATACCCGGAATCCTCACTGTCTCCCAAACCCGGAACCCTCACTGTGTCCCATACCCGGAGCCTTCACTGTCTCCCATACCCGGAACTCTCACTGTCTCCCATACCCGGAGCCCTCACTGTCTCCCATTCCCAGAAACTTCACTGTCTCCCATACCCGGAACTCTCACTGTCTCCGATACCCGGAGCCCTCACTGTCTCCCATACCCGGAGCCCTCACTGTCTCCTATACCCGGAACCCTCACTGTCTCCCATACCCGGAACCCTTACTGTCTCCCAGACCTGGAGCCCTCACTGTCTCCCATACCCGGAGCCCCACTGTCTCCGATATCCGGAACCCTCACTGTCTCCCATACTCGGAACCCTCACTGTCTCCGATACCCGGAACACTGACTGTCTCCCATACCCGGAACCCTCACTGTCTCCCATACCCGGAGCCCTCACTGTCCCCGATAACCGGAGCCCTCACTGTCTCCCATACCCGAAACCCTCATTGTCTCCGATACCCGGAACCCTCACTGTCTCCCATACTCAGAAACCTCACTGTGTCCCAAACCCGGAACCCTCACTGTCTCCCCAACCCCGAACCCTCACTGTCTCCGATACCCGGAGCTCTCACTGTCTCCCATACCCGGAGCCCTCACTGTCTCCCATACCCGGAACCCACACTGTCTCCCATACCCGGAGCCCTCACTGTGTCTCACATCCGTAACACTTACTATCTCCGATACCCGGAATCCTCACTGTCTCCCAAACCCGGAACCCTCACTGTGTCCCATACCCGGAGCCTTCACTGTCTCCCATACCCGGAACTCTCACTGTCTCCCATACCCGGAGCCCTCACTGTCTCCCATTCCCAGAAACTTCACTGTCTCCCATACCCGGAACTCTCACTGTCTCCGATACCCGGAGCCCTCACTGTCTCCCATACCCGGAGCCCTCACTGTCTCCTATACCCGGAACCCTCACTGTCTCCCATACCCGGAACCCTCACTGTCTCCCAGACCTGGAGCCCTCACTGTCTCCCATACCCGGAGCCCCACTGTCTCCGATATCCGGAACCCTCACTGTCTCCCATACTCGGAACCCTCACTGTCTCCGATACCCGGAACACTGACTGTCTCCCATACCCGGAACCCTCACTGTCTCCCATACCCGGAGCCCTCACTGTCCCCGATAACCGGAACCCTCACTGTCTCCCATACCCGGAACCCTCACTGTCTCCGATACCCGGAACCCTCACTGTCTCCGACACTCGGAGCCCTCACTGTCTCCCATACCCGGAACCCTCACTGTCTCCCATACCCGGAACCCTCACTGTCTCCCATACCCGGAACCCTCACTGTCTCCGACACCCGGAGCCCTCACTGTCTCCCATACCCGGAGCCCTCACTGTCTCCCATACCCGGAACCCTCACTGTCTCCCATACCCGGAGCTCTCACTTTCTCCGATACCCGGAACCCTCACTGTCTCGGATACCCGGAACCCTCACTGTCTCCGATACCCGGAACCCTCACTGTCTCCCATACCCGGAACCCTCACTGTCTCCGATACCCGGAGCCCTCACTGTCTCCGATACCCGGAACCCTCACTGTCTCCCATACCCGGAACCCTCACTGTCTCCGATACCCGGAGCCCTCACTGTGTCCCATACCCGGAACCCTCACTGTCTCCCATACTCAGAAACCTCACTGTGTCCCAAACCCGGAACCCTCACTGTCTCCCATACCCGGAACCCTCGCTGTTTCCAATACACGGAACCCTCACTGTTTCCCATAACCGGAACCCTCGATGTCTCCGATACCCAGAACACTCGCTGTTTCCCCAACCCGGAGCCCTCACTGTCTCCCAAACCCGGAACCCTCACTGTCTCCCATACCCGGAACCCTCACTGTCTCCCATACCCGGAACCCTCGCTGTCTCCGATACCCAGGACCCTCACTGTCTCCGATACCCGGAGCTCTCACTGTCTCCCATACCCGGAACTCTCACTGTCTCCCAAACCCGGAATCCTCACTGTCTCCCATACCCGGAACCCACACTGTCTCCCATACCCGGAGCCCTCACTGTGTCTCACATCCGGAACACTTACTATCTCCGATACCCGGAATCCTCACTGTCTCCCATACCCGGAGCTCTCACTGTCTCCCATACCCGGAACTCTCACTGTCTCCCAAACCCGGAATCCTCACTGTCTCCCATACCCGGGGTCCACACTGCCTCCCATACACGGAGCCTTCAATGTGTCCCACACCCGTAACTCTCACTGTCTCCGATACCCGGAATCCTCACTGTCTCCCATACCCGGAACCCTCACTGTCTCCCAAACCCGGAGCCCTCACTGTCCCCGATACCCGGAACCCTCACTGTCCCCGATACTCAGAACCCTGACTGTCTCCCATACCCGGAACCCTCACTGTGTCCCACACCCGGAGCCCTCACTGTCTTCCATACCCGGAACGCTCACTGTCTCCCATACCCAGAGCCCTCACCGTCTCCCATACCCGGAACCCTCACTGTCTCCCCGACCCGGAACCCTCACTGTCTCCCATACCTGGAGCCCTCATTGTCTTCCATACCCAGAGCCCTCACTGTCTCCCATACCCGGAGCCTTCACTGTCTCCCATACCCGGAACTCTCACTGTCTCCCATACCCGGAGCCCTCACTGTCTCCCATTCCCAGAAACTTCACTGTCTCCTAACCCGGAACTCTCACTGTCTCCGATACCCGGAGCCCTCACTGTCTCCCATACCCGGAGCCCTCACTGTCTCCTATACCCGGAACCCTCACTGTCTCCCATACCCGGAGCCCTCACTGTCTCCCATACCCGGAACCCTCACTGTCTCCCATACCCGGAGCCCTCACTGTCTCCCATACCCGGAACCCTCACTGTCTCCCATACTCAGAACCCTCACGGTCTCCTAGACCTGGAGCCCTCACTGTCTCCCATACCCGGAGCCCCACTGTCTCCGATATCCGGAACCCTCACTGTCTCCCATACCTGGAGCCTTCCCTGTCTCCCATACCCGGAGCCCTCACTGTCCCCGATAACCGGAACCCTCACTGTCTCCCATTCCCGGAACCCTCACTGTCTCCGATACCCGGAACACTGACTGTCTCCCATACCCGGAACCCTCACTGTCTCCCATACCTGGAGCATTCACTGTCTCCCATTCCCGGAACCCTCACATTTTCTCCGATTCCCGGAACCCTCACTGTCTCCCAAACCCGGAGCCCTCACATTTGCTCCGTTACACGGACCCCTCACTGTCTCCGATACCCGGAACCCTCACTGTCTCCGATACCCGGAACCCTCACTGTCTCCGACACCCGGAGCCCTCACTGTCTCCGATACCCGGAACCCTCACTGTCTCCCATACCCGGAACCCTCACTGTCTCCGACACCCGGAGCCCTCACTGTCTCCGATACCCGGAACCCTCACTGTCTCCGATACCCGGAACCCTCACTGTCTCCGATACCCGGAGCCCTCACTGTCTCCGATACCCGGAACCCTCACTCTCTCCCATACCCGGAACCCTCACTGTCTCCGATACCCGGAACCCTCACTGTCTCCGATACCCGGAGCCCTCACTGTCTCCCATACCCGAAACCCTCATTGTCTCCGATACCCGGAACCCTCACTGTCTCCCATACTCAGAAACCTCACTGTGTCCCAAACCCGGAACCCTCACTGTCTCCCATACCCGGAGCCCTCACTGTCCCCGATAACCGGAACCCTCACTGTCTCCCATACCCGGAACCCTCACTGTCTCCGATACCCGGAACCCTCACTGTCTCCGACACTCGGAGCCCTCACTGTCTCCCATACCCGGAACCCTCACTGTCTCCCATACCCGGAACCCTCACTGTCTCCCATACCCGGAACCCTCACTGTCTCCGACACCCGGAGCCCTCACTGTCTCCCATACCCGGAGCCCTCACTGTCTCCCATACCCGGAACCCTCACTGTCTCCCATACCCGGAGCTCTCACTTTCTCCGATACCCGGAACCCTCACTGTCTCGGATACCCGGAACCCTCACTGTCTCCGATACCCGGAACCCTCACTGTCTCCCATACCCGGAACCCTCACTGTCTCCGATACCCGGAGCCCTCACTGTCTCCGATACCCGGAACCCTCACTGTCTCCCATACCCGGAACCCTCACTGTCTCCGATACCCGGAGCCCTCACTGTGTCCCATACCCGGAACCCTCACTGTCTCCCATACTCAGAAACCTCACTGTGTCCCAAACCCGGAACCCTCACTGTCTCCCATACCCGGAACCCTCGCTGTTTCCAATACACGGAACCCTCACTGTTTCCCATAACCGGAACCCTCGATGTCTCCGATACCCAGAACACTCGCTGTTTCCCCAACCCGGAGCCCTCACTGTCTCCCAAACCCGGAACCCTCACTGTCTCCCATACCCGGAACCCTCACTGTCTCCCATACCCGGAACCCTCGCTGTCTCCGATACCCAGGACCCTCACTGTCTCCGATACCCGGAGCTCTCACTGTCTCCCATACCCGGAACTCTCACTGTCTCCCAAACCCGGAATCCTCACTGTCTCCCATACCCGGAACCCACACTGTCTCCCATACCCGGAGCCCTCACTGTGTCTCACATCCGGAACACTTACTATCTCCGATACCCGGAATCCTCACTGTCTCCCATACCCGGAACTCTCACTGTGTCCGATACCCGGAAGCCTCACTGTCTCCGATACCCGGAACCCTCACTGTCTCCGATACCCGGAACCCTCACTGTCTCCCATACCCGGAACCCTCACTGTCTCCGATACCCGGAGCCCTCACTGTCTCCGATACCCGGAACCCTCACTGTCTCCGATACCCGGAATCCTCACCGTCTCCCATACCCGGAACCCTCACTGTCTCCGATACCCGGAACCTTCACTGACTCCCCTACCCGGAAGACTCACTGTGTCCCATACCCGGAACCCTCACTGTCTCCCATACACGGAACTCTCACTGTCTCCGATACCCGGAACCCTCACTGTCTCCCATACCCGGAGCTCTCACTTTCTCCGATGCCCGGAACCCTCACTGTCTCGGATACCCGGAACCCTCACTGTCTCCGATACCCGGAACCCTCACTGTCTCCCATACCCGGAACCCTCACTGTCTCCGATACCCGGAAACCTCACTGTCTCCCATACCCGGAACCCTCACTGTCTCCCATACTCAGAAACCTCACTGTGTCCCAAACCCGGAACCCTCACTGTCTCCCATACCCGGAACCCTCGCTGTTTCCCATACACGGAACCCTCACTGTTTCCCATAACCGGAACCCTCGATGTCTCCGATACCCAGAACACTCGCTGTTTCCCCAACCCGGAGCCCTCACTGTCTCCCAAACCCGGAACCCTCACTGTCTCCCATACCCGGAACCCTCACTGTCTCCCATACCCGGAACCCTCGCTGTCTCCGATACCCAGGACCCTCGCTGTCTCCCCAACCCGGAACCCACACTGTCTCCTATACCCCGAACCCTCACTGTCTCCGATACCCGGAGCTCTCACTGTCTCCCATACCCGGAACTCTCACTGTCTCCCAAACCCGGAATCCTCACTGTCTCCCATACCCGGAACCCACACTGTCTCCCATACCCGGAGCCCTCACTGTGTCTCACATCCGGAACACTTACTATCTCCGATACCCGGAATCCTCACTGTCTCCCATACCCGGAGCTCTCACTGTCTCCCATACCCGGAACTCTCACTGTCTCCCAAACCCGGAATCCTCACTGTCTCCCATACCCGGAACCCACACTGTCTCCCATACCGGGAGCCCTCACTGTGTCTCACATCCGGAACACTTACTATCTCCGATACCCGGAATCCTCACTGTCTCCCATACCCGGAACTCTCACTGTGTCCGATACCCGGAGCCCTCACTGTCTCGCATACCCGGGGTCCACACTGTCTCCCACACCCGGAGCCTTAAATGTGTCCCACACCCGGAACACTCAATGTCTCCGATACCCGTAATCCTCACTGTCTCCCATACCCGGAACCCTCACTGTCTCCCAAACCCGGAGCCCTCACTGTCTCCCAATCCCGCAACTTTCACTGTCTCCCATACGCGGAAGCCTCACTGTCTCCGATACCCGGAGCCCTCACTGTCTCCCATACCCGGAACCCTCACATTTTCTCCGATACCCGGAACCCCCACTGTCTCCCATACCCGGAGCCCTCACTGTCTCCCAAACCCGGAACCCTCACTGTCTCCGATACCCGGAGCTCTCACTGTCTCCCAAACCCGGAACCCTCACTGTCTCCGAAACCCGGAACCCTCACTGTCTCCGAAACCCGGAGCCCTCACTGTCTCCCATACCCGGAGCCCCCACTGTCTCCCATACCCGGAGCCCTCACTGTCTCCCATACTCAGAACCCTCACGGTCTCCCAGACCTGGAGCCCTCACTGTCTCCCATACCCGGAGCTCTCACTGTCTCCGTTACCCGGAACCCTCACTGTCTCCCATACCCGGAGCTCTCACTGTCTCCGTTACCCGGAACCCTCACTGTCTCCCATAACCAGAGCCCTGACTGACTCCCATACCCGGAAGACTCACTGTCTCCCCGACCCGGAGCCCTCACTGTCTCCGACAACCGGAACCCTCACCGTCTCCGATAACCGGAGCCCTCACTGTCTCCTATACCCGGAACCCACACTGTGCCCGATACCCGGAAACCTCACTGTCTCCCATACCCGGAAGACTCACTGTCTCCCCGACCCGGAGCCCTCACTGTCTCCGACAACCGGAACCCTCACCGTCTCCGATAACCGGAGCCCTCACTCTCTCCTATACCCGGAACCCACACTGTGCCCGGTACCCGGAAACCTCAATGTCTCCCATACCCGGAACACTCACTGTCTCCCATACCCGGAGCCTTCACTGTCTCCCATACCCGGAGCTCTCACTGTCTCCCATACCCGGAGCCCTCACTGTCTCCCATACCCGGAGCCCTCACTGTCTCCCATACCCGGAGCCCTCACTGTCTCCCATAGCCGGAACACTCACTGTCTCCCATACCCGGAGCTCTCACTGTCTCCCATACCCGGAGCCCTCACTGTCTCCCATACCCGGAGCCCTCACTGTCTCCCATACCCGGAGCCCTCACTGTCTCCCATACCCGGAGCCTTCACTGTCTCCCATACCCGGAACTCTCACTGTCTCCCATACCCGGAATCCTCGCTGTTTCCCATACACGGAACCCTCACTGTTTCCCATAACCGGAACCCTCGATGTCTCCGATACCCAGAACACTCGCTGTCTCCCCAACCCGGAGCCCTCACTGTCTCCCAAACCCGGAACCCTCACTGTCTCCCATACCCGGAACCCTCACTGTCTCCCATACCCGGAACCCTCGCTGTCTCCGATACCCAGGACCCTCGCTGTCTCCCCAACCCGGAACCCACACTGTCTCCTATACCTCGAACCCTCACTGTCTCCGATACCCGGAGCTCTCACTGTCTCCCATACCCGGAACTCTCACTGTCTCCCAAACCCGGAATCCTCACTGTCTCCCATACCCGGAACCCACACTGTCTCCCATACCCGGAGCCCTCACTGTGTCTCACATCCGGAACACTTACTATCTCCGATACACGGAATCCTCACTGTCTCCCAAACCCGGAACCCTCACTGTCTCCCATACCCGGAGCCCTCACTGTGTCTCACATCCGGAACACTTACTATCTCCGATACCCGGTATCCTCACTGCCTCCCATACCCGGAACCCACACTGTCTCCCATACCCGGAGCCCTCACTGTGTCTCACATCCGGAACACTTACTATCTCCGATACCCGGAACCCGCACTGTCTCCCATACCCGGAACACTCACTGTCTCCCATACCCGGGGCCTACACTGTCTCCAGTACCCGGAGCCCTCACTGTGTCTCACATCCGGAACACTTACTATCTCCGATACCCGGAATCCTCACTGTCTCCCATACCCGGAACTCTCACTGTGTCCGATACCCGGAGCCCTCACTGTCTCGCATACCCGGGGTCCACACTGTCTCCCACACCCGGAGCCTTAAATGTGTCCCACACCCGGAACACTCAATGTCTCCGATACCCGGAATCCTCACTGTCTCCCATACCCGGAATCCTCACTGTCTCCCATACCCGGAACTCTCACTGTGTCCGATACCCGGAAGCCTCACTGTCTCCGATACCCGGAACCCTCACTGTCTCCGATACCCGGAACCCTCACTGTCTCCCATACCCGGAACCCTCACTGTCTCCGATACCCGGAGCCCTCACTGTCTCCGATACCCGGAACCCTCACTGTCTCCGATACCCGGAATCCTCACCGTCTCCCATACCCGGAACCCTCACTGTCTCCGATACCCGGAACCTTCACTGTCTCCCCTACCCGGAAGACTCACTGTGTCCCATACCCGGAACCCTCACTGTCTCCCATACACGGAACTCTCACTGTCTCCGATACCCGGAACCCTCACTGTCTCCCATACCCGGAGCTCTCACTTTCTCCGATGCCCGGAACCCTCACTGTCTCGGATACCCGGAACCCTCACTGTCTCCGATACCCGGAACCCTCACTGTCTCCCATACCCGGAACCCTCACTGTCTCCGATACCCGGAACCCTCACTGTCTCCCATACCCGGAACCCTCACTGTCTCCCATACTCAGAAACCTCACTGTGTCCCAAACCCGGAACCCTCACTGTCTCCCATACCCGGAACCCTCGCTGTTTCCCATACACGGAACCCTCACTGTTTCCCATAACCGGAACCCTCGATGTCTCCGATACCCAGAACACTCGCTGTTTCCCCAACCCGGAGCCCTCACTGTCTCCCAAACCCGGAACCCTCACTGTCTCCCATACCCGGAACCCTCACTGTCTCCCATACCCGGAACCCTCGCTGTCTCCGATACCCAGGACCCTCGCTGTCTCCCCAACCCGGAACCCACACTGTCTCCTATACCCCGAACCCTCACTGTCTCCGATACCCGGAGCTCTCACTGTCTCCCATACCCGGAACTCTCACTGTCTCCCAAACCCGGAATCCTCACTGTCTCCCATACCCGGAACCCACACTGTCTCCCATACCCGGAGCCCTCACTGTGTCTCACATCCGGAACACTTACTATCTCCGATACCCGGAATCCTCACTGTCTCCCATACCCGGAGCTCTCACTGTCTCCCATACCCGGAACTCTCACTGTCTCCCAAACCCGGAATCCTCACTGTCTCCCATACCCGGAACCCACACTGTCTCCCATACCGGGAGCCCTCACTGTGTCTCACATCCGGAACACTTACTATCTCCGATACCCGGAATCCTCACTGTCTCCCATACCCGGAACTCTCACTGTGTCCGATACCCGGAGCCCTCACTGTCTCGCATACCCGGGGTCCACACTGTCTCCCACACCCGGAGCCTTAAATGTGTCCCACACCCGGAACACTCAATGTCTCCGATACCCGTAATCCTCACTGTCTCCCATACCCGGAACCCTCACTGTCTCCCAAACCCGGAGCCCTCACTGTCTCCCAATCCCGCAACTTTCACTGTCTCCCATACGCGGAAGCCTCACTGTCTCCGATACCCGGAGCCCTCACTGTCTCCCATACCCGGAACCCTCACATTTTCTCCGATACCCGGAACCCCCACTGTCTCCCATACCCGGAGCCCTCACTGTCTCCCAAACCCGGAACCCTCACTGTCTCCGATACTCGGAGCTCTCACTGTCTCCCAAACCCGGAACCCTCACTGTCTCCGAAACCCGGAACCCTCACTGTCTCCGAAACCCGGAGCCCTCACTGTCTCCCATACCCGGAGCCCCCACTGTCTCCCATACCCGGAGCCCTCACTGTCTCCCATACTCAGAACCCTCACGGTCTCCCAGACCTGGAGCCCTCACTGTCTCCCATACCCGGAGCTCTCACTGTCTCCGTTACCCGGAACCCTCACTGTCTCCCATACCCGGAGCTCTCACTGTCTCCGTTACCCGGAACCCTCACTGTCTCCCATAACCAGAGCCCTGACTGACTCCCATACCCGGAAGACTCACTGTCTCCCCGACCCGGAGCCCTCACTGTCTCCGACAACCGGAACCCTCACCGTCTCCGATAACCGGAGCCCTCACTGTCTCCTATACCCGGAACCCACACTGTGCCCGATACCCGGAAACCTCACTGTCTCCCATACCCGGAAGACTCACTGTCTCCCCGACCCGGAGCCCTCACTGTCTCCGACAACCGGAACCCTCACCGTCTCCGATAACCGGAGCCCTCACTCTCTCCTATACCCGGAACCCACACTGTGCCCGGTACCCGGAAACCTCAATGTCTCCCATACCCGGAACACTCACTGTCTCCCATACCCGGAGCCTTCACTGTCTCCCATACCCGGAGCTCTCACTGTCTCCCATACCCGGAGCCCTCACTGTCTCCCATACCCGGAGCCCTCACTGTCTCCCATACCCGGAGCCCTCACTGTCTCCCATAGCCGGAACACTCACTGTCTCCCATACCCGGAGCTCTCACTGTCTCCCATACCCGGAGCCCTCACTGTCTCCCATACCCGGAGCCCTCACTGTCTCCCATACCCGGAGCCCCCACTGTCTCCCATACCCGGAGCCTTCACTGTCTCCCATACCCGGAACTCTCACTGTCTCCCATACCCGGAATCCTCGCTGTTTCCCATACACGGAACCCTCACTGTTTCCCATAACCGGAACCCTCGATGTCTCCGATACCCAGAACACTCGCTGTCTCCCCAACCCGGAGCCCTCACTGTCTCCCAAACCCGGAACCCTCACTGTCTCCCATACCCGGAACCCTCACTGTCTCCCATACCCGGAACCCTCGCTGTCTCCGATACCCAGGACCCTCGCTGTCTCCCAAACCCGGAACCCACACTGTCTCCTATACCTCGAACCCTCACTGTCTCCGATACCCGGAGCTCTCACTGTCTCCCATACCCGGAACTCTCACTGTCTCCCAAACCCGGAATCCTCACTGTCTCCCATACCCGGAACCCACACTGTCTCCCATACCCGGAGCCCTCACTGTGTCTCACATCCGGAACACTTACTATCTCCGATACACGGAATCCTCACTGTCTCCCAAACCCGGAACCCTCACTGTCTCCCATACCCGGAGCCCTCACTGTGTCTCACATCCGGAACACTTACTATCTCCGATACCCGGTATCCTCACTGCCTCCCATACCCGGAACCCACACTGTCTCCCATACCCGGAGCCCTCACTGTGTCTCACATCCGGAACACTTACTATCTCCGATACCCGGAACCCGCACTGTCTCCCATACCCGGAACACTCACTGTCTCCCATACCCGGGGCCTACACTGTCTCCAGTACCCGGAGCCCTCACTGTGTCTCACATCCGGAACACTTACTATCTCCGATACCCGGAATCCTCACTGTCTCCCATACCCGGAACTCTCACTGTGTCCGATACCCGGAGCCCTCACTGTCTCGCATACCCGGGGTCCACACTGTCTCCCACACCCGGAGCCTTAAATGTGTCCCACACCCGGAACACTCAATGTCTCCGATACCCGGAATCCTCACTGTCTCCCATACCCGGAACCCTCACTGTCTCCCAAACCCGGAGCCCTCACTGTCTCCCAATCCCGGAACTTTCACTGTCTCCCATACGCGGAAGCCTCACTGTCTCCGATACCCGGAGCCCTCACTGTCTCCCATACCCGGAACCCTCACATTTTCTCCGATACCCGGAACCCCCACTGTCTCCCATACCCGGAGCCCTCACTGTCTCCGATACCCGGAGCTCTCACTGTCTCCCAAACCCGGAACCCTCACTGTCTCCGATACCCGGAGCTCTCACTGTCTCCCAAACCCGGAACCCTCACTGTCTCCGAAACCCGGAACCCTCACTGTCTCCGAAACCCGGAGCCCTCACTGTCTCCCATACCCGGAGCCCCCACTGTCTCCCATACCCGGAGCCCTCACTGTCTCCCATACTCCGAACCCTCACGGTCTCCCAGACCTGGAGCCCTCACTGTCTCCCATACCCGGAGCTCTCACTGTCTCCGTTACCCGGAACCCTCACTGTCTCCCATAACCAGAGCCCTGACTGACTCCCATACCCGGAAGACTCTCTGTCTCCCCGACCCGGAGCCCTCACTGTCTCCGACAACCGGAACCCTCACCGTCTCCGATAACCGGAGCCCTCACTGTCTCCTATACCCGGAACCCACACTGTGCCCGGTACCCGGAAACCTCAATGTCTCCCATACCCGGAACACTCACTGTCTCCCATACCCGGAGCTCTCACTGTCTCCCATACCCGGAGCCCCACTGTCTCCGATACCCGGAACCCTCACTGTCTCCCATACCCGGAGCTCTCACTGTCTCCCATACCCGGAGCCCTCACTGTCTCCCATACCCGGAGCCCTCACTGTCTCCCATACCCGGAGCCCTCACTGTCTCCCATTGCCGGAACACTCACTGTCTCCCATACCCGGAGCCTTCACTGTCTCCCATACCCGGAACTCTCACTGTCTCCCATACCCGGAGCCCTCACTGTCTCCCATACTCAGAACCCTCACGGTCTCCCAGACCTGGAGCCCTCACTGTCTCCCATACTCAGAACCCTCACTGTCTCCCATACCCGGAGCCCTCACTGTCTCCCATACTCAGAACCCTCACGGTCTCCCAGACCTGGAGCCCTCACTGTCTCCCATACCCGGAGCCCCACTGTCTCCGATACCCGGAACCCTCACTGTCTCCCATACCTGGAGCCTTCACTGTCTCCCATACCCGGAACCCACACTGTCTCCCATACCCGGAGCCCTGCACTGTCTCCCATATCCGGAACCCTCACTGTCCCCGATACCCGGAACACTCACTGTCTCCCATACCCGGAACCCACACTGTCTCCCATACCCGGAACCCTCACTGTCTCCCATACCTGGAGCCTTCACTGTCTCCCATACCCGGAACCCTCACATTTTTTCACCGATTCCCGGAACCCTCACTGTCTCCCAAACCCGGAGCCCTCACTGTCTCCGATACCCGGAATCCTCACTGTCTCCCATACCCGGAACCCTCACATTTTTTCACCGATTCCCGGAACCCTCACTGTCTCCCATACCCGGAGCCCTCACTGTCTCCGATACCCGGAACTCTCACTGTCTCCGATACCCGGAGCCCTCACTGTCTCCCATACCCGGAGCTCTCACTTTCTCCGATACCCGGAACCCTCACTGTCTCGGATACCCGGAACCCTCACTGTCTCCGATACCCGGAACCCTCACCGTCTCCCATACCCGGAGCTCTCACTGTCTCCCATACCCGGAACCCTCACTGTCTCCGATACCCGGAACCCTCACTGTCTCCGATACCCGGAACCCTCACTGTCTCCGATACCCGTAACCCTCACTGTCTCCCATACCCGGAGCTCTCACTGTCTCCCATACCCGGAACCCTCGCTGTCTCCGATACCGAGAACCCTCGCTGTCTCCCCAACCCGGAGCCCTCACTGTCTCCCAAACCCGGAACCCTCACTGTCTCCCTTACCCGGAACCCTCACTGTCTCCTATACCCCGAACCCTCACTGTCTCCCTTACCCGGAACCCTCACTGTCTCCCCAACCCGGAACCCTCACTGTCTCCTATACCCCGAACCCTCACTGCCTCCGATACCCGGAGCTCTCACTGTCTCCCAAACCCGGAACTCTCACTGTCTCCCAAACCCGGAACCCTCACTGTCTCCCATACCCGGAACTCACACTGTCTCCCATACCCGGAGTCCTCAATGTGTCTCACATCCGGAACAGTTACTATCTCCGATACCCGGAATCCTCACTGTCTCCCAAACCCGGAACCCTCACTGTCTCCCATACCCGGAGCCCTCAATGTGTCTCACATCCGGAACAGTTACTATCTCCGATACCCGGAATCCTCACTGTCTCCCATACCCGGAACCAACACTGTCTCCCATACCCGGAAACCTCACTGTCTCCCATACCTCGAGCCTTCACTGTCTCCCAAACCCGGAGCCCTCACATTTGCTCCGTTACACGGACCCCTCACTGTCTCCGATACCCGGATCCCTCACTGTCTCCCATACCCGGAACCCGCACTGTCTCCGACACCCGGAGCCCTCACTGTCTCCGATACCCGGAATCCTCACGGTCTCCCATACACGGAACTCTCACTGTCTCCGATACCCGGAACCCTCACTGTCTCCCATACCCGGAGCTCTCACTTTCTCCGATGCCCGGAACCCTCACTGTCTCGGATACCCGGAACCCTCACTGTCTCCGATACCCGGAACCCTCACTGTCTCCCATACCCGGAACCCTCACTGTCTCCGATACCCGGAGCCCTCACTGTCTCCGATACCCGGAACCCTCACTGTCTCCGATACCCGGAACCCTCACTGTCTCCCATACCCGGAACCCTCACTGTCTCCGATACCCGGAGCCCTCACTGTCTCCGATACCCGGAACCCTCACTGTCTCCGATACCCGGAATCCTCACCGTCTCCCATACCCGGAACCCTCACTGTCTCCGATACCCGGAACCTTCACTGTCTCCCCTACCCGGAAGACTCACTGTGTCCCATACCCGGAACCCTCACTGTCTCCCATACACGGAACTCTCACTGTCTCCGATACCCGGAACCCTCACTGTCTCCCATACCCGGAGCTCTCACTTTCTCCGATGCCCGGAACCCTCACTGTCTCGGATACCCGGAACCCTCACTGTCTCCGATACCCGGAACACTCACTGTCTCCGATACCCGGAACCCTCACTGTCTCCGATACCCGGAACCCTCACTGTCTCCCATACCCGGAGCCCTCACTTTCTCCGATGCCCGGAACCCTCACTGTCTCGGATACCCGGAACCCTCACTGTCTCCGATACCCGGAACCCTCACTGTCTCCCATACCCGGAACCCTCACTGTCTCCGATACCCGGAGCTCTCACTTTCTCCGATACCCGGAACCCTCACTGTCTCCCATACCCGGAACCCTCACTGTCTCCGATACCCGGAGCCCTCACTGTCTCCGATACCCGGAACCCTCACTGTCTCCCGTACCCGGAACCCTCACTGTCTCCGATACCCGGAGCCCTCACTGTCTCCGATACCCGGAACCCTCACTGTCTCCGATACCCGGAATCCTCACCGTCTCCCATACCCGGAACCCTCACTGTCTCCCATACTCAGAAACCTCACTGACTCCCAAACCCGGAACCCTCACTGTCTCCCTTACCCGTAACCCTCACTGTCTCACATACCCGGAGCTCTCACTGTCTCCGATACCCAGAACCCTCGCTGAATCCCCAACCCGGAGCCCTCACTGTCTCCCAAACCCGGAACCCTCACTGTCTCCCATACCCGGAACCCTCACTGTCTCCCATACCCGGAACCCTCGCTGTCTCCGATACCCAGAACCCTCGCTGAATCCCCAACCCGGAGCCCTCACTGTCTCCCAAACCCGGAACCCTCACTGTCTCCCTTACCCGGAACCCTCACTGTCTCCCATACAAGGAACCCTCGCTGTCTCCGATACCCAGAACCCTCGCTGTCTCCCCAACCCAGAACCCACACTGTCTCCTATACCCCGAACCCTCACTGTCTCCGATACCCGGAGCTCTCACTGTCTCCCATACCCGGAACTCTCACTGTCTCCCAAACCCGGAACACTCACTGTGTCTCACATCCGGAACACTTACTATCTCCGATACCCGGAATCCTCACTGTCTCCCATACCCGGAACCCACACTGTCTTCCATACCCGGAGCCCTCACTGTGTCTCACATCCGGAACACTTACTATCTCCGATACCCGGAATCCTCACTGTCTCCCATACCCGGAACCCACACTGTCTCCCATACCCGGAGCCCTCACTGTGTCTCACATCCGGAACACTTACTATCTCCGATACCCGGAATCCTCACTGTCTCCCATACCCAGAGACCTCACTGTCTCCGATACCCGGAACCCACACTGTCTCCCATACCCGGGGTCCACACTGTCTCCCACACCCGGAGCCTTAAATGTGTCCCACACCCGGAACACTCAATGTCTCCCATACCCGGAACCCTCACTGTCTCCGATACCCGGAGCCCTCACTGTCTCCGATACCCGGAACCCTCACTGTCTCCCGTACCCGGAACCCTCACTGTCTCCGATACCCGGAGCCCTCACTGTCTCCGATACCCGGAACCCTCACTGTCTCCGATACCCGGAATCCTCACCGTCTCCCATACCCGGAACCCTCACTGTCTCCCATACTCAGAAACCTCACTGACTCCCAAACCCGGAACCCTCACTGTCTCCCTTACCCGTAACCCTCACTGTCTCACATACCCGGAGCTCTCACTGTCTCCGATACCCAGAACCCTCGCTGAATCCCCAACCCGGAGCCCTCACTGTCTCCCAAACCCGGAACCCTCACTGTCTCCCATACCCGGAACCCTCACTGTCTCCCATACCCGGAACCCTCGCTGTCTCCGATACTCAGAACCCTCGCTGAATCCCCAACCCGGAGCCCTCACTGTCTCCCAAACCCGGAACCCTCACTGTCTCCCTTACCCGGAACCCTCACTGTCTCCCATACAAGGAACCCTCGCTGTCTCCGATACCCAGAACCCTCGCTGTCTCCCCAACCCAGAACCCACACTGTCTCCTATACCCCGAACCCTCACTGTCTCCGATACCCGGAGCTCTCACTGTCTCCCATACCCGGAACTCTCACTGTCTCCCAAACCCGGAACACTCACTGTCTCCCATACGCGGAACCCACACTGTCTCCCATACCCGGAGCCCTCACTGTGTCTCACATCCGGAAAACACTTACTATCTCCGATACCCAGAATCCTCACTGTCTCCCAAACCCAGAACCCTCACTGTCTCCCATACCCGGAGCCCTCACTGTGTCTCACATCCGGAACACTTACTATCTCCGATACCCGGAATCCTCACTGTCTCCCATACCCGGAACCCACACTGTCTTCCATACCCGGAGCCCTCACTGTGTCTCACATCCGGAACACTTACTATCTCCGATACCCGGAATCCTCACTGTCTCCCATACCCGGAACCCACACTGTCTCCCATACCCGGAGCCCTCACTGTGTCTCACATCCGGAACACTTACTATCTCCGATACCCGGAATCCTCACTGTCTCCCATACCCAGAGACCTCACTGTCTCCGATACCCGGAACCCACACTGTCTCCCATACCCGGGGTCCACACTGTCTCCCACACCCGGAGCCTTAAATGTGTCCCACACCCGGAACACTCAATGTCTCCGATACCCGGAATCCTCACTGTCTCCCATACCCGGAACCCTCACTGTCTCACAAACCCGGAGCCCTCACTGTCTCCCATACCCGGAACTTTCACTGTCTCCCATACGCGGAAGCCTCACTGTCTCCGATACCCGGAACCCACACTGTCCCCGATACTCAGAACCCTCACTGTCTCCCATACCCGGAACCCTCACATTTCCTCCGATACCCGGAACCCCCACTGTCTCCCATACCCGGAGCCCTCACTGTCTCCGATACCCGGAGCTCTCACTGTCTCCCAAACCCGGAACCCTCACTGTCTCCGAAACCCGGAACCCTCACTGTCTCTCATACCCGGAGCCCCCACTGTCTCCCATACCCGGAGCCCTCACTGTCTCCGATACCCGGAGCCCTCACTTTCTCCCATACCCGGATCCCACTCTGTCTCCCATACCCGGAGCTCTCACTGTCTCCCTTACCCGGAACCCTCACTGTCTCCCATAACCAGAGCCCTGACTGACTCCCATACCCGGAAGACTCACTGTCTCCCCGACCCGGAGCCCTCACTGTCTCCGACAACCGGAACCCTCACCGTCTCCGATAACCAGAGCCCTCACTGTCTCCTATACCCGGAACCCACACTGTCTCCAATACCCAGAATCCTCACTGTGCCCGGTACCCGGAAACCTCAATGTCTCCGAAAGCCGGAACCCTCACTGTCTCCCATACACGGAGCCCTCACTGTCTCCCATACCCGGAGCCCTCACTTTCTCCGATACCCGGAGCTCTCACTGTCTCCCAAAACCGGAACCCTCACTGTCTCCGAAACCCGGAACCCTCACTGTCTCCGATACACGGAGCCCCCACTGTCTCCCATACCCGGAACCCTCACTGTCTCCGTTACCCGGAACCCTCACTGTCTCCCATAACCAGAGCCCTGACAGACTCCCATACCCGGAAGACTCACTGTCTCCCCGACCAGGAGCCCTCACTGTCTCCTCTACCCGGAACCCTCACTGTCTCCGATACCCGGAACCCTCACTGTCTCCCAGACCCGGAACCCTCACTGTCACCCATACCCGGAACCCTCACTGTCTCCCATAAACGGGGCCCACACTGTCTCCCATACCCGGAGCCGTCACTGTGTCCCACACCCGGAACACTCACTATCTCCGATACCCGGAACCCTCACTGTCTCCCATACCCGGAATCCTCACTGTCTCCCAAACCCAGAACCCACACTGTCTCCCATACCCGGAGCCCTCACTGTCTCCCATACCCGGAGCCCTCACTGTGTCCCACACCCGGAACACTCACTGTCCCCGATACCCGGAATCCTCACTGTCTCCCATACCCTGAACTCTCACTGTCTCCGAAACCCGGAATCCACACTGTCTCCCATACCCGGAAACCACACTGTCACCCAAACCCGGAGCCCTCACTGCCTTCCATACCCGGAACCCTCACTGACTCCCATACGCGGTAGCCTCACTGTTTCCGATACTCAGAACCCTCACTGTCTCCCATACCCAGAATCCTCACTGTCTCCCATACCCGGAACCCTCACTGTCTCCGATACCCGGAAACCACACTGTCTCCAATACCCAGAACCCTCACTGCGCCCGATACCCGGAAAACTCAATGTCTCCTAAAGGCGGAATTCTCAGTGTCTCCCAGACCCGGAGCCATCACTGTCTCCCAGTCCTGGAGCCCTCACTGTCTCCCATACCCGGAGCCCTCACTGTCTCCCATACCCGGAGCCCTCACTGTCTCCCATACCCGGAACCCTCACTGTCTCCCAGACCCGGAGCCCTCACTGTCTCCCATACACGGAGTCCTCACTGTCTCCCATACCCGGAGCCCTCACTGTCTCCCATACCCGGAACCCTCACTGTCTCCCAGACCCGGAGCCCTCACTGTCTCCCATACCTGGAACCCTCACTGTCTCCCATACCCGGAGCCCTCACTGTCTCCCATACCCGGAGCCCTCACTGTCTCCCATACCCGGAACCCTCACTGTCTCCCATACCCGGAGCCCCACTGTCTCCCATACCCAGAGCCGTCACTGTCTCCCCGACCCGGAACCCTCACTGTCTCCCATACCCGGAGCCCCACTGTCTCCCATACCCGGAACCATCACTGTCTCCCATAGCCGGAGCCCTCACTGTCTCCCATTCCCAGAAACCTCACTGTCTCCCATACCCGGAACTCTCACTGTCTCCCATACCCGGAGCCCTCACTGTCTCCCATAGCCGGAACCCTCACTCTCTCCATTCCCAAAAACCTCACTGTCTCCCATACCTGGAGCCTTCACTGTCTCCCATACCCGGAACCCTCATATTTTCTCCGATTCCCGGAACCCTCACTGTCTCCCAAACCCGGAGCCCTCACATTTGCTCCGTTACCCGGACCCCTCACTGTCTCCGATACCCGGAACCCTCACTGTCTCCGATACCCGGAGCCTCACTGTCTCAGATACCCGGAACCCTCACTGTCTCCGATACCCGGAATCCTCACGGTCTCCCATACACGGAACCCTCACTGTCTCCGATACCCGGAACCCTCACTGTCTCCCATACACGGAACCATCACTGTCTCCCATACCCGGAGCCCTCACTGTCTCCCAAACCCGGGACCCTCACTGTCTCCCCTACCCGGAGCCCTCACTGTCTCCCATACACGAAAACCTCACTATCTCCCATACCCGGAGCCCTCACTGTCTCACATACACGGAACCCTCACTATCTCCTATACCCGGAGCCCTCACTGTCTCCCATACCCGGAGCTCTCTCTGTCTCCCATACCCGGAGCTCTCACTGTCTCCCATACCCGGGACTCTCACTGTATCCCATACCCGGAGCCCTCACTGTCTCCCATACCCGGAGCCCTCACTGTCTCG
Source organism: Scyliorhinus torazame (assembly GCF_047496885.1). Lineage (NCBI taxonomy): Eukaryota > Metazoa > Chordata > Chondrichthyes > Carcharhiniformes > Scyliorhinidae > Scyliorhinus > Scyliorhinus torazame. The sequence continues at coordinate 243,610,032 of NC_092717.1, forward strand.
CATACCCGGAACCCTCACTGTCTCCCATACCCGGAATCCTCACTGTCTCCCATACCCGGAGCCCTCACTGTCTCTCATACCCGGAACCCTCACTGTCTCCCATACCCGGAGCCCTCACTGTCTCCCATACGCAGAGCCCTCACTGTCTCCCATACCTGGAGCCCTCAATGTCTCCAATACCCGGAGCCCTCACTGTCTCCCAAACCCGGAACCCTCACTGTCTCCCATACCCGGAACCATCACTTTCTCCCATACCCGGAGCCCTCACTGTCTCCCATACCCGGAACCCTCACTGTCTCCCATACCCGGAACTCTCACTGTCTCCCATACCCGGAACCCTCACTGTCTCCCATACCCGGAACCATCACTTTCTCCCATACCCGGAGCCCTCACTGTCTCCCATACCCGGAACCCTCACTGTCTCCCATACCCGGAACTCTCACTGTCTCCCATACCCGGAACCCTCACTGTCTCCCATACCCGGAACCATCACTGTCTCCCATACCCGGAACCCTCACTGTCTCCCATACCGGGAACCCACTCTGTCACCCATACCGGGAACCCACACTGTCTCCCATACCCGGGGCCTACCCTGTCTCCCATACCCGGAGCCCTCACTGTGTCTCACATCCGGAAAACTTACTATCTCCAATACCCGGAATCCTCACTGTCTCCCAAACCCGGAACCCTCACTGTCTCCCATACCCGGGGCCTACACTGTCTCCCATACCCGGAGCCCTCACTGTGTCTCACACCCGGAACACTTACTATCTCCGATACCCGGAATCCTCACTGTCTCCCAAACCCGGAACCCTCACTGTCTCCCATACCCGGGGCCTACACTGTCTCCCATACCCGGAGCCCTCACTGTGTCTCACATCCGGAACACTTACTATCTCCGATACCCGGAATCCTCACTGTCTCCCATCCCCTGAACCCTCACTGTCTCCGATACCTGGAACCCACACTGTCTCCCATACCCGGGGTCCACACTGTCTCCCAAACCCGGAGCCTTCAATGTGTCCCACACCCGGAACACTCAATGTCTCCGATACCCGGAATCCTCACTGTCTCCCATACCCGGAACCCTCACTGTCTCCCAAACCCGGAGCCCTCACTGTCTCCCAAACCCGGAATCCACACTGTTTCCCATACCCGGAACCCACACTGTCACCCAAACCCGGAGCCCTCACTGCCTTCCATACCCGAAACCCTCACTGACTCCCATACGCGGTAGCCTCACTGTGTCCGATACCCAGAACCCTCACTCTCCCCGATACTCAGAACCCTCACTGTCTCCCATACCCAGAACCCTCACTGTCTCCCATACCCGGAATCCTCACTGTCTCCCATACCCGGAAGACACACTGTCTCCTGTACCACGAACCCTCACTGTCTCCGACAACCGGAACTCTCACTGTCTCCGACACCCGGAACCCTCACTGCCTTCCATACCCGAAACCCTCACTGACTCCCATACGCGGTAGCCTCACTGTGTCCGATACCCAGAACCCTCACTCTCCCCGATACTCAGAACCCTCACTGTCTCCAATACCCAGAACCCTCACTGTCTCCCATACCCGGAACCCTCACTGTCTCCAATACCCAGAACCCTCACTGCGCCCGATACCCGGAAAACTCAATGTCTCCTAAAGCCGGAATCCTCAGTGTCTCCCAGACCCGGAGCCCTCACTGTCTCCCATACCCGGAGCCCTCACTGTCTCCCATACCCGGAACCCTCACTGTCTCCCATACCCGGAACCCTCACTGTCTCCCAGACCCGGAGCCCTCACTGTCTCCCATACCCGGAGTCCTCACTGTCTCCCATACCCGGAGCCCTCACTGTCTCCCATACCCGGAACCCTCACTGTCTCCCCGACCCGGAACCATCACTGTCTCCCATACCCGGAGCCCTCACTGTCTCCCATACCCGGAACCCTCACTGTCTCCGATACCCGGAACCCTCACTGTCTCCCATACCCGGAGCCGTCACTGTCTCCCATACCCGGAGCCCTCACTGTCTCCCATACCCGGAACCCTCACTGTCTCCCATACCCGGAACCCTCTCTTTCTCCCCGACCCGGAACCCTCACTGTCTCCCATACCCGGAACCCTCTCTGTCTCCAATACCCGGAGCCTTCACTGTCTCCGATTCCCGAAAACCTCACTGTCTCCCATACCCGGAACCATCACTGTCTCCCATACCCGGAACCCTCACTGTCTCCCAAACCCGGAACCCTCTCTTTCTCCCATACCCGGAGCCTTCACTGTCTCCGATACCCGAAAACCTCACTGTCTCCCATACCTGGAACCATCACTGTCTCCCATACCCGGAACCCTCACTGTCTCCCATACCCGGAACCCTCTCTTTCTCCCCGACCCGGAGCCCTCACTGTCTCCCATACCCGGAACCCTCACTGTCTCCCATACCCGGAACCCTCTCTTTCTCCCATACCCGGAGCCTTCACTGTCTCCGATACCCGAAAACCTCACTGTCTCCCATACCCGGAACCCTCACTGTCTCCCATACTAGGAACCCTCACTGTCTCCCATACCCGGAGCTCTCACTGTCTCCCATACCCGGAACCCTCACTGTCTCTCATACCCGGAACCCTCACTGTCACCCATACACGGAACCATCACTGTCTCCCATACCCGGAGACCTCACTGTCTCCCATACCCGGAGCCCTCACTGTCTCCCATACCCGGAACTCTCACTGTCTCCCATACCCGGAGCCCTCACTGTCTCCCATACCTGGAGCGTTCACTGTCTCCCATTCCCGGAACCCTCACATTTTCTCCGATTTCCGGAACCCTCACTGTCACCGATACCCGGAACCCTCACTGTCTCCGATACCCGGAACCCTCACTGTCTCCCATACTCAGAAACCTCACTGTCTCCCTTACCCGGAACCCTCACTGTCTCCCATACCCGGAGCCCTCACTGTCTCCCATACCCGGAACCCTCACTGTCTCCCATACACGGAACCCTCACTGTCTCCCATACCCGGAGCCCTCACTGTCTCCCATACCCGGAACCCTCACTGTCTCCCATACCCGGAACCCTCACTGTCTCCCATACCCGGAGCCCTCACTGTCTCCCATACCCGGAACCCTCACTGTCTCCCATACCCGGAACCCTCACTGTCTCCCATACCCGGAGCCCTCACTGTCTCCCATACACGGAACCCTCACTGTCTCCCATACCCGGAGCCCTCACTGTCTCCCATACCCGGAACCCTCACTGTCTCCCATACCCGGAACCCTCACTGTCTCCCATACCCGGAGCCCTCACTGCCTCCCATACCCGGAGCTCTCACTGTCTCCCATACCCGGAACCCTCACTGTCTCTCATACCCGGAACCCTCACTGCCTCCCATACCCGGAGCCCTCACTGTCTCCCATACCCGGAACCCTCACTGTCTCCCATACCCCGAACCTCACTGTCTCCCATACCCGGAACTCTCACTGTCTCCCAGACCCGGAGCCCTCACTGTCTCCCCTACCCGGAACCCTCACTGTCTCCCATACCCGGAGCCCTCACTGTCTCCCAGACCCGGAGCCCTCACTACCTCCCATACCCGGAGCCCTCACTGTCTCCCATACCCGGAACCCTCACTGCCTCCCATACCCGGAGCCCTCACTGTCTCCCAGACCCGGAGCCCTCACTACCTCCCATACCCGGAGCCCTCACTGTCTCCCATACCTGGAACGCTCACTGTCTCCCCGACCCGGAACCCTCACTGTCTCCCAGACCCGGAGCCCTCACTACCTCCCATACCTGGAGCCCTCACTGTCTCCGATACCCGGAGCCCTCACTGTCTCCTATACCCGGAGCCCTCACTGTCTCCGATACCCGGAGCCCTCACTGTCTCCCATACCCGGAACCCTCACTGTCTCCCATACCCGGAGCCCTCACTGTCTCCCATACTCGGAACCATCACTGTCTCCCCGACCCGGAACCCTCACTGTCTCCCATACCTGGAGCCCTCACTGTCTCCGATACCCGGAGCCCTCACTGTCTCCCATACCCGGAACCCTCACTGTCTCCCAGACCCGGAGCCCTCACTGTCTCCTATACCCGGAGCCCTCACTGTCTCCTATACCCGGAGCCCTCACTGTCTCCCATACCCAGAACCCTCACTGTCTCCCAGACCCGGAGCCCTCACTGTCTCCCATACCCGGAGCCCTCACTGTCTCCCATACCCGGAACCCTCACTGTCTCCCATACCCGGAACCCTCACTGTCTCCCCGACCCGGAACCCTCACTGTCTCCCATACCCAGAGCCCTCACTGTTTCCCATACCTGGAGCCCTCACTGTCTCCGATACCCGGAGCCCTCACTGTCTCCTATACCCGGAGCCCTCACTGTCTCCCATACCCGGAACCCTCACTGTCTCCCATACACGGAACCATCACTGTCTCCCATACCCGGAACCCTCACTGTCTCCCATACACGGAACCATCACTGTCTCCCATACCCGGAGACCTCACTGTCTCCGAAACCCGGAACCCTCACTGTCTCCCATACCCGGAACCCTCACTGTCTCCCATACCCGGAACCATCACTGTCTCCCATACCCGGAACCCTCACTGTCTCCGATACCCGGAACGCTCACTGTCTCCCATACACGGAACCATCACTGTCTCCCATACCCGGAACCCTCACTGTCTCCCATACACGGAACCATCACTGTCTCCCATACCCGGAGACCTCACTGTCTCCGATACCCGGAACCCTCAGTGTCTCCCATACCCGGAACCATCACTGTCTCCCATACCCGGAACCCTCACTGTCTCCCATACACGGAACCATCACTGTCTCCCATACCCGGAGACCTCACTGTCTCCGATACCCGGAACCCTCACTGTCTCCCATACACGGAACCATCACTGTCTCCCATACCCGGAGCCCTCACTGTCTCCCATACCCGGAACCCTCACTGTCTCCCATACACGGAACCATCACTGTCTCCCATACACGGAACCATCACTGTCTCCCATACCCGGAGACCTCACTGTCTCCGAAACCCGGAACCCTCACTGTCTCCCATACCCGGAACCCTCACTGTCTCCCATACCCGGAGCCCTCACTGTCTCCCATACCCGGAACCATCACTGTCTCCCATACCCGGAACCCTCACTGTCTCCCATACCCGGAACCCTCTCTTTCTCCCCGACCCGGAACCCTCACTGTCTCCCATACCCGGAACCCTCACTGTCTCCCATACACAGAACCATCACTGTCTCCCATACCCGGAGCCCTCACTGTCTCCCAAACCCGGAACCCTCACTGTCTCCCATACCCGGAACCATCACTGTCTCCCATACCCGGAACCCTCACTGTCTCCCATACCCGGAACCCTCTCTTTCTCCCATACCCGGAGCCTTCACTGTCTCCCATACCCGAAAACCTCACTGTCTCCCATACCCGGAACTCTCACTGTCTCCGATACCCGTAGCCCTCACTGTCTCCCATTCCCAGAAACCTCACTGTCTCCCATACCCGGAGCCCTCACTGTCTCCGATAGCCGGAGCCCTCACTGTCTCCTATACCCGGAACCCTCACTGTCTCCCATACCCGGAACCCTCACTGTCTCCCATACCTGGAGCCTTCACTGTCTCCCATTCCCGGAACCCTCACATTTTCTCCGATTCCCGGAACCCTCACTGTCTCCCAAACCCGGTCCCCTCACTGTCACCGATACCCGGAACCCTCACTGTCTCCGATACCCGGAACCCTCACTGTCTCCCATACCCGGAACCCTCACTGTCTCCCTTACCCGGAACCCTCACTGTCTCCCATACCCGGAACCCTCACTGTCTCCCATACCCGGGACCCAGACTGTCTCCCATACCCGGGACCCTCACTGTCTCCCATACCCGGAACCCTCACTGTCTCCCCTACCCGGAGCCCTCACTGTCTCCCATACACGGAACCCTCACTATCTCCCATACCTGGAGCCTCACTGTCTCCCATACACGGAACCCTCACTGTCTCCCATAACCGGAGCCCTCTCTATCTCCCATACCCGGAGCTCTCACTGTCTCCCATACCCGGAGCTCTCACTGTCTCCCATACCCGGGACCCTCACTGTCTCCAATACCCGGAACCCTCACTGCCTCCCATACCAGGAGCCCTCACTGTCTCCCAGACCCGGAACCCTCACTGTCTCCCATACCTGGAGCCCTCACTGTCTCCCATACCTGGAGCCCTCACTGTCTCCGATACCCGGAGCCCTCACTGTCTCCTATACCCGGAGCCCTCACTGTCTCCCATACCCGGAACCCTCACTGTCTCCCATACACGGAACCATCACTGTCTCCCATACCCGGAACCCTCATTGTCTCCCATACCCGGAACCCTCACTGTCTCCCATACCCGGAGCCCTCACTGTCTCCCATACTCGGAACCATCACTGTCTCCCATACCCGGAACCCTCACTGTCTCCCATACACGGAAACATCACTGTCTCCCATACCCGGAGACCTCACTGTCTCCGAAACCCGGAACCCTCACTGTCTCCCATACTCGGAACCATCACTGTCTCCCATACCCGGAACCCTCACTGTCTCCCATACACGGAAACATCACTGTCTCCCATACCCGGAGACCTCACTGTCTCCGAAACCCGGAACCCTCACTATCTCCCATACCTGGAGCCTCACTGTCTCCCATACACGGAACCCTCACTGTCTCCCATAACCGGAGCCCTCTCTGTCTCCCATACCCGGAGCTCTCACTGTCTCCCATACCCGGAGCTCTCACTGTCTCCCATACCCGGGACCCTCACTGTCTCCAATACCCGGAACCCTCACTGCCTCCCATACCCGGAGCCCTCACTGTCTCCCAGACCCGGAACCCTCACTGTCTCCCATACCTGGAGCCCTCACTGTCTCCCATACCTGGAGCCCTCACTGTCTCCGATACCCGGAGCCCTCACTGTCTCCTATACCCGGAGCCCTCACTGTCTCCCATACCCGGAACCCTCACTGTCTCCCATACACGGAACCATCACTGTCTCCCATACCCGGAACCCTCATTGTCTCCCATACCCGGAACCCTCACTGTCTCCCATACCCGGAGCCCTCACTGTCTCCCATACTCGGAACCATCACTGTCTCCCATACCCGGAACCCTCACTGTCTCCCATACACGGAAACATCACTGTCTCCCATACCCGGAGACCTCACTGTCTCCGAAACCCGGAACCCTCACTGTCTCCCATACCCGGAACCATCACTGTCTCCCATACCCGGAGCCCTCACTGTCTCCCATACCCGGAGCCCTCACTGTCTCCCATACCCAGAGCCCTCACTGTCTCCCATACCTGAGCCCTCACTGTCTCCGATACCCGGAGCCCTCACTGTCTCCTATACCCGGAGCCCTCACTGTCTCCCATACCCGGAACCCTCACTGTCTCCCATACACGGAACCATCACTGTCTCCCATACCCGGAGCCCTCACTGTCTCCCATACTCGGAACCATCACTGTCTCCCATACCCGGAACCCTCACTGTCTCCCATACACGGAACCATCACTGTCTCCCATACCCGGAGACCTCACTGTCTCCGAAACCCGGAACCCTCACTGTCTCCCATACCCGGAACCATCACTGTCTCCCATACCCGGAACCCTCACTGTCTCCCATACCCGGAACCCTCTCTTTCTCCCCGACCCGGAACCCTCACTGTCTCCCATACCCGGAACCCTCACTGTCTCCCATACCCGGAGCCCTCACTGTCTCCCAAACCCGGAACCCTCACTGTCTCCCATACCCGGAACCCTCACTGTCTCCCATACCCGGAACCCTCACTGTCTCCCATACCCGGAACCCTCTCTTTCTCCCATACCCGGAGCCTTCACTGTCTCCCATACCCAAAAACCTCACTGTCTCCCATACCCGGAACTCTCACTGTCTCCGATACCCGTAGCCCTCACTGTCTCCCATTCCCAGAAACCTCACTGTCTCCCATACCCGGAACTCTCACTGTCTCCCATACCCGGAGCCCTCACTGTCTCCGATAGCCGGAGCCCTCACTGTCTCCGATACCCGGAACCCTCACTGTCTCCCATACACGGAGCCCTCACTGTCTCCTATACCCGGAACCCTCACTGTCTCCCATACCCGGAAGCCTCACTGTCTCCCATACCTGGAGCCTTCACTGTCTCCCATTCCCGGAACCCTCACATATTCTCCGATTCCCGGAACCCTCACTGTCTCCCAAACCCGGTCCCCTCACTGTCACCGATACCCGGAACCCTCACTGTCTCCGATACCCGGAACCCTCACTGTCTCCCATACCCGGAACCCTCACTGTCTCCCTTACCCGGAACCCTCACTGTCTCCCATACCCGGAACCCTCACTGTCTCCCATACCCGGGACCCAGACTGTCTCCCATACCCGGGACCCTCACTGTCTCCCATACCCGGAACCCTCACTGTCTCCCCTACCCGGAGCCCTCACTGTCTCCCATACACGGAACCCTCACTATCTCCCATACCTGGAGCCTCACTGTCTCCCATACACGGAACCCTCACTGTCTCCCATAACCGGAGCCCTCTCTGTCTCCCATACCCGGAACTCTCACTGTCTCCCATACCCGGAGCTCTCACTGTCTCCCATACCCGGAACCCTCACTGTCTCCCATACCCGGAACCCTCACTGTCTCCGATACCCGGAACCCTCACTGTCTCCCATACCCGGAACCCTCACTGTCTCCGATACCCGGAACCCTCACTGTCTCCCATACCCGGAACCCTCACTGTCTCCGATACCCGGAACCCTCACTGTCTCCCATACCCGGAACCCTCACTGTCTCCCTTACCCGGAGCCCTCACTGTCTCCCATACCCGGAACCCTCACTGTCTCCCATACCCGGAGCCCTCACTGTCTCCGATACCCGGAACCCTCACTGTCTCCCATACCCGGAACCCTCACTGTCTCCCATACCCGGAACCCTCACTGTCTCCCTTACCCGGAGCCCTCACTGTCTCCCATACCCGGAACCCTCACTGTCTCCCATACCCGGGACCCTCACTGTCTCCCATACCCGGAGCCCTCACTGTCTCCCATACCCGGAACCCTCACTGTCTCCCATACCCGGAGCCCTCACTGTCTCCCATACACGGAACCCTCACTGTCTCCCAGAACCGGAGCCCTCTCTGTCTCCCATACCCGGAGCTCTCACTGTCTCCCATACCCGGAGCTCTCACTGTCTCCCATACCCGGGACCCTCACTGTCTCCAATACCCGGAACCCTCACTGCCTCCCATACCCGGAGCCCTCACTGTCTCCCAGACCCGGAACCCTCACTGTCTCCCATACCTGGAGCCATCACTGTCTCCCATACCTGGAGCCCTCACTGTCTCCGATACCCGGAGCCCTCACTGTCTCCTGTACCCGGAGCCCTCACTGTCTCCCATACCCGGAACCCTCACTGTCTCCCATACACGGAACCATCACTGTCTCCCATACCCGGAACCCTCATTGTCTCCCATACCCGGAACCCTCACTGTCTCCCATACCCGGAGCCCTCACTGTCTCCCATACTCGGAACCATCACTGTCTCCCATACCCGGAACCCTCACTGTCTCCCATACACGGAACCATCACTGTCTCCCATACCCGGAGACCTCACTGTCTCCGAAACCCGGAACCCTCACTGTCTCCCATACCCGGAACCATCACTGTCTCCCATACCCGGAGCCCTCACTGTCTCCCATACCCGGAGCCCTCACTGTCTCCCATACCCAGAGCCCTCACTGTCTCCCATACCTGAGCCCTCACTGTCTCCGATACCCGGAGCCCTCACTGTCTCCTATACCCGGAGCCCTCACTGTCTCCCATACCCGGAACCCTCACTGTCTCCCATACACGGAACCATCACTGTCTCCCATACCCGGAGCCCTCACTGTCTCCCATACTCAGAACCATCACTGTCTCCCATACCCGGAACCCTCACTGTCTCCCATACACGGAACCATCACTGTCTCCCATACCCGGAGACCTCACTGTCTCCGAAACCCGGAACCCTCACTGTCTCCCATACCCGGAACCATCACTGTCTCCCATACCCGGAACCCTCACTGTCTCCCATACCCGGAACCCTCTCTTTCTCCCCGACCCGGAACCCTCACTGTCTCCCATACCCGGAACCCTCACTGTCTCCCATACCCGGAGCCCTCACTGTCTCCCAAACCCGGAACCCTCACTGTCTCCCATACCCGGAACCCTCACTGTCTCCCATACCCGGAACCCTCACTGTCTCCCATACTCGGAACCCTCTCTTTCTCCCATACCCGGAGCCTTCACTGTCTCCCATGCCCGAAAACCTCACTGTCTCCCATACCCGGAACTCTCACTGTCTCCGATACCCGTAGCCCTCACTGTCTCCCATTCCCAGAAACCTCACTGTCTCCCATACCCGGAACTCTCACTGTCTCCCATACCCGGAGCCCTCACTGTCTCCGATAGCCGGAGCCCTCACTGTCTCCGATACCCGGAACCCTCACTGTCTCCCATACCCGGAGCCCTCACTGTCTCCTATACCCGGAACCCTCACTGTCTCCCATACCCGGAACCCTCACTGTCTCCCATACCAGGAGCCTTCACTGTCTCCCATTCCCGGAACCCTCACATTTTCTCCGATTCCCGGAACCCTCACTGTCTCCCAAACCCGGTTCCCTCACTGTCACCGATACCCGGAACCCTCACTGTCTCCGATACCCGGAACCCTCACTGTCTCCCATACCCGGAACCCTCACTGTCTCCCTTACCCGGAACCCTCACTGTCTCCCATACCCGGAACCCTCACTGTCTCCCATACCCGGGACCCAGACTGTCTCCCATACCCGGGACCCTCACTGTCTCCCATACCCGGAACCCTCACTGTCTCCCCTACCCGGAGCCCTCACTGTCTCCCATACACGGAACCCTCACTATCTCCCATACCTGGAGCCTCACTGTCTCCCATACACGGAACCCTCACTGTCTCCCATAACCGGAGCCCTCTCTGTCTCCCATACCCGGAACTCTCACTGTCTCCCATACCCGGAGCTCTCACTGTCTCCCATACCCGGAACCCTCACTGTCTCCCATACCCGGAACGCTCACTGTCTCCGATACCCGGAACCCTCACTGTCTCCCATACCCGGAACCCTCACTGTCTCCGATACCCGGAACCCTCACTGTCTCCCATACCCGGAACCCTCACTGTCTCCGATACCCGGAACCCTCACTGTCTCCCATACCCGGAACCCTCACTGTCTCCCTTACCCGGAGCCCTCACTGTCTCCTATACCCGGAACCCTCACTGTCTCCCATACCCGGAGCACTCACTGTCTCCGATACACGGAACCCTCACTGTCTCCCATACCCGGAACCCTCACTGTCTCCCATACCCGGAACCCTCACTGTCTCCCTTACCCGGAGCCCTCACTGTCTCCCATACCCGGAACCCTCACTGTCTCCCATACCCGGGACCCTCACTGTCTCCCATACACGGAGCCCTCACTGTCTCCCATACCCGGAACCCTCACTGTCTCCCATACCCGGAGCCCTCACTGTCTCCCATACCCGGAACCCTCACTGTCTCCCATACCCGGGACCCTCACTGTCTCCCATACCCGGAACCCTCACTGTCTCCCCTACCCGGAGCCCTCACTGTCTTCCATACACTGAACCCTCACTATCTCCCATACCCGGAGCCCTCACTATCTCCCATACCCGGAGCCCTCACTGTCTCCCATACCCGGAGCTCTCACTGTCTCCCATACACGGAGCTCTCACTGTCTCCCATACCCGGAGCCCTCACTGTCTCTCATACCCGGAACCCTCACTGTCTCTCATACCCGGAGCCCTCACTGTCTCCCATACCCGGAACCCTCACTGTCATCCGACCCGGAATCCTCACTGTCTCCCAGACCCGGAGCCCTCACTACCTCCCATACCTGGAGCCCTCACTGTCTCCGATACCCGGAGCCCTCACTGTCTCCGATACCCGGAGCCCTCACTGTCTCCCATACCCGGAACCCTCACTGTCTCCCATACACGGAACCATCACTGTCTCCCATACCCGGAGCCCTCACTGTCTCCCATACCCGGAGCCCTCACTGTCTCCCATACCCGGAGCCCTCACTGTCTCCGATACCCGGAGCCCTCACTGTCTCCGATACCCGGAGCCCTCACTGTCTCCGATACCCGGAACCCACACTGTCTCCCATACCCGGAACCCTCACTGTCTCCCATACCCGGAACCCTCACTGTCTCCCATACACGGAACCATCACTGTCTCCCATACCCGGAGCCCTCACTGTCTCCCATACCCGGAGCCCTCACTGTCTCCGATACCCGGAGCCCTCACTGTCTCCCATACCCGGAACCCTCACTGTCTCCCATACTCGGAACCATCACTGTCTCCCCGACCCGGAACCCTCACTGTCTCTCATACCCAGAGCCCTCACTGTCTCCCATACCCGGAACCATCACTGTCTCCCCGACCCGGAACCCTCACTGTCTCCCATACTCGGAACCATCACTGTCTCCCCGACCCGGAACCCTCACTGTCTCTCATACCCAGAGCCCTCACTGTCTCCCATACCTGGAGCCATCACTGTCTCCGATACCCGGAGCCCTCACTGTCTCCCATACCCGGAACCCTCACTGTCTCCCATACACGGAACCATCACTGTCTCCCATACCCGGAGCCCTCACTGTCTCCCATACTCGGAACCCTCACTGTCACCCATACCCGGAACCCTCACTGTCTCCCATACCCGGGACCCTCACTATCTCCCATACCCGGAACCCTCACTGTCTCCCATACACGAAACCATCACTGTCTCCCATACCCGGAGCCCTCACTGTCTCCCATACTCGGAACCCTCACTGTCACCCATACCCGGAACCCTCACTGTCTCCCATACCCGGGACCCTCACTATCTCCCATACCCGGAACCCTCACTGTCTCCCTTACCCGGAACCCTCACTGTCTCCCATACCCGGAACCCTCACTGTCTCCCATACACGGAACCATCACTGTCTCCCATACCCGGAACCCTCACTGTCTCCCAAACCCTGAACCCTCACTGTCTCCCATACCCGGAACCATCACTGTCTCCCATACCCGGAACCCTCACTGTCTCCCATACCCGGAACCCTCTCTTTCTCCCCGACCCGGAACCCTCACTGTCTCCCATACCCGGAACCCTCACTGTCTCCCATACCCGGAACCCTCACTGTCTCCCATACACGGAACCATCACTGTCTCCCATACCCGGAGAGCTCACTGTCTCCCAAACCCGGAACCCTCACTGTCTCCCATACCCGGAACAATCACTGTCTCCCATACCCGGAACCCTCACTGTCTCCCATACCCGGAACCCTCTCTTTCTCCCCGACCCGGAACCCTCACTGTCTCCCATACCCGGAACCCTCACTGTCTCCCATACACGGAACCATTACTGTCTCCCATACCCGGAGCCCTCACTGTCTCCCAAACCCGGAACCCTCACTGTCTCCCATACCCGGAACCATCACTGTCTCCCATACCCGGAACCCTCACTGTCTCCCATACCCGGAACCCTCTCTTTCTCCCCGACCCGGAACCCTCACTGTCTCCCATACCCGGAACCCTCACTGTCTCCCATACCCGGAACCCTCACTGTCTCCCATACCCGGAACCCTCTCTTTCTCCCATACCCGGAGCCTTCACTGTCTCCCATACCCGAAAACCTCACTGTCTCCCATACCCGGAACCCTCACTGTCTCCGATACCCGTAGCCCTCACTGTCTCCCATTCCCAGAAACCTCACTGTCTCCCATACCCGGAACTCTCACTGTCTCCCATACCCGGAGCCCTCACTGTCTCCGATAGCCGGAGCCCTCACTGTCTCCTATACCCGGAACACTCACTGTCTCCCATACCCGGAACCCTCACTGTCTCCCATACCTGGAGCCTTCACTGTCTCCCATTCCCGGAACCCTCACATTTTCTCCGATTCCCGGAACCCTCACTGTCTCCCAAACCCGGTCCCCTCACTGTCACCGATACCCGGAACCCTCACTGTCTCCGATACCCGGAACCCTCACTGTCTCCCATACCCGGAACCCTCACTGTCTCCCTTACCCGGAACCCTCACTGTCTCCCATACCCGGAACCCTCACTGTCTCCCATACCCGGGACCCAGACTGTCTCCCATACCCGGGACCCTCACTGTCTCCCATACCCGGAACCCTCACTGTCTCCCCTACCCGGAGCCCTCACTGTCTCCCATACACGGAACCCTCACTATCTCCCATACCTGGAGCCTCACTGTCTCCCATACACGGAACCCTCACTGTCTCCCATAACCGGAGCCCTCTCTGTCTCCCATACCCGGAGCTCTCACTGTCTCCCATACCCGGAGCTCTCACTGTCTCCCATACCCGGGACCCTCACTGTCTCCCATACCCGGAACCCTCACTGCCTCCCATACCCGGAGCCCTCACTGTCTCCCATACCCGGAACCCTCACTGCCTCCGATACCCGGAGCCCTCACTGTCTCCCATACCTGGAGCCCTCACTGTCTCCGATACCCGGAGCCCTCACTGTCTCCCAGACCCGGAGCCCTCACTGTCTCCCATACCCGGAGCCCTCACTGTCTCCCATACTCGGAACCATCACTGTCTCCCAAACCCGGACCCCTCACTGTCACCGATACCCGGAACCCTCACTGTCTCCGATACCCGGAACCCTCACTGTCTCCCAGACCCGGAGCCCTCACTGTCTCCCATACCCGGAGCCCTCACTGTCTCCCATACTCGGAACCATCACTGTCTCCCAAACCCGGACCCCTCACTGTCACCGATACCCGGAACCCTCACTGTCTCCCATACCCGGAACCCTCACTGTCTCCCTTACCCGGAGCCCTCACTGTCTCCCATACCCGGAACCCTCACTGTCTCCCATACCCGGAACCCTCACTGTCTCCCATACCCGGAGCCCTCACTGTCTCCCATACCCGGAACCCTCACTGTCGCCCATACCCGGAACCCTCACTGTCTCCCATACCCGGAACCCTCACTGTCTCCCCTACCCGGAGCCCTCACTGTCTTCCATACACGGAACCCTCACTATCTCCCATACCCGGAGCCCTCACTGTCTCACATACCCGGAGCTCTCACTGTCTCCCATACCCGGAGCTCTCACTGTCTCCCATACCCGGAACCCTCACTGTCTCCCATACCCGGAACCCTCACTGTCATCCGACCCGGAACCCTCACTGTCTCCGATACCCGGATCTCTCACTGTCTCCCATACCCGGAGCTCTCACTGTCTCCCATACCCGGAGCCCTCACTGTCTCTCATACCCGGAGCCCTCACTGTCTCTCATACCCGGAACCCTCACTGTCATCCGACCCGGAGCCCTCACTGTCTCCGATACCCGGAGCCCTCACTGTCTCCTATACCCGGAGCCCTCACTGTCTCCCATACCCGGAGCCCTCACTGTCTCCCATACCCGGAACCCTCACTGTCATCCGACCCGGAGCCCTCTCTGTCTCCGATACCCGGAGCCCTCACTGTCTCCCATACCCGGAGCCCTCACTGTCTCCCATACCCGGAACCCTCACTGTCTCCCATACACGGAACCATCACTGTCTCCCATACCCGGAGCCCTCACTGTCTCCCATACCCGGAGCCCTCACTGTCTCCGATACCCGGAGCCCTCACTGTCTCCCATACCCGGAACCCTCACTGTCTCCCATACTCGGAACCATCACTGTCTCCCCGACCCGGAACCCTCACTGTCTCTCATACCCAGAGCCCTCACTGTCTCCCATACCTGGAGCCCTCACTGTCTCCCATACCCGGAACCCTCACTGTCTCCCATACCCGGAGCCCTCACTGTCTCCCATACACGGAACCATCACTGTCTCCCATACCCGGAGCCCTCACTGTCTCCCATACTCGGAACCATCACTGTCTCCCATACCCGGAACCCTCACTGTCTCCCATACACGGAACCATCACTGTCTCCCATACCCGGAACCCTCATTGTCTCCCAAACCCGGAACCCTCACTGTCTCCCATACCCGGAACCCTCACTGTCTCCCATACCCGGAACCCTCTCTTTCTCCCCGACCCGGAACCCTCACTGTCTCCCATACCCGGAACCCTCACTGTCTCCCATACACGGAACCATCACTGTCTCCCATACCCGGAGCCCTCACTGTCTCCCAAATCCGGAACCCTCACTGTCTCCCATACCCGGAACCGTCACTGTCTCCCATACCCGGAACCCTCACTGTCTCCCATACCCGGAACCCTCTCTTTCTCCCCGACCCGGAACTCTCACTGTCTCCCATACCCGGAACCCTCACTGTCTCCCATACCCGGAACCCTCACTGTCTCCCATACCCGGAACCCTCTCTTTCTCCCATACCCGGAGCCTTCACTGTCTCCCATACCCGGAACCCTCACTGTCTCCCATACCCGGAACCCTCACTGTCTCCCATACCCGGAACCATCACTTTCTCCCATACCCGGAGCCCTCACTGTCTCCCATACCCGGAACCCTCACTGTCTCCCATACCCGGAACTCTCACTGTCTCCCATACCCGGAACCCTCACTGTCTCCCATACCCGGAACTCTCACTGTCTCCCAAACCTGGAACCCTCACTGTCTCCCATACCCGGAGCCCTCACATTTTCTCCGATACCCGGAACCCTCACTGTCACCCATACCGGGAACCCACTCTGTCACCCATACCGGGAACCCACACTGTCTCCCATACCCGGGGCCTACCGTGTCTCCCATACCCGGAGCCCTCACTGTGTCTCACATCCGGAAAACTTACTATCTCCAATACCCGGAATCCTCACTGTCTCCCAAACCCGGAACCCTCACTGTCTCCCATACCCGGGGCCTACACTGTCTCCCATACCCGGAGCCTTCACTGTGTCTCACACCCGGAACACTTACTATCTCCGATACCCGGAATCCTCACTGTCTCCCATACCCAGAGATCTCACTGTCTCCCATCCCCTGAACCCTCACTGTCTCCGATACCTGGAACCCACACTGTCTCCCATACCCGGGGTCCACACTGTCTCCCACACCCGGAGCCTTCAATGTGTCCCACACCCGGAACACTCAATGTCTCCGATACCCGGAACCCTCACTGTCTCCCAAACCCGGAGCCCTCACTGTCTCCCAAACCCGGAATCCACACTGTTTCCCATACCCGGAACCCACACTGTCACCCAAACCCGGAGCCCTCACTGCCTTCCATACCCGGAACCCTCACTGACTCCCATACGCGGTAGCCTCACTGTGTCCGATACCCAGAACCCTCACTCTCCCCGATACTCAGAACTCTCACTGTCTCCCATACCCAGAACCCTCACTGTCTCCCATACCCGGAATCCTCACTGTCTCCCATACCCGGAAGACACACTGTCTCCTGTACCACGAACCCTCACTGTCTCCGACAACCGGAACTCTCACTGTCTCCGACACCCGGAACCCTCACTGTCTCCGATACCCGGAAACCACACTGTCTCCAATACCCAGAACCCTCACTGTGCCCGATACCCGGAAAACTCAATGTCTCCTAAAGCCGGAATCCTCAGTGTCTCCCAGACCCGGAGCCCTCACTGTCTCCCATACCCGGAGCCCTCACTGTCTCCCATACCCGGAACCCTCACTGTCTCCCATACCCGGAACCCTCACTGTCTCCCAGACCCGGAGCCCTCACTGTCTCCCATACCCGGAGTCCTCACTGTCTCCCATACCCGGAGCCCTCACTGTCTCCCATACCCGGAACCCTCACTGTCTCCCCGACCCGGAACCATCACTGTCTCCCATACCCGGAGCCCTCACTGTCTCCCATACCCGGAGCCCTCACTGTCTCCCATACCCGGAACCCTCACTGTCTCCCATACCCGGAACCCTCACTGTCTCCCATACCCGGAACCCTCTCTTTCTCCCCGACCCGGAACCCTCACTGTCTCCCATACCCGGAACCCTCACTGTCTCCCATACCCGGAACCCTCTCTTTCTCCCATACCCGGAGCCTTCACTGTCTCCGATACCCGAAAACCTCACTGTCTCCCATACCCGGAACTCTCACTGTCTCCGATACCCGTAGCCCTCTCTGTCTCCTATTCCCAGAAACCTCACTGTCTCCCATACCCGGAACTCTCACTGTCTCCCATACCCGGAGCCCTCACTGTCTCCGATACCTGGAGCCCTCACTGTCTCCTATACCCGGAGCCCTCACTGTCTCCCATACCCGGAACACTCACATTTTCTCCGATTTCCGGAACCCTCACTGTCTCCCAAACCCGGACCCCTCACTGTCACCGATACCCGGAACCCTCACTGTCTCCGATACCCGGAACCCTCACTGTCTCCCATACCCGGAGCCCTCACTGTCTCCCTTACCCGGGACCCTCACTGTCTCCCATACCCGGAACCCTCACTGTCTCCCCTACCCGGAGCCCTCACTGTCTCCCATAAACGGAACCCTCACTGTCTCCCATACCCGGAACCCTCACTGTCTCCCATACACGGAACCCTCACTATATCCTATACCCGGAGCCCTCACTGTCTCCCATACCCGGAGCTCTCACTGTCTCCCATACCCGGAGCTCTCACTGTCTCCCATACCCGGAACCCTCACTGCCTCCAATACCCGGAGCCCTAACTGTCTCTCATACCCGGAACCCTCATTGTCTCCCAGACCCGGAACCCTCACTGTCTCCCAGACCCGGAGCCCTCACTGTCTCTCATACCCGGAGCCCTCACTGTCTTCCATACCCGGAACGCTCACTGTCTCCCCGACCCGGAACCCTCACTGTCTCCCAGACCCGGAGCCCACACTACCTCCCATACCTGGAGCCCTCACTGTCTCCGATACCCGGAGCCCTCACTGTCTCCGATACCCGGAGCCCTCACTGTCTCCTATATCCGGAGCCCTCACTGTCTCCGATACCCGGAGCCCTCACTGTCTCCCATACTCGGAACCATCACTGTCTCCCATACCCGGAACCCTCACTGTCTCCCATACACGGAACCATCACTGTCTCCCATACCCGGAGACCTCACTGTCTCCCAAACCCGGAACCCTCACTGTCTCCCATACCCGGAACAATCACTGTCTCCCATACCCGGAACCCTCACTGTCTCCCATACCCGGAACCCTCTCTTTCTCCCCGACCCGGAACCCTCACTGTCTCCCATACCCGGAACCCTCACTGTCTCCCATACACGGAACCATCACTGTCTCCCATACCCGGAGCCCTCACTGTCTCCCAAACCCGGAACCCTCACTGTCTCCCATACCCGGAACCCTCACTGTCTCCCATACACGGAACCATCACTGTCACCCATACCCGGAGCCCTCACTGTCTCCCAAACCCGGAACCCTCACTGTCTCCCATACCCGGAACCATCACTGTCTCCCATACCCGGAACCCTCTCTTTCTCCCCGACCCGGAACCCTCACTGTCTCCCATACCCGGAACCCTCACTGTCTCCCATACCCGGAACCCTCACTGTCTCCCATACCCGGAACCCTCTCTTTCTCCCATACCCGGAGCCTTCACTGTCTCCCATACCCGAAAACCTCACTGTCTCCCATACCCGGAACTCTCACTGTCTCCGATACCCGTAGCCCTCACTGTCTCCCATTCCCAGAAACCTCACTGTCACCCAAACCCGGAGCCCTCACTGCCTTCCATACCCGGAACCCTCACTGACTCCCATACGCGGTAGCCTCACTGTGTCCGATACCCAGAACCCTCACTCTCCCCGATACTCAGAACCCTCACTGTCTCCCATACCCAGAACCCTCACTGTCTCCCATACCCGGAATCCTCACTGTCTCCCATACCCGGAAGACACACTGTCTCCTGTACCACGAACCCTCACTGTCTCCGACAACCGGAACTCTCACTGTCTCCGACACCCGGAACCCTCACTGTCTCCGATACCCGGAAACCACACTGTCTCCAATACCCAGAACCCTCACTGCGCCCGATACCCGGAAAACTCAATGTCTCCTAAAGCCGGAATCCTCAGTGTCTCCCAGACCCGGAGCCCTCACTGTCTCCCATACCCGGAGCCCTCACTGTCTCCCATACCCGGAACCCTCACTGTCTCCCATACCCGGAACCCTCACTGTCTCCCAGACCCGGAGCCCTCACTGTCTCCCATACCCGGAGTCCTCACTGTCTCCCATACCCGGAGCCCTCACTGTCTCCCATACCCGGAACCCTCACTGTCTCCCCGACCCGGAACCATCACTGTCTCCCATACCCGGAGCCCTCACTGTCTCCCATACCCGGAGCCCTCACTGTCTCCCATACCCGGAACCCTCACTGTTATCCATACCCGGAACCCTCACTGTCTCCCATACCCGGAACCCTCTCTTTCTCCCCGACCCGGAACCCTCACTGTCTCCCATACCCGGAAGCCTCACTGTCTCCCATACCCGGAACCCTCTCTTTCTCCCATACCCGGAGCCTTCACTGTCTCCGATACCCGAAAACCTCACTGTCTCCCATACCCGGAACTCTCACTGTCTCCGATACCCGTAGCCCTCTCTGTCTCCCATTCCCAGAAACCTCAATGTCTCCCATACCCGGAACTCTCACTGTCTCCCATACCCGGAGCCCTCACTGTCTCCGATACCTGGAGCCCTCACTGTCTCCTATACCCGGAGCCCTCACTGTCTCCCATACCCGGAACACTCACATTTTCTCCGATTTCCGGAACCCTCACTGTCTCCCAAACCCGGACCCCTCACTGTCACCGATACCCGGAACCCTCACTGTCTCCGATACCCGGAACCCTCACTGTCTCCCATACCCGGATCCCTCACTGTCTCCCTTACCCGGGACCCTCACTGTCTCCCATACCCGGAACCCTCACTGTCTCCCCTACCCGGAGCCCTCACTGTCTCCCATAAACGGAACCCTCACTGTCTCCCATACCCGGAACCCTCACTGTCTCCCATACACGGAACCCTCACTATATCCTATACCCGGAGCCCTCACTGTCTCCCATACCCGGAACTCTCACTGTCTCCCATACCCGGAGCTCTCACTGTCTCCCATACCCGGAACCCTCACTGCCTCCAATACCCGGAGCCCTCACTGTCTCTCATACCCGGAACCCTCACTGTCTCCCAGACCCGGAACCCTCACTGTCTCCCAGACCCGGAGCCCTCACTGTCTCTCATACCCGGAGCCCTCACTGTCTCCCATACCCGGAACGCTCACTGTCTCCCCGACCCGGAACCCTCACTGTCTCCCAGACCCGGAGCCCACACTACCTCCCATACCTGGAGCCCTCACTGTCTCCGATACCCGGAGCCCTCACTGTCTCCGATACCCGGAGCCCTCACTGTCTCCTATACCCGGAGCCCTCACTGTCTCCGATACCCGGAGCCCTCACTGTCTCCCATACTCGGAACCATCACTGTCTCCCATACCCGGAACCCTCACTGTCTCCCATACACGGAACCATCACTGTCTCCCATACCCGGAGACCTCACTGTCTCCCAAACCCGGAACCCTCACTGTCTCCCATACCCGGAACAATCACTGTCTCCCATACCCGGAACCCTCACTGTCTCCCATACCCGGAACCCTCTCTTTCTCCCCGACCCGGAACCCTCACTGTCTCCCATACCCGGAACCCTCACTGTCTCCCAAACACGGAACCATCACTGTCTCCCATACCCGGATCCCTCACTGTCTCCCAAACCCGGAACCCTCACTGTCTCCCATACCCGGAACCCTCACTGTCTCCCATACACGGAACCATCACTGTCTCCCATACCCAGAGCCCTCACTGTCTCCCAAACCCGGAACCCTCACTGTCTCCCATACCCGGAACCATCACTGTCTCCCATACCCGGAACCCTCTCTTTCTCCCCGACCCGGAACCCTCACTGTCTCCCATACCCGGAACCCTCACTGTCTCCCATACCCGGAACCCTCACTGTCTCCCATACCCGGAACCCTCTCTTTCTCCCATACCCGGAGCCTTCACTGTCTCCCATACCCGAAAACCTCACTGTCTCCCATACCCGGAACTCTCACTGTCTCCGATACCCGTAGCCCTCACTGTCTCCCATTCCCAGAAACCTCACTGTCTCCCATACCCGGAACCCTCACTGTCTCCCATACCCGGAACCCTCACTGTCTCCCATACCCGGAACCCTCACTGTCTCCCATACCTGGAGCCTTCACTGTCTCCCATTCCCGGAACCCTCACATTTTCTCCGATTCCCGGAACCCTCACTGTCTCCGATACCCGGAACCCTCACTGTCTCTCATACCCGGAGCCCCCACTGTCTCCCATACCCGGAGCCCTCACTGTCTCCGATACCCGGAGCCCTCACTTTCTCCCATACCCGGATCCCACTCTGTCTCCCATACCCGGAGCTCTCACTGTCTCCCTTACCCGGAACCCTCACTGTCTCCCATAACCAGAGCCCTGACTGACTCCCATACCCGGAAGACTCACTGTCTCCCCGACCCGGAGCCCTCACTGTCTCCGACAACCGGAACCCTCACCGTCTCCGATAACCAGAGCCCTCACTGTCTCCTATACCCGGAACCCACACTGTCTCCAATACCCAGAACCCTCACTGTGCCCGGTACCCGGAAACCTCAATGTCTCCGAAAGCCGGAACCCTCACTGTGTCCCATACCCGGAGCCCCCACTGTCTCCCATACCCGGAGCCCTCACTGTCTCCGTTACCCGGAACCCTCACTGTCTCCCATACCCGGAACCCTCACTGTCACCCATACCGGGAACCCACACTGTCTCCCATAAACGGGGCCCACACTGTCTCCCATACCCGGAATCCTCACTGTCTCCCATACCCAGAGCCCTGACTGATTCCCATACCCGGAAACCACACTGTCTCCAATACCCAGAACCCTCACTGCGCCCGACACCCGGAAAACTCAATGTCTCCTAAAGGCGGAATTCTCAGTGTCTCCCAGACCTGGAGCCCTCACTGTCTCCCATACACGGAGTCCTCACTGTCTCCCATACACGGAGTCCTCACTGTCTCCCATACCCGGAACCATCACTGTCTCCCATACCCGGAGCCCTCACTGTCTCCCATACCCGGAACCCTCACTGTCTCCCATACACGGAACCATCACTGTCTCCCATACCCGGAACCCTCACTGTCTCCGATACCCGGAACCCTCACTGTCTCCCCTACCCGGAACCCTCACTGTCTCCCATACCCGGAACCCTCACTGTCTCCCATACCCGGAACCCTCTCTTTCTCCCATACCCGGAACCATCACTGTCTCCGATACTCGGAACCATCACTGTCTCCGATACTCGGAACCATCACTGTCTCCGATACTCGGAACCATCACTGTCTCCGATACTCGGAACCATCACTGTCTCCCATACCCGGAGCCCTCACTGTCTCCCATACCCGGAACCCTCACTGTCTCCCATACCCGGAACCCTCACTGTCTCCGATACCCGGAACCCTCACTGTCTCCCATACCCGGATCCCACTCTGTCTCCCATACCCGGAGCTCTCACTGTCTCCCTTACCCGGAACCCTCACTGTCTCCCATAACCAGAGCCCTGACTGACTCCCATACCCGGAAGACTCACTGTCTCCCCGACCCGGAGCCCTCACTGTCTCCGACAACCGGAACCCTCACCGTCTCCGATAACCAGAGCCCTCACTGTCTCCTATACCCGGAACCCACACTGTCTCCAATACCCAGAACCCTCACTGTGCCCGGTACCCGGAAACCTCAATGTCTCCGAAAGCCGGAACCCTCACTGTGTCCCATACCCGGAGCCCCCACTGTCTCCCATACCCGGAGCCCTCACTGTCTCCGTTACCCGGAACCCTCACTGTCTCCCATACCCGGAACCCTCACTGTCACCCATACCGGGAACCCACACTGTCTCCCATAAACGGGGCCCACACTGTCTCCCATACCCGGAATCCTCACTGTCTCCCATACCCAGAGCCCTGACTGATTCCCATACCCGGAAACCACACTGTCTCCAATACCCAGAACCCTCACTGCGCCCGACACCCGGAAAACTCAATGTCTCCTAAAGGCGGAATTCTCAGTGTCTCCCAGACCTGGAGCCCTCACTGTCTCCCATACACGGAGTCCTCACTGTCTCCCATACACGGAGTCCTCACTGTCTCCCATACCCGGAACCATCACTGTCTCCCATACCCGGAGCCCTCACTGTCTCCCATACCCGGAACCCTCACTGTCTCCCATACACGGAACCATCACTGTCTCCCATACCCGGAACCCTCACTGTCTCCGATACCCGGAACCCTCACTGTCTCCCCTACCCGGAACCCTCACTGTCTCCCATACCCGGAACCCTCACTGTCTCCCATACCCGGAACCCTCTCTTTCTCCCATACCCGGAACCATCACTGTCTCCGATACTCGGAACCATCACTGTCTCCGATACTCGGAACCATCACTGTCTCCGATACTCGGAACCATCACTGTCTCCGATACTCGGAACCATCACTGTCTCCCATACCCGGAGCCCTCACTGTCTCCCATACCCGGAACCCTCACTGTCTCCCATACCCGGAACCCTCACTGTCTCCGATACCCGGAACCCTCACTGTCTCCCCTACCCGGAACCCTCACTGTCTCCCATACCCGGAACCCTCACTGTCTCCGATACCCGGAACCCTCACTGTCTCCCCTACCCGGAACCCTCACTGTCTCCCATACCCGGAACCCTCACTGTCTCCCATACCCGGAACCCTCACTGTCTCCCATACCCGGAACCCTCACTGTCTCCGATACTCGGAACCATCACTGTCTCCGATACCCGGAACCCTCACTGTCTCCGATACCCGGAACCCTCACTGTCTCCCCTACCCGGAACCCTCACTGTCTCCCATACCCGGAACCCTCACTGTCTCCCATACCCGGAATCCTCACTGTCTCCCATACCCAGAGCCCTGACTGATTCCCATACCCGGAAGACTCACTGTCTTCTGTACCACAAACCCTCACTGCCTCCGACACCCGGAACCCTCACTGTCTCCCATACCCGGAACCCACACTGTCTCCGATACCCGGAAACCACACTGTCTCCAATACCCAGAACCCTCACTGCGCCCGACACCCGGAAAACTCAATGTCTCCTAAAGGCGGAATTCTCAGTGTCTCCCAGACCCGGAGCCCTCACTGTCTCCCATACCCGGAGCCCTCACTGTCTCCCATACCCGGAGCCCTCACTGTCTCCCATACCCGGACCCCTCACTGTCTCCCATACACGGAACCATCACTGTCTCCCATACCCGGAACCCTCACTGTCTCCCATACCCGGAGCCCTCACTGTCTCCCATACTCGGACCCATCACTGTCTCCCATACCCGGAACCCTCACTGTCTCCCATACACGGAACCATCACTGTCTCCCATACCCGGAGACCTCACTGTCTCCCAAACCCGGAACCCTCACTGTCTCCCATACCCGGAACCATCACTGTCTCCCATACCCGGAACCCTCACTGTCTCCCATACCCGGAACCCTCTCTTTCTCCCCGACCCGGAACCCTCACTGTCTCCCATACCCGGAACCCTCACTGTTTCCCATACACGGAACCATCACTGTCTCCCATACCCGGAACCCTCACTGTCTCCCATACCCGGAACCCTCACTGTCTCCCAGACCCGGAGCCCTCACTGTCTCCCATACACGGAGTCCTCACTGTCTCCCATACCTGGAACCCTCACTGTCTCCCATGCCCGGAGCCCTCACTGTCTCCCAGAACCGGAGCCCTCACTGTCTCCCATACCTGGAACCCTCACTGTCTCCCATACCCGGAGCCCTCACTGTCTCCCATACCCGGAGCCCTCACTGTCTCCCATACCCGGAACCCTCACTGTCTCCCATACCCGGAGCCCCACTGTCTCCCATACCCAGAGCCGTCACTGTCTCCCCGACCCGGAACCCTCACTGTCTCCCATACCCGGAGCCCCACTGTCTCCCATACCCGGAACCATCACTGTCTCCCATAGCCGGAGCCCTCACTGTCTCCCATTCCCAGAAACCACACTGTCTCCCATACCCGGAACTCTCACTGTCTCCCATACCCGGAGCCCTCACTGTCTCCCATAGCCGGAACCCTCACTGTCTCCATTCCCAAAAACCTCACTGAACAACAAAGAACAAAGAAATGTACAGCACAGGAACAGGCCCTTCGGCCCTCCAAGCCCGTGCCGACCAGACTGCCCGACTAAACTACAATCTTCTACACTTCCTGGGTCCGTATCCTTCTATTCCCATCCTATTCATATATTTGTCAAGATGCCCCTTAAATGTCCCTATCGTCCCTGCCTCCACTACCTCCTCCGGTAGCGAGTTCCAGGCACCCACTACCCTCTGCGTAAAAAACTTGCCTCGTACATCTACTCTAAACTTTGCCCCTCTCACCTTAAACCTATGCCCCCTAGTAATTGACCCCTCTACCCTGGGGAAAAGCCTCTGACTATCCACTCTGTCTATGCCCCTCATAATTTTGTATACCTCTATCAGGTCGCCCCTCAACCTCCTTCGTTCCAGTGAGAACAAACCGAGTTTATTCAATCGCTCCTCATAGCTTATGCCCTCCATACCAGGCAACATTCTGGTAAATCTCTTCTGCACCCTCTCTAAAGCCTCCACATCCTTCTGGTAGTGTGGCGACCAGAATTGAACACTATACTCCAAGTGTGGCCTAACTAAGGTTCTATACAGCTGCAACATGACTTGCCAATTCTTATACTCAATGCCCCGGCCAATGAAGGCAAGCATGCCGTATGCCTTCTTGACTACCTTCTCCACCTGTGTAGCCCCTTTCAGTGATCGGTGGACCTGTACTCCTAGATCTCTTTGACTATCAATACTCTTGAGGGTTCTACCATTCACTGTATATTCCCTACCTGCATTAGCCCTTCCAAAATGCATTACCTCACATTTGTCCAGGTTAAACTCCATCTGCCATCTCTCCGCCCAAGTCTCCAGACAATCTAAATCCTGCTGTATCCTCAGACAGTCCTCATCGCTATCCGCAATTCCACCAACCTTTGTGTCGTCTGCAAACTTACTAATCAGACCAGTTACATTTTCCTCCAAATCATTTATATATACTACAAAGAGCAAAGGTCCCAGCACTGATCCCTGTGGAACACCACTGGTCACAGCCCTCCAATTAGAAAAGCATCCCTCCATTGCTACCCTCTGCCTTCTATGGCCTAGCCAGTTCTGTATCCACCTTGCCAGTTCACCCCTGATCCCGTGTGACTTCACCTTTTGTACTAGTCTACCATGAGGGACCTTGTCAAAGGCCTTACTGAAGTCCATATAGACAACATCTACTGCCCTACCTGCATCAATCATCTTAGTGACCTCCTCGAAAAACTCTATCAAGTTAGTGAGACACGACCTCCCCTTCACAAAACCGTGCTGCCTCTCACTAATACGTCCATTTGCTTCCAAATGGGAGTAGATCCTGTCTCGAAGAATTCTCTCCAGTAATTTCCCTACCACTGAAGTAAGGCTCACCGGCCTGTAGTTCCCGGGATTATCCCTGCCACCCTTCTTAAACAGAGGAACAACATTGGCTATTCTCCAGTCCTCCGGGACATCCCCTGAAGACAGCGAGGATCCAAAGATTTCTGTCAAGGCCTCAGCAATTTCCTCTCCAGCCTCCTTCAGTATTCTGGGGTAGATCCCATCCGGCCCTGGGGACTTATCTACCTTAATATTTTTTAAGACACCCAACACCTCGTCTTTTTGGATCACAATGTGACCCAGGCTATCGACACCCCCTTCTCCAGACTCAACATCTACCAATTCCTTCTCTTTGGTGAATACTGATGCAAAGTATTCATTTAGTACCTCGCCCATTTCCTCTGGCTCCACACATAGATTCCCTTGCCTATCCTTCAGTGGGCCAACCCTTTCCCTGGCTACCCTCTTGCTTTTTATGTAAGTGTAAAAAGCCTTGGGATTTTCCTTAACCCTATTTGCCAATGCCTTTTCATGACCCCTTCTAGCCCTCCTGACTCCTTGCTTAAGTTCCTTCCTACTTTCCTTATATGCCACACAGGCTTCGTCTGTTCCCAGCCTTTTAGCCCTGACAAATGCCTCCTTTTTCTTTTTGACGAGGCCTACAATATCACTCGTCATCCAAGGTTCCCGAAAATTGCCGTATTTATCTTTCTTCCTCACAGGAACATGCCTGTCCTGTATTCCTTTCAACTGACACTTGAAAGCCTCCCACATGTCAGATGTTGATTTGCCCTCAAACATCCGCCCCCAATCTATGTTCTTCAGTTCCCGCCTAATATTGTTATAATTAGCCTTCCCCCAATTTAGCACATTCATCCTCGGGCCACTCTTATCCTTGTCCACCAGTACTTTAAAACTTACTGAATTGTGGTCACAAATGAAAGTGGAGAATGTGGGCATCGATCCAACTACCTCTCACATGCTAAGCGAGCGCTCTACCATTTGAGCTAATCCCCCAAACTGTCTCCCATACCTGGAGCCTTCACTGTCTCCCATACCCGGAACCCTCATATTTTCTCCGATTCCCGGAACCCTCACTGTCTCCCAAACCCGGAGCCCTCACATTTGCTCCGTTACCCGGACCCCTCACTGTCTCCGATACCCGGAGCCCTCACTGTCTCCGATACCCGGAGCCCTCACTGTCTCCTATACCCGGAGCCCTCACTGTCTCCGATACCCGGAGCCCTCACTGTCTCCCATACTCGGAACCATCACTGTCTCCCATACCCGGAACCCTCACTGTCTCCCATACACGGAACCATCACTGTCTCCCATACCCGGAGACCTCACTGTCTCCCAAACCCGGAACCCTCACTGTCTCCCATACCCGGAACAATCACTGTCTCCCATACCCGGAACCCTCACTGTCTCCCATACCCGGAACCCTCTCTTTCTCCCCGACCCGGAACCCTCACTGTCTCCCATACCCGGAACCCTCACTGTCTCCCAAACACGGAACCATCACTGTCTCCCATACCCGGATCCCTCACTGTCTCCCAAACCCGGAACCCTCACTGTCTCCCATACCCGGAACCCTCACTGTCTCCCATACACGGAACCATCACTGTCTCCCATACCCAGAGCCCTCACTGTCTCCCAAACCCGGAACCCTCACTGTCTCCCATACCCGGAACCATCACTGTCTCCCATACCCGGAACCCTCTCTTTCTCCCCGACCCGGAACCCTCACTGTCTCCCATACCCGGAACCCTCACTGTCTCCCATACCCGGAACCCTCACTGTCTCCCATACCCGGAACCCTATCTTTCTCCCATACCCGGAGCCTTCACTGTCTCCCATACCCGAAAACCTCACTGTCTCCCATACCCGGAACTCTCACTGTCTCCGATACCCGTAGCCCTCACTGTCTCCCATTCCCAGAAACCTCACTGTCTCCCATACCCGGAACCCTCACTGTCTCCCATACCCGGAACCCTCACTGTCTCCCATACCCGGAACCCTCACTGTCTCCCATACCTGGAGCCTTCACTGTCTCCCATTCCCGGAACCCTCACATTTTCTCCGATTCCCGGAACCCTCACTGTCTCCGATACCCGGAACCCTCACTGTCTCTCATACCCGGAGCCCCCACTGTCTCCCATACCCGGAGCCCTCACTGTCTCCGATACCCGGAGCCCTCACTTTCTCCCATACCCGGATCCCACTCTGTCTCCCATACCCGGAGCTCTCACTGTCTCCCTTACCCGGAACCCTCACTGTCTCCCATAACCAGAGCCCTGACTGACTCCCATACCCGGAAGACTCACTGTCTCCCCGACCCGGAGCCCTCACTGTCTCCGACAACCGGAACCCTCACCGTCTCCGATAACCAGAGCCCTCACTGTCTCCTATACCCGGAACCCACACTGTCTCCAATACCCAGAACCCTCACTGTGCCCGGTACCCGGAAACCTCAATGTCTCCGAAAGCCGGAACCCTCACTGTGTCCCATACCCGGAGCCCCCACTGTCTCCCATACCCGGAGCCCTCACTGTCTCCGTTACCCGGAACCCTCACTGTCTCCCATACCCGGAACCCTCACTGTCACCCATACCGGGAACCCACACTGTCTCCCATAAACGGGGCCCACACTGTCTCCCATACCCGGAATCCTCACTGTCTCCCATACCCAGAGCCCTGACTGATTCCCATACCCGGAAACCACACTGTCTCCAATACCCAGAACCCTCACTGCGCCCGACACCCGGAAAACTCAATGTCTCCTAAAGGCGGAATTCTCAGTGTCTCCCAGACCTGGAGCCCTCACTGTCTCCCATACACGGAGTCCTCACTGTCTCCCATACACGGAGTCCTCACTGTCTCCCATACCCGGAACCATCACTGTCTCCCATACCCGGAGCCCTCACTGTCTCCCATACCCGGAACCCTCACTGTCTCCCATACACGGAACCATCACTGTCTCCCATACCCGGAACCCTCACTGTCTCCGATACCCGGAACCCTCACTGTCTCCCCTACCCGGAACCCTCACTGTCTCCCATACCCGGAACCCTCACTGTCTCCCATACCCGGAACCCTCTCTTTCTCCCATACCCGGAACCATCACTGTCTCCGATACTCGGAACCATCACTGTCTCCGATACTCGGAACCATCACTGTCTCCGATACTCGGAACCATCACTGTCTCCGATACTCGGAACCATCACTGTCTCCCATACCCGGAGCCCTCACTGTCTCCCATACCCGGAACCCTCACTGTCTCCCATACCCGGAACCCTCACTGTCTCCGATACCCGGAACCCTCACTGTCTCCCATACCCGGATCCCACTCTGTCTCCCATACCCGGAGCTCTCACTGTCTCCCTTACCCGGAACCCTCACTGTCTCCCATAACCAGAGCCCTGACTGACTCCCATACCCGGAAGACTCACTGTCTCCCCGACCCGGAGCCCTCACTGTCTCCGACAACCGGAACCCTCACCGTCTCCGATAACCAGAGCCCTCACTGTCTCCTATACCCGGAACCCACACTGTCTCCAATACCCAGAACCCTCACTGTGCCCGGTACCCGGAAACCTCAATGTCTCCGAAAGCCGGAACCCTCACTGTGTCCCATACCCGGAGCCCCCACTGTCTCCCATACCCGGAGCCCTCACTGTCTCCGTTACCCGGAACCCTCACTGTCTCCCATACCCGGAACCCTCACTGTCACCCATACCGGGAACCCACACTGTCTCCCATAAACGGGGCCCACACTGTCTCCCATACCCGGAATCCTCACTGTCTCCCATACCCAGAGCCCTGACTGATTCCCATACCCGGAAACCACACTGTCTCCAATACCCAGAACCCTCACTGCGCCCGACACCCGGAAAACTCAATGTCTCCTAAAGGCGGAATTCTCAGTGTCTCCCAGACCTGGAGCCCTCACTGTCTCCCATACACGGAGTCCTCACTGTCTCCCATACACGGAGTCCTCACTGTCTCCCATACCCGGAACCATCACTGTCTCCCATACCCGGAGCCCTCACTGTCTCCCATACCCGGAACCCTCACTGTCTCCCATACACGGAACCATCACTGTCTCCCATACCCGGAACCCTCACTGTCTCCGATACCCGGAACCCTCACTGTCTCCCCTACCCGGAACCCTCACTGTCTCCCATACCCGGAACCCTCACTGTCTCCCATACCCGGAACCCTCTCTTTCTCCCATACCCGGAACCATCACTGTCTCCGATCCTCGGAACCATCACTGTCTCCGATACTCGGAACCATCACTGTCTCCGATACTCGGAACCATCACTGTCTCCGATACTCGGAACCATCACTGTCTCCCATACCCGGAGCCCTCACTGTCTCCCATACCCGGAACCCTCACTGTCTCCCATACCCGGAACCCTCACTGTCTCCGATACCCGGAACCCTCACTGTCTCCCCTACCCGGAACCCTCACTGTCTCCCATACCCGGAACCCTCACTGTCTCCGATACCCGGAACCCTCACTGTCTCCCCTACCCGGAACCCTCACTGTCTCCCATACCCGGAACCCTCACTGTCTCCCATACCCGGAACCCTCACTGTCTCCCATACCCGGAACCCTCACTGTCTCCGATACTCGGAACCATCACTGTCTCCGATACCCGGAACCCTCACTGTCTCCGATACCCGGAACCCTCACTGTCTCCCCTACCCGGAACCCTCACTGTCTCCCATACCCGGAACCCTCACTGTCTCCCATACCCGGAATCCTCACTGTCTCCCATACCCAGAGCCCTGACTGATTCCCATACCCGGAAGACTCACTGTCTTCTGTACCACAAACCCTCACTGCCTCCGACACCCGGAACCCTCACTGTCTCCCATACCCGGAACCCACACTGTCTCCGATACCCGGAAACCACACTGTCTCCAATACCCAGAACCCTCACTGCGCCCGACACCCGGAAAACTCAATGTCTCCTAAAGGCGGAATTCTCAGTGTCTCCCAGACCCGGAGCCCTCACTGTCTCCCATACCCGGAGCCCTCACTGTCTCCCATACCCGGAGCCCTCACTGTCTCCCATACCCGGACCCCTCACTGTCTCCCATACACGGAACCATCACTGTCTCCCATACCCGGAACCCTCACTGTCTCCCATACCCGGAGCCCTCACTGTCTCCCATACTCGGACCCATCACTGTCTCCCATACCCGGAACCCTCACTGTCTCCCATACACGGAACCATCACTGTCTCCCATACCCGGAGACCTCACTGTCTCCCAAACCCGGAACCCTCACTGTCTCCCATACCCGGAACCATCACTGTCTCCCATACCCGGAACCCTCACTGTCTCCCATACCCGGAACCCTCTCTTTCTCCCCGACCCGGAACCCTCACTGTCTCCCATACCCGGAACCCTCACTGTTTCCCATACACGGAACCATCACTGTCTCCCATACCCGGAACCCTCACTGTCTCCCATACCCGGAACCCTCACTGTCTCCCAGACCCGGAGCCCTCACTGTCTCCCATACACGGAGTCCTCACTGTCTCCCATACCTGGAACCCTCACTGTCTCCCATGCCCGGAGCCCTCACTGTCTCCCAGAACCGGAGCCCTCACTGTCTCCCATACCTGGAACCCTCACTGTCTCCCATACCCGGAGCCCTCACTGTCTCCCATACCCGGAGCCCTCACTGTCTCCCATACCCGGAACCCTCACTGTCTCCCATACCCGGAGCCCCACTGTCTCCCATACCCAGAGCCGTCACTGTCTCCCCGACCCGGAACCCTCACTGTCTCCCATACCCGGAGCCCCACTGTCTCCCATACCCGGAACCATCACTGTCTCCCATAGCCGGAGCCCTCACTGTCTCCCATTCCCAGAAACCACACTGTCTCCCATACCCGGAACTCTCACTGTCTCCCATACCCGGAGCCCTCACTGTCTCCCATAGCCGGAACCCTCACTGTCTCCATTCCCAAAAACCTCACTGTCTCCCATACCTGGAGCCTTCACTGTCTCCCATACCCGGAACCCTCATATTTTCTCCGATTCCCGGAACCCTCACTGTCTCCCAAACCCGGAGCCCTCACATTTGCTCCGTTACCCGGACCCCTCACTGTCTCCAATACCCGGAACCCTCACTGTCTCCGATACCCGGAGCCTCACTGTCTCAGATACCCGGAACCCTCACTGTCTCCGATACCCGGAATCCTCACGGTCTCCCATACACGGAACCCTCACTGTCTCCGATACCCGGAACCCTCACTGTCTCCCATACCCGGAGCCCTCACTGTCTCCCAAACCCGGGACCCTCACTGTCTCCCCTACCCGGAGCCCTCACTGTCTCCCATACACGGAAACCTCACTATCTCCCATACCCGGAGCCCTCACTGTCTCACATACACGGAACCCTCACTATCTCCTATACCCGGAGCCCTCACTGTCTCCCATACCCGGAGCCCTCACTGTCTCCCCTACCCGGGACTCTCACTGTATCCCATACCCGGAGCCCTCACTGTCTCCCATACCCGGAGCCCTCACTGTCTCGCATACCCGGAACCCTCACTGTCTCCCATACCCGGAATCCTCACTGTCTCCCATACCCGGAGCCCTCACTGTCTCTCATACCCGGAACCCTCACTGTCTCCCATACCCGGAGCCCTCACTGTCTCCCATACGCAGAGCCCTCACTGTCTCCCATACCTGGAGCCCTCAATGTCTCCAATACCCGGAGCCCTCACTGTCTCCCAAACCCGGAACCCTCACTGTCTCCCATACCCGGAACCATCACTTTCTCCCATACCCGGAGCCCTCACTGTCTCCCATACCCGGAACCCTCACTGTCTCCCATACCCGGAACCATCACTGTCTCCCATACCCGGAACCCTCACTGTCTCCCATACCCGGAACCCTCACTGTCTCCCATACCCGGAACCATCACTTTCTCCCATACCCGGAGCCCTCACTGTCTCCCATACCCGGAACCATCACTTTCTCCCATACCCGGAGCCCTCACTGTGTCCCATACCCGGAACCGTCACTGTCTCCCATACCCGGAACTCTCACTGTCTCCCATACCCGGAACTCTCACTGTCTCCCATACCCGGAACCCTCACTGTCTCCCATACCCGGAACTCTCACTGTCTCCCAAACCTGGAACCCTCACTGTCTCCCATACCCGGAGCCCTCACATTTTCTCCGATACCCGGAACCCTCACTGTCACCCATACCGGGAACCCACTCTGTCACCCATACCGGGAACCCACACTGTCTCCCATACCCGGGGCCTACCCTGTCTCCCATACCCGGAGCCCTCACTGTGTCTCACATCCGGAAAACTTACTATCTCCAATACCCGGAATCCTCACTGTCTCCCAAACCCGGAACCCTCACTGTCTCCCATACCCGGGGCCTACACTGTCTCCCATACCCGGAGCCCTCACTGTGTCTCACATCCGGAACACTTACTATCTCCGATACCCGGAATCCTCACTGTCTCCCATACCCAGAGATCTCACTGTCTCCCATCCCCTGAACCCTCACTGTCTCCGATACCTGGAACCCACACTGTCTCCCATACCCGGGGTCCACACTGTCTCCCACACCCGGAGTCTTCAATGTGTCCCACACCCGGAACACTCAATGTCTCCGATACCCGGAATCCTCACTGTCTCCCATAACCGGAACCATCACTGTCTCCCAAACCAGGAGCCCTCACTGTCTCCCAAACCCGGAATCCACACTGTTTCCCATACCCGGAACCCACACTGTCACCCAAACCCGGAGTCCTCACTGCCTTCCATACCCGGAACCCTCACTGACTCCCATACGCGGTAGCCTCACTGTGTCCGATACCCAGAACCCTCACTCTCCCCGATACTCAGAACCCTCACTGTCTCCCATACCCAGAACCCTCACTGTCTCCCAAACCCGGAACACACACTGTCTCCTGTACCACGAACCCTCACTGTCTCCGACAACCGGAACTCTCACTGTCTCCGACACCCGGAACCCTCACTGTCTCCGATACCCGGAAACCACACTGTCTCCAATACCCAGAACCCTCACTGCGCCCGATACCCGGAAAACTCAATGTCTCCTAAAGCCGGAATCCTCAGTGTCTCCCAGACCCGGAACCCTCACTGTCTCCCATTCCCAGAAACCTCACTGTCTCCCATACCCGGAACTCTCACTGTCTCCCATACCCGGAACCCTCACTGTCTCCCATACCCGGAGCCCTCACTGTCTCCGATACCCGGAGCCCTCACTGTCTCCCATACCCGGAGCCCTCACTGTCTCCGATACCCGGAGCCCTCACTGTCTCCCATACCCGGAGCCCTCACTGTCTCCGATACCCGGAGCCCTCACTGTCTCTCATACCCGGAACCCTCACATTTTCTCCGATTTCCGGAACCCTCACTGTCTCCCAAACCCGGACCCCTCACTGTCACCGATACCCGGAACCCTCACTGTCTCCGATACCCGGAACCCTCACTGTCTCCCATACCCGGAACCCTCACTGTCTCCCATACCCGGGACCCTCACTGTCTCCCATACCCGGAACCCTCACTGTCTCCCCTACCCGGAGCCCTCACTGTCTCCCATAAACGGAACCCTCACTATCTCCCATACCTGGAGCCCTCACTGTCTCCCATACCCGGAGCCCTCACTGTCTCCCATACCAGGAGCTCTCACTGTCTCCCATACCCGGAGCCCTCACTGTCTCTCATACCCGGAACCCTCACTGTCTCCCAGACCCGGAACCCTCACTGTCTCCCAGACCCGGAACCCTCACTGTCTCTCATACCTGGAGCCCTCACTGTCTCCCATACCCGGAACGCTCACTGTCTCCCCGACCCGGAACCCTCACTGTCTCCCAGACCCGGAGCCCACACTACCTCCCATACCTGGAGCCCTCAGTGTCTCCTATACCCGGAGCCCTCACTGTCTCCGATACCCGGCGCCCTCACTGTCTCCCATACCCGGAGCCCTCACTGTCTCCCATACTCGGAACCATCACTGTCTCCCCGACCCGGAACCCTCACTGTCTCTCATACCCAGAGCCCTCACTGTCTCCCATACCTGGAGCCCTCACTGTCTCCGATACCCGGAACCCTCACTGTCTCCCATACACGGAACCATCACGGTCTCCCATACCCGGAGACCTCACTGTCTCCCAAACCCGGAACCCTCACTGTCTCCCATACCCGGAACCATCACTGTCTCCCATACCCGGAACCCTCACTGTCTACCATACCCGGAACCCTCTCTTTCTCCCCGACCCGGAACCCTCACTGTCTCCCATACCCGGAACCCTCACTGTCTCCCATACACAGAACCCTCACTGTCTCCCATACCCGGAACCCTCTCTTTCTCCCATACCCGGAGCCTTCACTGTCTCCCATACCCGAAAATCTCACTGTCTCCCATACCCGGAACTCTCACTGTCTCCCATACCCGGAGCCCTCACTGTCTCCGATAGCCGGAGCCCTCACTGTCTCCTATACCCGGAACCCTCACTGTCTCCCATACCCGGAACCCTCACTGTCTCCCATACCTGGAGCCTTCACTGTCTCCCATTCCCGGAACCCTCACATTTTCTCCGATTCCCGGAACCCTCACTGTCTCCCAAACCCGGTCCCCTCACTGTCACCGATACCCGGAACCCTCACTGTCTCCGTTACCCGGAACCCTCACTGTCTCCCATACCCGGAACCCTCACTGTCTCCCATACCCGGGACCCAGACTGTCTCCCATACCCGGGACCCTCACTGTCTCCCATACCCGGAACCCTCACTGTCTCCCCTACCCGGAGCCCTCACTGTCTCCCATACACGGAACCCTCACTATCTCCCATACCTGGAGCCTCACTGTCTCCCATACACGGAACCCTCACTGTCTCCCATAACCGGAGCCCTCTCTGTCTCCCATATCCGGAGCTCTCACTGTCTCCCATACCCGGAGCTCTCACTGTCTCCCATACCCGGTACCCTCACTGTCTCCCATACCCGGGACCCTCACTGTCTCCCAGACCCGGAACCCTCACTGTCTCTCATACCCAGAGCCCTCACTGTCTCCCATACCCGGAACCCTCACTGTCTCCGATACCCGGAGCCCTCACTGTCTCCCAGACCCGGAGCCCTCACTGTCTCCCATACCCGGAACCCTCACTGTCTCCCATACACGGAACCATCACTGTCTCCCATACCCGGAGCCCTCACTGTCTCCCATACTCGGAACCATCACTGTCTCCCAAACCCGGACCCCTCACTGTCACCGATACCCGGAACCCTCACTGTCTCCGATACCCGGAACCCTCACTGTCTACCATACCCGGAACCCTCACTGTCTCCCTTACCCGGAGCCCTCACTGTCTCCCATTCCCGGAACCCTCACTGTCTCCCATACCCGGAACCCTCACTGTCTCCCATACCCGGAGCCCTCACTGTCTCCCATACCCGGAACCCTCACTGTCTCCCATACCCGGGACCCTCACTGTCTCCCATACCCGGAACCCTCACTGTCTCCCATACCCGGAACCCTCACTGTCACCGATACCCGGAACCCTCACTGTCTCCCCTACCCGGAGCCCTCACTGTCTTCCATACACGGAACCCTCACTGTCTCCCATACCCGGAGCCCTCACTATCTCCCATACCCGGAGCCCTCACTGTCTCCCATACCCGGAGCTCTCACTGTCTCCCATACCCGGAGCTCTCACTGTCTCCCATACCCGGAGCCCTCACTGTCTCTCATACCCGGAGCCCTCACTGTCTCTCATACCCGGAGCCCTCACTGTCTCCCATACCCGGAATCCTCACTGTCATCCGACCCGGAACCCTCACTGTCTCCCAGACCCGGAGCCCTCACTACCTCCCATACCTGGAGCCCTCACTGTCTCCGATACCCAGAGCCCTCACTGTCTCCCATACCTGGAGCCATCACTGTCTCCGATACCCGGAGCCCTCACTGTCTCCCATACCCGGAACCCTCACTGTCTCCCATACACGGAACCATCACTGTCTCCCATACCCGGAGCCCTCACTGTCACCGATACCCGGAACCCTCACTGTCTCCCATACCCGGAGCCTTCACTGTCTCCCATACCCGGAACCCTCACTGTCTCCCAAACCCGGAACCCTCACTGTCTCCCATACCCGGAACCCTCTCTTTCTCCCCGACCCGGAACCCTCACTGTCTCCCATACCCGGAACCCTCACTGTCTCCCATACCCGGAGCCCTCACTGTCTCCCATACTCGGAACCATCACTGTCTCCCATACCCGGAACCCTCACTGTCTCCCATACACGGAACCATCACTGTCTCCCATACCCGGAGACCTCACTGTCTCCCAAACCCGGAACCCTCACTGTCTCCCATACCCGGAACCATCACTGTCTCCCATACTCGGAACCCTCACTGTCTCCCATACCCGGAACCCTCTCTTTCTCCCCGACCCGGAACCCTCACTGTCTCCCATACCCGGAACCCTCACTGTCTCCCATACCCGGAACCCTCTCTTTCTCCCATACCCGGAACTCTCACTGTCTCCGATACCCGTAGCCCTCACTGTCTCCCATTCCCAGAAACCTCACTGTCTCCCATACCCGGAACTCTCACTGTCTCCCATACCCGGAGCCCTCACTGTCTCCGATAGCCGGAGCCCTCACTGTCTCCTATACCCGGAACCCTCACTGTCTCCCATACCCGGAACACTCACTGTCTCCCATACCTGGAGCCTTCACTGTCTCCCATTCCCGGAACCCTCACATTTTCTCCGATTCCCGGAACCCTCACTGTCTCCCAAACCCGGTCCCCTCACTGTCACCGATACCCGGAACCCTCACTGTCTCCGATACCCGGAACCCTCACTGTATCCCATACCCGGAACCCTCACTGTCTCCCTTACCCGGAACCCTCACTGTCTCCCATACCCGGAACCCTCACTGTCTCCCATACCCGGGACCCAGACTGTCTCCCATACCCGGGACCCTCACTGTCTCCCATACCCGGAACCCTCACTGTCTCCCCTACCCGGAGCCCTCACTGTCTCCCATACACGGAACCCTCACTATCTCCCATACCTGGAGCCTCACTGTCTCCCATACACGGAACCCTCACTGTCTCCCATAACCGGAGCCCTCTCTGTCTCCCATACCCGGAGCTCTCACTGTCTCCCATACCCGGAGCTCTCACTGTCTCCCATACCCGGGACCCTCACTGTCTCCCATACCCGGAACCCTCACTGCCTCCCATACCCGGAGCCCTCACTGTCTCCCAGACCCGGAACCCTCACTGTCTCTCATACCCAGAGCCCTCACTGTCTCCCATACCTGGAGCCCTCACTGTCTCCGATACCCGGAGCCCTCACTGTCTCCCAGACCCGGAGCCCTCACTGTCTCCCATACCCGGAACCCTCACTGTCTCCCATACACGGAACCCTCACTGTCTCCCATACCTGGAGCCCTCACTGTCTCCGATACCCGGAGCCCTCACTGTCTCCCAGACCCGGAGCCCTCACTGTCTCCCAGACCCGGAGCCCTCACTGTCTCCCATACCCGGAGCCCTCACTGTCTCCCATACTCGGGACCATCACTGTCTCCCAAACCCGGACCCCTCACTGTCACCGATACCCGGAACCCTCTCTTTCTCCCATACCCGGAACCCTCACTGTCTCCGATACCCGGAACCCTCACTGTCTCCCATACCCGGAACCCTCACTGTCTCCCTTACCCGCAGCCCTCACTGTCTCCCATACCCGGAACCCTCACTGTCTCCCATACCCGGAACCCTCACTGTCTCCCATACCCGGAGCCCTCACTGTCTCCCATACCCGGAACCCTCACTGTCTCCCATTCCCGGGACCCTCACTGTCTCCCATACCCGGAACCCTCACTGTCTCCCCTACCCGGAGCCCTCACTGTCTTCCATACACGGAACCCTCACTATCTCCCATACCCGGAGCCCTCACTATCTCCCATACCCGGAGCCCTCACTGTCTCCCATACCCGGAGCTCTCACTGTCTCCCATACCCGGAGCTCTCACTGTCTCCCATGCTCGGAACCAACACTGTCTCCCATACCCGGAACCCTCACTGTCTCCCATACCCGGAACCCTCACTGTCTCTCATACCCGGAACCCTCACTGTCTCTCATACCCGGAGCCCTCACTGTCTCCCATACCCGGAACCCTCACTGTCATCCGACCCGGAACTCTCACTGTCTCGCAGACCCGGAGCCCTCACTACCTCCCATACCTGGAGCCCTCACTGTCTCCGATACCCGGAGCCCTCACTGTCTCCTATACCCGGAGCCCTCACTGTCTCCGATACCCGGAGCCCTCACTGTCTCCCATACCCGGAACCCTCACTGTCTCCCATACTCGGAACCATCACTGTCTCCCCGACCCGGAACCCTCACTGTCTCTCATACCCAGAGCCCTCACTGTCTCCCATACCTGGAGCCATCACTGCCTCCGATACCCGGAGCCCTCACTGTCTCCCATACCCGGAACCCTCACTGTCTCCCATACACGGAACCATCACTGTCTCCCAAACCCGGAACCCTCACTGTCTCCCATACCCGGAACCATCACTGTCTCCCATACCCGGAACCCTCACTGTCTCCCATACCCGGAACCCTCTCTTTCTCCCCGACCCGGAACCCTCACTGTCTCCCATATCCGGAACCCTCACTGTCTCCCATACACGGAACCATCACTGTCTCCCATACCCGGAGCCCTCACTGTCTCCCAAACCCGGAACCCTCACTGTCTCCCATACCCGGAACCATCACTGTCTCCCATACCCGGAACCCTCACTGTCTCCCATACCCGGAACCCTCTCTTTCTCCCCGACCCGGAACCCTCACTGTCTCCCATACCCGGAACCCTCACTGTCTCCCATACCCGGAACCCTCTCTTTCTCCCATACCCGGAGCCTTCACTGTCTCCCATACCCGGATACCTCACTGTCTCCCATACCCGGAACCCTCACTGTCTCCCATACCCGGAGTCCTCACTGTCTCCCATACCAGGAGCCCTCACTGTCTCTCATACCCGGAACTCTCACTGTCTCCGATACCCGTAGCCCTCACTGTCTCCCATTCCCAGAAAGCTCACTGTCTCCCATACCCGGAACTCTCACTGTCTCCCATACCCGGAGCCCTCACTGTCTCCTATACCCGAAACCCTCACTGTCTCCCATACCCGGAACCCTCACAGTCTCCCATACCTGGAATCTTCACTGTCTCCCATTCCCGGAACCCTCACATTTTCTCCGTTTCCCGGAACCCTCACTGTCTCCCAAACCCGGTCCCCTCACTGACACCGATACCCGGAACCCTCACTGTCTCCGATACCCGGAACCCTAACTGTCTCCCATACCCGGAACCCTCACTGTCTCCCTTACCCGGAACCCTCACTGTCTCCCATACCCGGGATCCTCACTGTCTCCCATACCCGGAACCCTCACTGTCTCCCATACCCGGAGCCCTCACTGTCTCCCATACCCGGAACCCTCACTGTCTCCCATACCCGGAGCCCTCACTGTCTCCCATACCCGGAGCTCTCACTGTCTCCCATACCCGGGATCCTCACTGTCTCCCATACCCGGAACCCTCACTGTCTCCCATACCCGGAGCCCTCACTGTCTCCCATACCCGGAACCCTCACTGTCTCCCATACCCGGAGCTCTCACTGTCTCCCATACCCGGAGCCCTCACTGTCTCCCATACCCGGAGCCCTCACTGTCTCTCATACCCGGAACCCTCACTGTCTCCCATACCCGGAACCCTCACTGTCTCCCAAACCCGGAACCCTCACTGTCTCCCATACCCGGAACCCTCACTGTCTCCCAGACCCGGAACCCTCACTGTCTCCCATACCCGGAACCCTCACTGTCTCCCAGACCCGGAACCCTCACTGTCTCCCAGACCCGGAACCCTCACTGTCTCCCATACCTGGCGCCCTCACTGTCTCCCATACCCGGAACCATCACTGTCTCCCATACTCGGAACCATCACTGTCTCCCATACCCGGAACCCTCACTGTCTCCCATACTCGGAACCATCACTGTCTCCCATACCCGGAGCCCTCACTGTCTCCCATACCCGGAGCCCTCACTGTCTCCCATACCCGGAACCCTCACTGTCTCCCATACTCGGAACCATCACTGTCTCCCATACCCGGAGCCCTCACTGTCTCCCATACCCGGAACCCTCACTGTCTCCCATACCCGGAGCCCTCGCTGTCTCCCATACCCGGAACCCTCACTGTCTCCCATACACGGAACCATCACTGTCTCCCATACCCGGAGCCCTCACTGTCTCCCATACCCGGAGCCCTCACTGTCTCCCAAACCCGGAACCCTCACTGTCACCGATACCCGGAACCCTCACTGTCTCCGATACCCGGAACCCTCACTGTCTCCCATACCCGGAGCCCTCACTGTCTCCCATACCCGGAGCCCTCACTGTCTCCCATACCCGGAACCCTCACTGTCTCCCATACCCGGAGCTCTCACTGTCTCCCATACCCGGAGCCCTCACTGTCTCTCATACCCGGAACCCTCACTGTCTCTCATACCCGGAGCCCTCACTACCTCCCATACCTGGAGCCCTCACTGTCTCCGATACCCGGAGCCCTGACTGTCTCCTATACCCGGAGCCCTCACTGTCTCCGATACCCGGAGCCCTCACTCTCTCCCATACCCGGAGCCCTCACTGTCTCCCATACCCGGAACCCTCACTGTCTCCCATACACGGAACCATCACTGTCTCCCATACCCGGAACCCTCACTGTCATCCGACCCGGAACCCTCACTGTCTCCCAGACCCGGAGCCCTCACTAGCTCCCATACCTGGAGCCCTCACTGTCTCCGATACCCGGAGCCCTCACTGTCTCCCATACCCGGAACCCTCACTGTCTCCCATACACGGAACCATCACTGTCTCCCATACCCGGAGCCCTCACTGTCTCCGATACCCGGAGCCCTCACTGTCTCCCATACCCGGAACCCTCACTGTCTCCCATACTCGGAACCATCACTGTCTCCTCGACCCGGAACCCTCACTGTCTCTCATACCCAGAGCCCTCACTGTCTCCCATACACGGAACCATCACTGTCTCCCATACCCGGAGCCCTCACTGTCTCCCATACCCGGAACCCTCACTGTCTCCCATACCCGGAGCCCTCTCTGTCTCCCATACCCGGAACCCTCACTGTCTCCCCGACCCGGAACCCTCACTGTCTCCCATACCCGGAGCTCTCACTGTCTCCCATACCCGGAGCTCTCACTGTCTCCCATACCCGGGACCCTCACTGTCTCCCATACCCGGAACCCTCACTGTCTCCCATACCCGGAGCCCTCACTGTCTCTCATACCCGGAGCCCTCACTGTCTCCCAGACCCGGAACCCTCACTGTCTCCCAGACCCGGAGCCCTCACTGTCTCCCATACCCGGAACCCTCACTGTCTCCCATACCCGGAACCCTCACTGTCTCCCATACTCGGAACCATCACTGTCTCCCATACCTGGAGCCCTCACTGTCTCCGATACCCGGAGCCCTCACTGTCTCCCAGACCCGGAGCCCTCACTGTCTCCCAGACCCGGAGCCCTCACTGTCTCCCATACCCGGAGCCCTCACTGTCTCCCATACTCGGGACCATCACTGTCTCCCAAACCCGGACCCCTCACTGTCACCGATACCCGGAACCCTCTCTTTCTCCCATACCCGGAACCCTCACTGTCTCCGATACCCGGAACCCTCACTGTCTCCCATACCCGGAACCCTCACTGTCTC
Organism: Scyliorhinus torazame; assembly: GCF_047496885.1. Lineage (NCBI taxonomy): Eukaryota > Metazoa > Chordata > Chondrichthyes > Carcharhiniformes > Scyliorhinidae > Scyliorhinus > Scyliorhinus torazame. The sequence continues at coordinate 243,654,378 of NC_092717.1, forward strand.
CCTTACCCGCAGCCCTCACTGTCTCCCATACCCGGAACCCTCACTGTCTCCCATACCCGGAACCCTCACTGTCTCCCATACCCGGAGCCCTCACTGTCTCCCATACCCGGAACCCTCACTGTCTCCCATTCCCGGGACCCTCACTGTCTCCCATACCCGGAACCCTCACTGTCTCCCCTACCCGGAGCCCTCACTGTCTTCCATACACGGAACCCTCACTATCTCCCATACCCGGAGCCCTCACTATCTCCCATACCCGGAGCCCTCACTGTCTCCCATACCCGGAGCTCTCACTGTCTCCCATACCCGGAGCTCTCACTGTCTCCCATACTCGGAACCCACACTGTCTCCCATACCCGGAACCCTCACTGTCTCCCATACCCGGAACCCTCACTGTCTCTCATACCCGGAACCCTCACTGTCTCTCATACCCGGAGCCCTCACTGTCTCCCATACCCGGAACCCTCACTGTCATCCGACCCGGAACTCTCACTGTCTCGCAGACCCGGAGCCCTCACTACCTCCCATACCTGGAGCCCTCACTGTCTCCGATACCCGGAGCCCTCACTGTCTCCTATACCCGGAGCCCTCACTGTCTCCGATACCCGGAGCCCTCACTGTCTCCCATACCCGGAACCCTCACTGTCTCCCATACTCGGAACCATCACTGTCTCCCCGACCCGGAACCCTCACTGTCTCTCATACCCAGAGCCCTCACTGTCTCCCATACCTGGAGCCATCACTGCCTCCGATACCCGGAGCCCTCACTGTCTCCCATACCCGGAACCCTCACTGTCTCCCATACACGGAACCATCACTGTCTCCCAAACCCGGAACCCTCACTGTCTCCCATACCCGGATCCATCACTGTCTCCCATACCCGGAACCCTCAATGTCTCCCATACCCGGAACCCTCTCTTTCTCCCCGACCCGGAACCCTCACTGTCTCCCATATCCGGAACCCTCACTGTCTCCCATACACGGAACCATCACTGTCTCCCATACCCGGAGCCCTCACTGTCTCCCAAACCCGGAACCCTCACTGTCTCCCATACCCGGAACCATCACTGTCTCCCATACCCGGAACCCTCACTGTCTCCCATACCCGGAACCCTCTCTTTCTCCCCGACCCGGAACCCTCACTGTCTCCCATACCCGGAACCCTCACTGTCTCCCATACCCGGAACCCTCTCTTTCTCCCATACCCGGAGCCTTCACTGTCTCCCATACCCGGATACCTCACTGTCTCCCATACCCGGAACCCTCACTGTCTCCCATACCCGGAGTCCTCACTGTCTCCCATACCAGGAGCCCTCACTGTCTCTCATACCCGGAACTCTCACTGTCTCCGATACCCGTAGCCCTCACTGTCTCCCATTCCCAGAAAGCTCACTGTCTCCCATACCCGGAACTCTCACTGTCTCCCATACCCGGAGCCCTCACTGTCTCCTATACCCGAAACCCTCACTGTCTCCCATACCCGGAACCCTCACTGTCTCCCATACCTGGAGCCTTCACTGTCTCCCATTCCCGGAACCCTCACATTTTCTCCGTTTCCCGGAACCCTCACTGTCTCCCAAACCCGGTCCCCTCACTGACACCGATACCCGGAACCCTCACTGTCTCCGATACCCGGAACCCTAACTGTCTCCCATACTCGGAACCCTCACTGTCTCCCTTACCCGGAACCCTCACTGTCTCCCATACCCGGGATCCTCACTGTCTCCCATACCCGGAACCCTCACTGTCTCCCATACCCGGAGCCCTCACTGTCTCCCATACCCGGAACCCTCACTGTCTCCCATACCCGGAGCCCTCACTGTCTCCCATACCCGGAGCTCTCACTGTCTCCCATACCCGGGATCCTCACTGTCTCCCATACCCGGAACCCTCACTGTCTCCCATACCCGGAGCCCTCACTGTCTCCCATACCCGGAACCCTCACTGTCTCCCATACCCGGAGCTCTCACTGTCTCCCATACCCGGAGCCCTCACTGTCTCCCATACCCGGAGCCCTCACTGTCTCTCATACCCGGAACCCTCACTGTCTCCCATACCCGGAACCCTCACTGTCTCCCAAACCCGGAACCCTCACTGTCTCCCATACCCGGAACCCTCACTGTCTCCCAGACCCGGAACCCTCACTGTCTCCCATACCCGGAACCCTCACTGTCTCCCAGACCCGGAACCCTCACTGTCTCCCAGACCCGGAACCCTCACTGTCTCCCATACCTGGCGCCCTCACTGTCTCCCATACCCGGAACCATCACTGTCTCCCATACTCGGAACCATCACTGTCTCCCATACCCGGAACCCTCACTGTCTCCCATACTCGGAACCATCACTGTCTCCCATACCCGGAGCCCTCACTGTCTCCCATACCCGGAGCCCTCACTGTCTCCCATACCCGGAACCCTCACTGTCTCCCATACTCGGAACCATCACTGTCTCCCATACCCGGAGCCCTCACTGTCTCCCATACCCGGAACCCTCACTGTCTCCCATACCCGGAGCCCTCGCTGTCTCCCATACCCGGAACCCTCACTGTCTCCCATACACGGAACAATCACTGTCTCCCATACCCGGAGCCCTCACTGTCTCCCATACCCGGAGCCCTCACTGTCTCCCAAACCCGGAACCCTCACTGTCTCCCATACCCGGAGCCCTCACTGTCTCCCATACCCGGAACCCTCACTGTCTCCCATACCCGGAGCTCTCACTGTCTCCCATACCCGGAGCCCTCACTGTCTCTCATACCCGGAACCCTCACTGTCTCTCATACCCGGAGCCCTCACTACCTCCCATACCTGGAGCCCTCACTGTCTCCGATACCCGGAGCCCTGACTGTCTCCTATACCCGGAGCCCTCACTGTCTCCGATACCCGGAGCCCTCACTCTCTCCCATACCCGGAGCCCTCACTGTCTCCCATACCCGGAACACTCACTGTCTCCCATACACGGAACCATCACTGTCTCCCATACCCGGAACCCTCACTGTCATCCGACCCGGAACCCTCACTGTCTCCCAGACCCGGAGCCCTCACTACCTCCCATACCTGGAGCCCTCACTGTCTCCGATACCCGGAGCCCTCACTGTCTCCCATACCCGGAACCCTCACTGTCTCCCATACACGGAACCATCACTGTCTCCCATACCCGGAGCCCTCACTGTCTCCGATACCCGGAGCCCTCACTGTCTCCCATACCCGGAACCCTCACTGTCTCCCATACTTGGAACCATCACTGTCTCCTCGACCCGGAACCCTCACTGTCTCTCATACCCAGAGCCCTCACTGTCTCCCATACACGGAACCATCACTGTCTCCCATACCCGGAGCCCTCACTGTCTCCCATACCCGGAACCCTCACTGTCTCCCATACCCGGAGCCCTCTCTGTCTCCCATACCCGGAACCCTCACTGTCTCCCCGACCCGGAACCCTCACTGTCTCCCATACCCGGAGCTCTCACTGTCTCCCATACCCGGAGCTCTCACTGTCTCCCATACCCGGGACCCTCACTGTCTCCCATACCCGGAACCCTCACTGTCTCCCATACCCGGAGCCCTCACTGTCTCTCATACCCGGAACCCTCACTGTCTCCCAGACCCGGAACCCTCACTGTCTCCCAGACCCGGAGCCCTCACTGTCTCCCATACCCGGAACCCTCACTGTCTCCCATACCCGGAACCCTCACTGTCTCCCATACTCGGAACCATCACTGTCTCCCATACCCGGAACCCTCACTGTCTCCCAAACCCGGAGCCCTCACTGTCTCCCATACCCGGAGCCCTCACTTTCTCCCATACCCGGAACCCTCACTGTCTCCCATACTCCGAACCCTCACTGTCTCCCATACCCGGAGCCCTCACTGTCTCCCATACTCGGAGCCCTCACTGTCTCCCATACCCGGAACCCTCACTGTCTCCCATACCCGGAACCATCACTGTCTCCCATACCCGGAACCCTCACTATCTCCCATACCCGGAACCCTCACTGTCTCCCATACCCGGAACCCTCACTGTCTCCCATACCCGGAGCGCTCACTGTCTCCGATACCCGGAACCCTCACTGTCTCCCCTACCCGGAGCCCTCACTGTCTCCGATACCCGGAACCCTCACTGTCTCCCATACCCGGAGCCCTCACTGTCTCCCATACCCGGAGCCCTCACTGTCTCCCATACCCGGAACCCTCACTGTCTCCCCTACCCGGAGCCCTCACTGTCTTCCATACCCGGAACCCTCACTGTCTCCCATACCCAGAGCCCTCACTGTCTCTCATACCCGGAGCCCTCACTGTCTCCCCTACCCGGAGCCCTCACTGTCTTCCATACCCGGAGCCCTCACTGTCTCCCATACCCGGAGCCCTCACTGTCTCCCATACCCGGAGCCCTCACTATCTCCCATACCCGGAGCCCTCACTGTCTCCCATACCCGGAACCCTCACTGTCTCCCATACCCGGAACCCACACTGTCTCCCATACACAGAACCCTCACTGTCTCCCATACCCGGAGCCCTCACTGTCTCCCATACCCGGAGCCCTCACTATCTCCCATACCCGGAGCCCTCACTGTCTCCCATACCCGGAACCCTCACTGTCTTCCATACCCGGAGCCCTCACTATCTCCCATACCCGGAGCCCTCACTGTCTCCCATACCCGGAGCCCTCACTGTCTCCCCTACCCGGAGCCCTCACTGTCTTCCATACCCGGAGCCCTCACTGTCTCCCATACCCGGAGCCCTCACTGTCTCCCATACCCGGAGCCCTCACTATCTCCCATACCCGGAGCCCTCACTGTCTCCCATACCCGGAACCCTCACTGTCTCCCATACCCGGAGCTCTCACTGTCTCCCATACCCGGAGCCCTCACTGTCTCTCATACCCGGAACCCTCACTTACTCTCATACCCGGAGCCCTCACTGTCTCCCATACCCGGAACCCTCACTGTCATCCGACCCGGAACCCTCACTGTCTCCCAGACCCGGAGCCCTCACTACCTCCCATACCTGGAGCCCTCACTGTCTCCGATACCCGGAGCCCTCACTGTCTCCCATACCCGGAACCCTCACTGTCTCCCATACACGGAACCATCACTGTCTCCCATACCCGGAACCCTCACTGTCATCCGACCCGGAACCCTCACTGTCTCCCAGACCCGGAGCCCTCACTACCTCCCATACCTGGAGCCCTCACTGTCTCCTATACCCGGAGCCCTCACTGTCTCCGATACCCGGAGCCCTCACTGTCTCCCATACCCGGAACCCTCACTGTCTCCCATACACGGAACCATCACTGTCTCCCATACCCGGAACCCTCACTGTCTCCCCGACCCGGAACCCTCACTGTCTGCCAAACCCGGAACCCTCACTGTCTCCCATACCCGGAACCATCACTGTCTCCCATACCCGGAACCCTCACTGTCTCCCATACCCGGAACCCTCTCTTTCTCCCCGACCCGGAACCCTCACTGTCTCCCATACCCGGAACCCTCACTGTCTCCCATACACGGAACCATCACTGTCTCCCATACCTGGAGCCCTCACTGTCTCCCAAACCCGGAACCCTCACTGTCTCCCATACCCGGAACCATCACTGTCTCCCATACCCGGAACCCTCACTGTCTCCCATACCCGGAACCCTCTCTTTCTCCCCGACCCGGAACCCTCAGTCTCCCATACCCGGAACCCTCACTGTCTCCCATACCCGGAACCCTCTCTTTCTCCCATACCCGGAGCCTTCACTGTCTCCCATACCCGGATACCTCACTGTCTCCCATACCAGGAGCCCTCACTGTCTCTCATACCCGGAACTCTCACTGTCTCCGATACCCGGAGCCCTCACTGTCTCCCATACCCAGAACTCTCACTGTCTCCCATACCCGGAACCCTCACTGTCTCCCATACCCGGAGCCCTCACTGTCTCCCATACCCGGAACCTTCACTGTCTCCCATACCCGGAACCCTCACTGTCTCTCATACCCGGAACCCTCACTGTCTCTCATACCCGGAGCCCTCACTGTCTCCCATACCCGGAACCCTCACTGTCATCCGACCCGGAACCCTCACTGTCTCCCAGACCCGGAGCCCTCACTACCTCCCATACCAGGAGCCCTCACTGTCTCTCATACCCGGAACTCTCACTGTCTCCCATACCCGGAACCCTCACTGTCTCCCATACCCGGAACCTTCACTGTCTCCCATACCCGGAACCCTCACTGTCTTCCATACCCGGAACCCTCACTGTCTCCCATACCCGGAACCCTCACTGTCTCTCATACCCGGAGCCCTCACTGTCTCCCATACCCGGAACCCTCACTGTCATCCGACCCGGAACCCTCACTGTCTCCCAGACCCGGAGCCCTCACTACCTCCCATACCTGGAGCCCTCACTGTCTCCGATACCCGGAGCCCTCACTGTCTCCCAGACCCGTAGCCCTCACTGTCTCCTATACCCGGAACCCTCACTGTCTCCGATACCCGGAGCCCTCACTGTCTCCCATACCCGGAACCCTCACTGTCTCCCATACCCGGAGCCCTCACTGTCTCCGATACCCGGAACCCTCACTGTCTCCCATACACGGAACCATCACTGTCTCCCATACCCGGAACCCTCACTGTCATCCGACCCGGAACCCTCACTGTCTCCCAGACCCGGAGCCCTCACTACCTCCCATACCTGGAGCCCTCACTGTCTCCGATACCCGGAGCCATCACTGTTTCCCAAACCCGGAGCCCTCACTGTCTCCCATACCCGGAGCCCTCACTGTCTCCCATACCCGGAACCCTCACTGTCTCCCATACCCGGAACCATCACTGTCTCCCATACCCGGAACCCTCACTGTCTCCCATACCCGGAACCATCACTGTCTCCCATACCCGGAACCCTCACTGTCTCCCATACCCGGAACCATCACTGTCTCCCATACCCGGAACCTTCACTGTCTCCGATACCCAGAACCCTCGCTGTCTCCCATACCCGGAACCATCACTGTCTCCCATACCCGGAACCCTCACTGTCTCCGATACCCGGAGCCCTCACTGTCTCCCAAACCCGGAACCCGCACTGTCTCCCATACACGGAACCCTCACTGTCTCCCATACCCGGAGCCCTCACTGTCTCCGATACCCGGAGCCCTCACTGTCTCCGACAACCGGAACCCACACTGTCTCCCATATCCGGAGCCCTCACTGTCACCCATACCCAGACCCCACACTGTCTCCCATACCCTGAACCCTCACTGTGTCCCATACCCGGAACCCTCACTGTCTCCGATACCCGGAATCCTCACTGTCTCCCATACACGGAACCCTCACTGTCTCCGATACCCGGAACCCTCACTGTTATCCATAACCGGAACCCTCACTGTCTCCCATACCCGGAACCCTCACTGTCTCCCATACCCGGAACCCTCACTGTCTCCCATACCCAGAGCCCTCACTGTCTCCCAGACCCGGAGCCCTCACTGTCTCCCATACCCGGAACCCTCACTGTCTCCCTTACCCGGAACCCTCACTGTCTCCCAGACCCGGAGCCCTCACTGTCTCCCATACCCGGAACCCTCACTGTCTTCCATACCCGGAACGCTCACTGTCTCCCATACCCAGAGCCCTCACTGTCTCCCATATCCGGAGCCCTCACTGTCTCCCATACCCGGAACCCTCACTGTCTCCCCGACCCGGAACCCTCACTGTCTCCCATACCCGGAGCCCTCACTGTCTCCCATACCCGGAACCCTCACTGTCTCCCATACCCGGAGCCCTCACTGTCTCCCATAACCGGAACCCTCACTGTCTCCCATACCCGGAACCCTCACTGTCTCCCCGACCCGGAACCCTCACTGTCTCCCATACCCGGAGCCCTCACTGTCTCCCATACCTGGAGCCCTCACTGTGTCCAATACCCGGAGCCCTCACTGTCTCCCATACCCGGAACCCTCACTGTCTCCCATACCCGGAACCCTCACTGTGTCCCATACCCGGAACCCTCACATTTTCTCCGATACCCGAAACCCTCACTGTCTCCCACACCCGGAACCCTCACTGTCTCCGATACCCGGAACGCTCACTGTCTCCCATACACGGAACCCTCACTGTCTCCCCGACCCGGAACCCTCACTGTCTCCCATACCCGGAGCCCTCACTGTCTCCCATACCCGGAACCCTCACTGTCTACCATACCCGGAGCCCTCACTGTCTCCCTTACCCGGAGCCCTCACTGTCTCCCAGACCCGGAGCCCTCACTGTCTCCCAGACCCGGAGCCCTCACTGTCTCCCATACCCGGAACCCTCACTGTCTTCCATACCCGGAGCCCTCACTGTCTCCCATACCCAGAGCCCTCACTGTCTCCCATACCCAGAGCCCTCACTGTCTCCCCGACCCGGAACCCTCACTGTCTCCCCGACCCGGAACCCTCACTGTCTCCCATACCCGGAACCCTCTCTTTCTCCCATACCCGGAACCCACACTGTCTCCAATACCCAGAACCCTCACTGCGCCCGATACCCGGAAAACTCAATGTCTCCTAAAGCCGGAATCCTCACTGTCTCCCAGACCCGGAGCCCTCACTGTCTCCCATACCCGGAACCATCACTGTCTTTCATACCCGGAACGCTCACTGTCTCCCATACCCAGAGCCCTCACTGTCTCCCATACCCGGAACCCTCACTGTCTCCCCGACCCCGAACCCTCACTGTCTCCCATACCCGGAGCCCTCATTGTCTCCCCTACCCGGAGCCCTCACTGTCTCCCATACCCTGAACCCTCACTGTCTCCGACAACCGGAACTCTCACTGTCTCCGACACCCGGAACCCTCACTGTCTCCGATACCCGGAAACCAGACTGTCTCCAATACCCAGAACCATCACTGCGCCCGATACCCGGAAAACTCAATGTCTCCTAAAGCCGGAATCCTCAGTGTCTCCCAGACCCGGATCCCTCACTGTCTCCCATACCCGGAGTCCTCACTGTCTCCCATACCCGGAACCCTCACTGTCTCCCATACCCGGAGACCTCACTGTCTCCCAAACCCGGAACCCTCACTGTCTCCCATACCCGGAACCATCACTGTCTCCCATACCCGGAACCCTCACTGTCTCCCATACCCGGAACCCTCTCTTTCTCCCCGACCCGGAACCCTCACTGTCTCCCATACCCGGAACCCTCACTGTCTCCCATACACGGAACCATCACTGTCTCCCATACCCGGAGCCCTCACTGTCTCCCAAACCCGGAACCCTCACTGTCTCCCATACCCGGAACCATCACTGTCTCCCATACCCGGAACCCTCACTGTCTCCCATACCCGGAACCCTCTCTTTCTCCCCGACCCGGAACCCTCACTGTCTCCCATACCCGGAACCCTCACTGTCTCCCATACCCGGAACCCTCACTGTCTCCCCGACACGGAGCCCTCACTGTCTCCGATACCCGGAACCCTCACTGTCTCCCACACCCGGAACCCTCACTGTCTCCCATACCCGGAACCCTCTCTTTCTCCCATACCCGGAACTCTCACTGTCTCCGATACCCGTAGCCCTCACTGTCTCCCATACCCGGAACCCTCTCTTTCTCCCATACCCGGAACCCTCACTGTCTCCCATACCCGGAACCCTCACTGTCTCCCAGACCCGGAACCCTCACTGTCTCCCCGACCCGGAGCCCTCACTGTCTCCCATACCCGGAGCCCTCACTGTCTCCCATACTCGGAACCATCACTGTCTCCCAAACCCGGACCCCTCACTGTCACCGATACCCGGAACCCTCTCTTTCCCCCATACCCGGAACCCTCACTGTCTCCCATACCCGGAACCCTCACTGTCTCCCATACCCGGAACCCTCACTGTCTCCCATACCCGGAACCCTCACTGTCTCCCATTCCCGGGACCCTCACTGTCTCCCATACCCGGAACCCTCACTGTCTCCCCTACCCGGAGCCCTCACTGTCTTCCATACACGGAACCCTCACTATCTCCCATACCCGGAGCCCTCACTGTCTCCCATACCCGGAACCATCACTGTCTTTCATACCCGGAACGCTCACTGTCTCCCATACCCAGAGCCCTCACTGTCTCCCATACCCGGAACCCTCACTGTCTCCCCGACCCAGAACCCTCACTGTCTCCCATACCCGGAGCCCTCATTGTCTCCCCTACCCGGAGCCCTCACTGTCTCCCATACCCTGAACCCTCACTGTCTCCGACAACCGGAACTCTCACTGTCTCCGACACCCGGAACCCTCACTGTCTCCGATACCCGGAAACCAGACTGTCTCCAATACCCAGAACCCTCACTGCGCCCGATACCCGGAAAACTCAATGTCTCCTAAAGCCGGAATCCTCAGTGTCTCCCAGACCCGGATCCCTCACTGTCTCCCATACCCGGAGCCCTCACTGTCTCCCATACCCGGAACCCTCACTGTCTCCCATACCCGGAGACCTCACTGTCTCCCAAACCCGGAACCCTCACTGTCTCCCATACCCGGAACCATCACTGTCTCCCATACCCGGAACCCTCACTGTCTCCCATACCCGGAACCCTCTCTTTCTCCCCGACCCGGAACCCTCACTGTCTCCCATACCCGGAACCCTCACTGTCTCCCATACACGGAACCATCACTGTCTCCCATACCCGGAGCCCTCACTGTCTCCCAAACCCGGAACCCTCACTGTCTCCCATACCCGGAACCATCACTGTCTCCCATACCCGGAACCCTCACTGTCTCCCATACCCGGAACCCTCTCTTTCTCCCCGACCCGGAACCCTCACTGTCTCCCATACCCGGAACCCACACTGTCTCCCATACCCGGAACCCTCACTGTCTCCCCGACACGGAGACCTCACTGTCTCCGATACCCGGAACCCTCACTGTCTCCCACACCCGGAACCCTCACTGTCTCCCATACGCGGAACCCTCTCTTTCTCCCATACCCGGAACTCTCACTGTCTAAGATACCCGTAGCCCTCACTGTCTCCCATACCCGGAACCCTCTCTTTCTCCCATACCCGGAACCCTCACTGTCTCCCATACCCGGAACCCTCACTGTCTCCCAGACCCGGAACCCTCACTGTCTCCCCGACCCGGAGCCCTCACTGTCTCCCATACCCGGAGCCCTCACTGTCTCCCATACTCGGAACCATCACTGTCTCCCAAACCCGGACCCCTCACTGTCACCGATACCCGGAACCCTCTCTTTCTCCCATACCCGGAACCCTCACTGTCTCCCATACCCGGAACCCTCACTGTCTCCCATACCCGGAACCCTCACTGTCTCCCATACCCGGCGCCCTCACTGTCTCCCATACCCGGAACCCTCACTGTCTCCCATTCCCGGGACCCTCACTGTCTCCCATACCCGGAACCCTCACTGTCTCCCCTACCCGGAGCCCTCACTGTCTTCCATACACGGAACCCTCACTATCTCCCATACCCGGAGCCCTCACTATCTCCCATACCCGGAGCCCTCTCTGTCTCCCATACCCGGAGCTCTCACTGTCTCCCATACCCGGAGCTCTCACTGTCTCCCATACCCGGAACCCTCACTGTCTCTCATACCCGGAACCCTCACTGTCTCTCATACCCGGAGCTCTCACTGTCTCCCATACCCGGAGCCCTCACTGTCTCCCATACCCGGAACCCTCACTGTCATCCGACCCGGAACCCTCACTGTCTCCCAGACCCGGAGCCCTCACTACCTCCCATACCTGGAGCCCTCACTGTCTCCTATACCCGGAGCCTTCACTGTCTCCCATACCCGGAACCCTCACTGTCTCCCATACTCGGAACCCTCACTGTCTCCCATACCTGGAGCCTTCACTGTCTCCCATTCCCGGAACCCTCACATTTTCACCGTTTCCCGGAACCCTCACTGTCTCCGATACCCGTAGCCCTCACTGTCTCCCATTCCCCGAAAGCTCACTGTCTCCCATACCCGGAGCCCTCACTGTCTCCGATACCCGGAGCCCTCACTGTCTCCTATACCCGAAACCCTCACTATCTCCCATACCCGGAGCCCTCACTGTCTCCCATACCCGGAACCCTCACTGTCTCCGATACCCGGAGCCCTCATTGTCTCCTATACCCGAAACCCTCACTATCTCCCATACCCGGACCCCTCACTGTCTCCCATACCCGGAACCCTCACTGTCTCCCATACCTGGAGCCTTCACTGTCTCCCATACCCGGAACCCTCACTGTCTCCCCTACCCGGAGCCCTCACTGTCTTCCATACACGGAACCCTCACTATCTCCCATACCCGGAGCCCTCACTGTCTCCCATACCCGGAACCATCACTGTCTTTCATACCCGGAACGCTCACTGTCTCCCATACCCAGAGCCCTCACTGTCTCCCATACCCGGAACCCTCACTGTCTCCCCGACCCAGAACCCTCACTGTCTCCCATACCCGGAGCCCTCATTGTCTCCCCTACCCGGAGCCCTCACTGTCTCCCATACCCTGAACCCTCACTGTCTCCGACAACCGGAACTCTCACTGTCTCCGACACCCGGAACCCTCACTGTCTCCGATACCCGGAAACCAGACTGTCTCCAATACCCAGAACCCTCACTGCGCCCGATACCCGGAAAACTCAATGTCTCCTAAAGCCGGAATCCTCAGTGTCTCCCAGACCCGGATCCCTCACTGTCTCCCATACCCGGAGCCCTCACTGTCTCCCATACCCGGAACCCTCACTGTCTCCCATACCCGGAGACCTCACTGTCTCCCAAACCCGGAACCCTCACTGTCTCCCATACCCGGAACCATCACTGTCTCCCATACCCGGAACCCTCACTGTCTCCCATACCCGGAACCCTCTCTTTCTCCCCGACCCGGAACCCTCACTGTCTCCCATACCCGGAACCCTCACTGTCTCCCATACACGGAACCATCACTGTCTCCCATACCCGGAGCCCTCACTGTCTCCCAAACCCGGAACCCTCACTGTCTCCCATACCCGGAACCATCACTGTCTCCCATACCCGGAACCCTCACTGTCTCCCATACCCGGAACCCTCTCTTTCTCCCCGACCCGGAACCCTCACTGTCTCCCATACCCGGAACCCACACTGTCTCCCATACCCGGAACCCTCACTGTCTCCCCGACACGGAGACCTCACTGTCTCCGATACCCGGAACCCTCACTGTCTCCCACACCCGGAACCCTCACTGTCTCCCATACGCGGAACCCTCTCTTTCTCCCATACCCGGAACTCTCACTGTCTAAGATACCCGTAGCCCTCACTGTCTCCCATACCCGGAACCCTCTCTTTCTCCCATACCCGGAACCCTCACTGTCTCCCATACCCGGAACCCTCACTGTCTCCCAGACCCGGAACCCTCACTGTCTCCCCGACCCGGAGCCCTCACTGTCTCCCATACCCGGAGCCCTCACTGTCTCCCATACTCGGAACCATCACTGTCTCCCAAACCCGGACCCCTCACTGTCACCGATACCCGGAACCCTCTCTTTCTCCCATACCCGGAACCCTCACTGTCTCCCATACCCGGAACCCTCACTGTCTCCCATACCCGGAACCCTCACTGTCTCCCATACGCGGCGCCCTCACTGTCTCCCATACCCGGAACCCTCACTGTCTCCCATTCCCGGGACCCTCACTGTCTCCCATACCCGGAACCCTCACTGTCTCCCCTACCCGGAGCCCTCACTGTCTTCCATACACGGAACCCTCACTATCTCCCATACCCGGAGCCCTCACTATCTCCCATACCCGGAGCCCTCTCTGTCTCCCATACCCGGAGCTCTCACTGTCTCCCATACCCGGAGCTCTCACTGTCTCCCATACCCGGAACCCTCACTGTCTCTCATACCCGGAACCCTCACTGTCTCTCATACCCGGAGCTCTCACTGTCTCCCATACCCGGAGCCCTCACTGTCTCCCATACCCGGAACCCTCACTGTCATCCGACCCGGAACCCTCACTGTCTCCCAGACCCGGAGCCCTCACTACCTCCCATACCTGGAGCCCTCACTGTCTCCTATACCCGGAGCCTTCACTGTCTCCCATACCCGGAACCCTCACTGTCTCCCATACTCGGAACCCTCACTGTCTCCCATACCTGGAGCCTTCACTGTCTCCCATTCCCGGAACCCTCACATTTTCACCGTTTCCCGGAACCCTCACTGTCTCCGATACCCGTAGCCCTCACTGTCTCCCATTCCCCGAAAGCTCACTGTCTCCCATACCCGGAGCCCTCACTGTCTCCGATACCCGGAGCCCTCACTGTCTCCTATACCCGAAACCCTCACTATCTCCCATACCCGGAGCCCTCACTGTCTCCCATACCCGGAACCCTCACTGTCTCCGATACCCGGAGCCCTCATTGTCTCCTATACCCGAAACCCTCACTATCTCCCATACCCGGACCCCTCACTGTCTCCCATACCCGGAACCCTCACTGTCTCCCATACCTGGAGCCTTCACTGTCTCCCATACCCGGAACCCTCAATGTCTCCCATTCCCGGAACCCTCACATTTTCTCCGTTTCCCGGAACCCTCACTGTCTCCCAAACCCGGTCCCCTCACTGACACCGATACCCGGAACCCTCACTGTCTCCCATACCCGGAACCCGCACTGTCTCCCTTACCCGGAACCCTCACTGTCTCCCTTACCCGGAACCCTCACTGTCTCCCATACCCGGAACCCTCACTGTCTCCCCTACCTCCGGAGCCCTCACTGTCTCCCATACACGGAACCCTCACTATCTCCCATACCTGGAGCCTCACTGTCTCCCATACACGGAACCCTCACTATCTCCTATACCCGGAGCCCTCACTGTCTCCCATACCCGGAGCTCTCACTGTCTCCCATACCCGGAGCTCTCACTGTCTCCCATACCCGGGACCCTCACTGTCTCCCATACCCGGAAACCTCACTGTCTCCCATACCCGGAGCCCTCACTGTCTCTCATACCCGGAACCCTCACTGTCTCCCAGACCCGGAACCCTCACTGTCTCCCAGACCCGGAGCCCTCACTGTCTCCCATACCTGGCGCCCTCACTGTCTCCGATACCCGGAGCCCTCACTGTCTCCTATACCCGGAGCCCTCACTGTCTCCGATACCCGGAACCCTCACTGTCTCCCATACTCGGAACCATCACTGTCTCCCATACCCGGAGCCCTCACTGTCTCCTATACCCGGAGCCCTCACTGTCTCCCATACCCGGAACCCTCACTGTCTCCCATACTCGGAACCATCACTGTCTCCCATACCCGGAACCCTCACTGTCTCCCATACCCGGAACCCTCACTGTCTCCCATACCCGGAGCCCTCGCTGTCTCCCATACCCGGAACCCTCACTGTCTCCCATACACGGAACCATCACTGTCTCCCATACCCGGAGCCCTCACTGTCTCCCATACCCGGAGCCCTCACTGTCTCCCATACCCGGAACCCTCACTGTCTCCCATACACGGAACCATCACTGTCTCCCATACCCGGAACCTTCACTGTCTCCCATACACGGAACGATCACTGTCTCCCATACCCGGAGCCCTCTCTGTCTCCCAAACCCGGAACCCTCACTGTCTCCCATACCCGGAACCATCACTGTCTCCCATATCCGGAACCCTCACTGTCTCCCATACACGGAACCATCACTGTCTCCCATACCCGGAGCCCTCACTGTCTCCCAAACCCGGAACCCTCACTGTCTCCCATACCCGGAACCATCACTGTCTCCCATACCCGTAACCCTCACTGTCTCCCATAGCCGGAACCCTCTCTTTCTCCCCGACCCGGAACCCTCACTGTCTCCCATACCCGGAACCCTCACTGTCTCCCATACCCGGAACCCTCACTGTCTCCCATACCCGGAACCCTCACTGTCTCCCATACCCGGAACCCTCACTGTCTCCCATACCCGGAACCCTCACTGTCTCCCATACCCGGAACCCTCACTGTCTCCCATACCCGGAACCCTCACTGTCTCCCATACCCGGAACCTTCACTGTCTCCCATACCCGGAACCCTCACTGTCTCCCATACCCGGAGCCTTCACTGTCTCCCATACCCGGATACCTCACTGTCTCCCATACCAGGAGCCCTCACTGTCTCTCATACCCGGAACTCTCACTGTCTCCGATACCCGTAGCCCTCACTGTCTCCCATTCCCAGAAACCTCACTGTCTCCCATTCCCGGAGCCCTCACTGTCTCCCATACCCGAAACCCTCACTGTCTCCCATACCCGGAACGCTCACTGTCTCCTATACCCGGAGCCCTCACTGTCTCACATACCTGGAGCCTTCACTGTCTCCCATTCCCGGAACCCTCACTGTCTCCCAAACCCGGTCCCCTCACTGACACCGATACCCGGAGCCCTCACTGTCTCCGATACCCGGAACCCTCACTGTCTCCCATACACGGAACCATCACTGTCTCCCATACCCGGAGCCCTCACTGTCTCCCAGACCCGGAGCCCTCACTGTCTCCCATACCCAGAACCCTCACTGTCTCCCATACCCGGAGCCCTCACTGTCTCCCATACACGGAGCCATCACTGTCTCCCATACCCGGAGCCCTCACTGTCTCCCATACCCGGAACCCTCACTGTCTCCCATACCCGGAGCCATCACTGTCTCCCATACACGGAACCATCACTGTCTCCCATACCCGGAGCCCTCACTGTCTCCCATACCCGGAACCCTCACATTTTCTCCGATACCCGAAACCCTCACTGTCTCCCATACCCGGAACCATCACTGTCTCCGATACCCGGAACCCTCACTGTCTCCCATACCCGGAACCCTCACTGTCTCCCATACCCGGAACCCTCACTGTCTCCCATACCCGGAGCCCTCACTGTCTCCGATACCCGGAACCCTCACTGTCTCCCATACCCGGAGCCCTCACTTTCACCCATACCCGGAACCCTCACTGTCTCCGATACCCGGAGCCCTCACTGTCTCCATCAACCGGAACCCACACTGTCTCCGATACCCGGAACCATCACTGTCTCCGATACCCGGAATCCTCACTGTCTCCCA
This sequence comes from Scyliorhinus torazame, assembly GCF_047496885.1. Taxonomy (NCBI): domain Eukaryota; kingdom Metazoa; phylum Chordata; class Chondrichthyes; order Carcharhiniformes; family Scyliorhinidae; genus Scyliorhinus; species Scyliorhinus torazame. The sequence continues at coordinate 243,671,383 of NC_092717.1, forward strand.
TACACGGAACCCTCACTGTCTCCGATACCCGGAACCCTCACTGTTATCCATAACCGGAACCCTCACTGTCTCCCATACCCGGAACCCTCACTGTCTCCCATACCCGGAACCCTCACTGTCTCCCATACCCGGAACCCTCACTGTCTCCCTTACCCGGAACCCTCACTGTCTCCCAGACCCGGAGCCCTCACTGTCTCCCATACCCGGAACCCTCACTGTCTTCCATACCCGGAACCCTCACTGTCTCCCATACCCGGAACGCTCACTGTCTCCCATACCCAGAGCCCTCACTGTCTCCCATATCCGGAGCCCTCACTGTCTCCCATACCCGGAACCCTCACTGTCTTCCTTACCCGGAACCCTCACTGTCTCCCAGACCCGGAGCCCTCACTGTCTCCCATACCCGGAACCCTCACTGTCTCCCAGACCCGGAACCCTCACTGTCTTCCATACCCGGAACGCTCACTGTCTCCCATACCCAGAGCCCTCACTGTCTCCCATATCCGGAGCCCTCACTGTCTCCCATACCCGGAACCATCACTGTCTCCCCGACCCGGAACCCTCACTGTCTCCCATACCCGGAGCCCTCACTGTCTCCCATACCCGGAACCCTCACTGTCTCCCTTACCCGGAACCCTCACTGTCTCCCAGACCCGGAACCCTCTCTTTCTCCCCGACCCGGAACCCTCACTGTCTCCCATACCCGGAACCCTCACTGTCTCCCATACCCGGAACCCTCACTGTCTCCCCGACACGGAGCCCTCACTGTCTCCGATACCCGGAACCCTCACTGTCTCCCACACCCGGAACCCTCACTGTCTCCCATACCCGGAACCCTCTCTTTCTCCCATACCCGGAACTCTCACTGTCTAAGATACCCGTAGCCCTCACTGTCTCCCATACCCGGAACCCTCTCTTTCTCCCATACCCGGAACCCTCACTGTCTCCCATACCCGGAACCCTCACTGTCTCCCAGACCCGGAACCCTCACTGTCTCCCCGACCCGGAGCCCTCACTGTCTCCCATACCCGGAGCCCTCACTGTCTCCCATACTCGGAACCATCACTGTCTCCCAAACCCGGACCCCTCACTGTCACCGATACCCGGAACCCTCTCTTTCTCCCATACCCGGAACCCTCACTGTCTCCCATACCCGGAACCCTCACTGTCTCCCATACCCGGAACCCTCACTGTCTCCCATACCCGGAGCCCTCACTGTCTCCCATACCCGGAACCCTCACTGTCTCCCATTCCCGGGACCCTCACTGTCTCCCATACCCGGAACCCTCACTGTCTCCCCTACCCGGAGCCCTCACTGTCTTCCATACACGGAACCCTCACTATCTCCCATACCCGGAGCCCTCAATATCTCCCATACCCGGAGCCCTCACTGTCTCCCATACCCGGAGCTCTCACTGTCTCCCATACCCGGAGCTCTCACTGTCTCCCATACCCGGAGCCCTCACTGTCTCTCATACCCGGAACCCTCACTGTCTCTCATACCCGGAGCTCTCACTGTCTCCCATACCCGGAGCCCTCACTGTCTCCCATACCCGGAACCCTCACTGTCATCCGACCCGGAACCCTCACTGTCTCCCAGACCCGGAGCCCTCACTACCTCCCATACCTGGAGCCCTCACTGTCTCCTATACCCGGAGCCTTCACTGTCTCCCATACCCGGAACCCTCACTGTCTCCCATACTCGGAACCCTCACTGTCTCCCATACCTGGAGCCTTCACTGTCTCCCATTCCCGGAACCCTCACATTTTCTCCGTTTCCCGGAACCCTCACTGTCTCCGATACCCGTAGCCCTCACTGTCTCCCATTCCCAGAAAGCTCACTGTCTCCCATACCCGGAGCCCTCACTGTCTCCGATACCCGGAGCCCTCACTGTCTCCTATACCCGAAACCCTCACTATCTCCCATACCCGGAGCCCTCACTGTCTCCCATACCCGGAACCCTCACTGTCTCCGATACCCGGAGCCCTCATTGTCTCCTATACCCGAAACCCTCACTATCTCCCATACCCGGACCCCTCACTGTCTCCCATACCCGGAACCCTCACTGTCTCCCATACCTGGAGCCTTCACTGTCTCCCATACCCGGAACCCTCACTGTCTCCCATTCCCGGAACCCTCACATTTTCTCCGTTTCCCGGAACCCTCACTGTCTCCCAAACCCGGTCCCCTCACTGACACCGATACCCGGAACCCTCACTGTCTCCCATACCCGGAACCCGCACTGTCTCCCTTACCCGGAACCCTCACTGTCTCCCTTACCCGGAACCCTTAATGTCTCCCATACCCGGAACCCTCACTGTCTCCCCTACCTCCGGAGCCCTCACTGTCTCCCATACACGGAACCCTCACTATCTCCCATACCTGGAGCCTCACTGTCTCCCATACACGGAACCCTCACTATCTCCTATACCCGGAGCCCTCACTGTCTCCCATACCCGGAGCTCTCACTGTCTCCCATACCCGGAGCTCTCACTGTCTCCCATACCCGGGACCCTCACTGTCTCCCATACCCGGAAACCTCACTGTCTCCCATACCCGGAGCCCTCACTGTCTCTCATACCCGGAACCCTCACTGTCTCCCAGACCCGGAACCCTCACTGTCTCCCAGACCCGGAGCCCTCACTGTCTCCCATACCTGGCGCCCTCACTGTCTCCGATACCCGGAGCCCTCACTGTCTCCTATACCCGGAGCCCTCACTGTCTCCGATACCCGGAACCCTCACTGTCTCCCATACTCGGAACCATCACTGTCTCCCATACCCGGAGCCCTCACTGTCTCCTATACCCGGAGCCCTCACTGTCTCCCATACCCGGAACCCTCACTGTCTCCCATACTCGGAACCATCACTGTCTCCCATACCCGGAACCCTCACTGTCTCCCATACCCGGAACCCTCACTGTCTCCCATACCCGGAGCCCTCGCTGTCTCCCATACCCGGAACCCTCACTGTCTCCCATACACGGAACCATCACTGTCTCCCATACCCGGAGCCCTCACTGTCTCCCATACCCGGAGCCCTCACTGTCTCCCATACCCGGAACCCTCACTGTCTCCCATACTCCGAACCCTCACTGTCTCCCATACCCGGAGCCCTCACTGTCTCCCATACTCGGAGCCCTCACTGTCTCCCATACCCGGAACCCTCACTGTCTCCCATACCCGGAACCATCACTGTCTCCCATACCCGGAACCCTCACTATCTCCCATACCCGGAGCCCTCACTGTCTCCCATACCCGGAACCCTCACTGTCTCCCATACCCGGAGCGCTCACTGTCTCCGATACCCGGAACCCTCACTGTCTCCCCTACCCGGAGCCCTCACTGTCTCCGATACCCGGAACCCTCACTGTCTCCCATACCCGGAGCCCTCACTGTCTCCCATACCCGGAGCCCTCACTGTCTCCCATACCCGGAACCCTCACTGTCTCCCCTACCCGGAGCCCTCACTGTCTTCCATACCCGGAACCCTCACTGTCTCCCATACCCAGAGCCCTCACTGTCTCTCATACCCGGAGCCCTCACTGTCTCCCCTACCCGGAGCCCTCACTGTCTTCCATACCCGGAGCCCTCACTGTCTCCCATACCCGGAGCCCTCACTGTCTCCCATACCCGGAGCCCTCACTATCTCCCATACCCGGAGCCCTCACTGTCTCCCATACCCGGAACCCTCACTGTCTCCCATACCCGGAACCCACACTGTCTCCCATACACAGAACCCTCACTGTCTCCCATACCCGGAGCCCTCACTGTCTCCCATACCCGGAGCCCTCACTATCTCCCATACCCGGAGCCCTCACTGTCTCCCATACCCGGAACCCTCACTGTCTTCCATACCCGGAGCCCTCACTATCTCCCATACCCGGAGCCCTCACTGTCTCCCATACCCGGAGCCCTCACTGTCTCCCCTACCCGGAGCCCTCACTGTCTTCCATACCCGGAGCCCTCACTGTCTCCCATACCCGGAGCCCTCACTGTCTCCCATACCCGGAGCCCTCACTATCTCCCATACCCGGAGCCCTCACTGTCTCCCATACCCGGAACCCTCACTGTCTCCCATACCCGGAGCTCTCACTGTCTCCCATACCCGGAGCCCTCACTGTCTCTCATACCCGGAACCCTCACTGTCTCTCATACCCGGAGCCCTCACTGTCTCCCATACCCGGAACCCTCACTGTCATCCGACCCGGAACCCTCACTGTCTCCCAGACCCGGAGCCCTCACTACCTCCCATACCTGGAGCCCTCACTGTCTCCGATACCCGGAGCCCTCACTGTCTCCCATACCCGGAACCCTCACTGTCTCCCATACACGGAACCATCACTGTCTCCCATACCCGGAACCCTCACTGTCATCCGACCCGGAACCCTCACTGTCTCCCAGACCCGGAGCCCTCACTACCTCCCATACCTGGAGCCCTCACTGTCTCCTATACCCGGAGCCCTCACTGTCTCCCATACCCGGAGCCCTCACTGTCTCCCATACCCGGAACCCTCACTGTCTCCCATACACGGAACCATCACTGTCTCCCATACCCGGAACCCTCACTGTCTCCCCGACCCGGAACCCTCACTGTCTGCCAAACCCGGAACCCTCACTGTCTCCCATACCCGGAACCATCACTGTCTCCCATACCCGGAACCCTCACTGTCTCCCATACCCGGAACCCTCTCTTTCTCCCCGACCCGGAACCCTCACTGTCTCCCATACCCGGAACCCTCACTGTCTCCCATACACGGAACCATCACTGTCTCCCATACCTGGAGCCCTCACTGTCTCCCAAACCCGGAACCCTCACTGTCTCCCATACCCGGAACCATCACTGTCTCCCATACCCGGAACCCTCACTGTCTCCCATACCCGGAACCCTCTCTTTCTCCCCGAACCGGAACCCTCACTGTCTCCCATACCCGGAACCCTCACTGTCTCCCATACCCGGAACCCTCTCTTTCTCCCATACCCGGAGCCTTCACTGTCTCCCATACCCGGATACCTCACTGTCTCCCATACCAGGAGCCCTCACTGTCTCTCATACCCGGAACTCTCACTGTCTCCGATACCCGGAGCCCTCACTGTCTCCCATACCCAGAACTCTCACTGTCTCCCATACCCGGAACCCTCACTGTCTCCCATACCCGGAGCCCTCACTGTCTCCCATACCCGGAACCTTCACTGTCTCCCATACCCGGAACCCTCACTGTCTCTCATACCCGGAACCCTCACTGTCTCTCATACCCGGAGCCCTCACTGTCTCCCATACCCGGAACCCTCACTGTCATCCGACCCGGAACCCTCACTGTCTCCCAGACCCGGAGCCCTCACTACCTCCCATACCAGGAGCCCTCACTGTCTCTCATACCCGGAACTCTCACTGTCTCCCATACCCGGAACCCTCACTGTCTCCCATACCCGGAACCTTCACTGTCTCCCATACCCGGAACCCTCACTGTCTTCCATACCCGGAACCCTCACTGTCTCCCATACCCGGAACCCTCACTGTCTCTCATACCCGGAGCCCTCACTGTCTCCCATACCCGGAACCCTCACTGTCATCCGACCCGGAACCCTCACTGTCTCCCAGACCCGGAGCCCTCACTACCTCCCATACCTGGAGCCCTCACTGTCTCCGATACCCGGAGCCCTCACTGTCTCCCAGACCCGGAGCCCTCACTGTCTCCTATACCCGGAGCCCTCACTGTCTCCGATACCCGGAGCCCTCACTGTCTCCCATACCCGGAACCCTCTCTTTCTCCCATACCCGGAGCCTTCACTGTCTCCCATACCCGGATACCTCACTGTCTCCCATACCAGGAGCCCTCACTGTCTCTCATACCCGGAACTCTCACTGTCTCCGATACCCGGAGCCCTCACTGTCTCCCATACCCAGAACTCTCACTGTCTCCCATACCCGGAACCCTCACTGTCTCCCATACCCGGAGCCCTCACTGTCTCCCATACCCGGAACCTTCACTGTCTCCCATACCCGGAACCCTCACTGTCTCTCATACCCGGAACCCTCACTGTCTCTCATACCCGGAGCCCTCACTGTCTCCCATACCCGGAACCCTCACTGTCATCCGACCCGGAACCCTCACTGTCTCCCAGACCCGGAGCCCTCACTACCTCCCATACCAGGAGCCCTCACTGTCTCTCATACCCGGAACTCTCACTGTCTCCCATACCCGGAACCCTCACTTTCTCCCATACCCGGAACCTTCACTGTCTCCCATACCCGGAACCCTCACTGTCTTCCATACCCGGAACCCTCACTGTCTCCCATACCCGGAACCCTCACTGTCTCTCATACCCGGAGCCCTCACTGTCTCCCATACCCGGAACCCTCACTGTCATCCGACCCGGAACCCTCACTGTCTCCCAGACCCGGAGCCCTCACTACCTCCCATACCTGGAGCCCTCACTGTCTCCGATACCCGGAGCCCTCACTGTCTCCCAGACCCGGAGCCCTCACTGTCTCCTATACCCGGAGCCCTCACTGTCTCCGATACCCGGAGCCCTCACTGTCTCCCATACCCGGAACCTTCACTGTCTCCCATACCCGGAGCCCTCACTGTCTCCGATACCCGGAACCCTCACTGTCTCCCATACACGGAACCATCACTGTCTCCCATACCCGGAACCCTCACTGTCATCCGACCCGGAACCCTCACTGTCTCCCAGACCCGGAGCCCTCACTACCTCCCATACCTGGAGCCCTCACTGTCTCCGATACCCGGAGCCATCACTGTTTCCCAAACCCGGAGCCCTCACTGTCTCCCATACCCGGAGCCCTCACTGTCTCCCATACCCGGAACCCTCACTGTCTCCCATACACGGAACCATCACTGTCTCCCATACCCGGAACCCTCACTGTCTCCCATACCCGGAACCATCACTGTCTCCCATACCCGGAACCCTCACTGTCTCCCATACCCGGACCCATCACTGTCTCCCATACCCGGAACCTTCACTGTCTCCGATACCCAGAACCCTCGCTGTCTCCCATACCCGGAACCCTCACTGTCTCCGATACCCGGAGCCCTCACTGTCTCCCAAACCCGGAACCCGCACTGTCTCCCATACACGGAACCCTCACTGTCTCCCATACCCGGAGCCCTCACTGTCTCCGATACCCGGAGCCCTCACTGTCTCCGACAACCGGAACCCACACTGTCTCCCATATCCGGAGCCCTCACTGTCACCCATACCCAGACCCCACACTGTCTCCCATACCCTGAACCCTCACTGTGTCCCATACCCGGAACCCTCACTGTCTCCGATACCCGGAATCCTCACTGTCTCCCATACACGGAACCCTCACTGTCTCCGATACCCGGAACCCTCACTGTTATCCATAACCGGAACCCTCACTGTCTCCCATACCCGGAACCCTCACTGTCTCCCATACCCGGAACCCTCACTGTCTCCCATACCCAGAGCCCTCACTGTCTCCCAGACCCGGAGCCCTCACTGTCTCCCATACCCGGAACCCTCACTGTCTCCCTTACCCGGAACCCTCACTGTCTCCCAGACCCGGAGCCCTCACTGTCTCCCATACCCGGAACCCTCACTGTCTTCCATACCCGGAACGCTCACTGTCTCCCATACCCAGAGCCCTCACTGTCTCCCATATCCGGAGCCCTCACTGTCTCCCATACCCGGAACCCTCACTGTCTCCCCGACCCGGAACCCTCACTGTCTCCCATACCCGGAGCCCTCACTGTCTCCCATACCCGGAACCCTCACTGTCTCCCATACCCGGAGCCCTCACTGTCTCCCATACCCGGAACCCTCACTGTCTCCCATACCCGGAACCCTCACTGTCTCCCCGACCAGGAACCCTCACTGTCTCCCATACCCGGAGCCCTCACTGTCTCCCATACCTGGAGCCCTCACTGTGTCCAATACCCGGAGCCCTCACTGTCTCCCATACCCGGAACCCTCACTGTCTCCCATACCCGGAACCCTCACTGTCTCCCATACCCGGAACCCTCACTGTCTCCCACACCCGGAACCCTCACTGTCTCCGATACCCGGAACGCTCACTGTCTCCCATACACGGAACCCTCACTGTCTCCCCGACCCGGAACCCTCACTGTCTCCCATACCCGGAGCCCTCACTGTCTCCCATACCCGGAACCCTAACTGTCTCCCATACCCGGAGCCCTCACTGTCTCCCTTACCCGGAGCCCTCACTGTCTCCCAGACCCGGAGCCCTCACTGTCTCCCAGACCCGGAGCCCTCACTGTCTCCCATACCCGGAACCCTCACTGTCTTCCATACCCGGAGCCCTCACTGTCTCCCATACCCAGAGCCCTCACTGTCTCCCATACCCAGAGCCCTCAATGTCTCCCCGACCCGGAACCCTCACTGTCTCCCCGACCCGGAACCCTCACTGTCTCCCATACCCGGAACCCTCTCTTTCTCCCATACCCGGAACCCACACTGTCTCCAATACCCAGAACCCTCACTGCGCCCGATACCCGGAAAACTCAATGTCTCCTAAAGCCGGAATCCTCACTGTCTCCCAGACCCGGAGCCCTCACTGTCTCCCATACCCGGAACCATCACTGTCTTTCATACCCGGAACGCTCACTGTCTCCCATACCCAGAGCCCTCACTGTCTCCCATACCCGGAACCCTCACTGTCTCCCCGACCCAGAACCCTCACTGTCTCCCATACCCGGAGCCCTCATTGTCTCCCCTACCCGGAGCCCTCACTGTCTCCCATACCCTGAACCCTCACTGTCTCCGACAACCGGAACTCTCACTGTCTCCGACACCCGGAACCCTCACTGTCTCCGATACCCGGAAACCAGACTGTCTCCAATACCCAGAACCCTTACTGCGCCCGATACCCGGAAAACTCAATGTCTCCTAAAGCCGGAATCCTCAGTGTCTCCCAGACCCGGATCCCTCACTGTCTCCCATACCCGGAGCCCTCACTGTCTCCCATACCCGGAACCCTCACTGTCTCCCATACCCGGAGACCTCACTGTCTCCCAAACCCGGAACCCTCACTGTCTCCCATACCCGGAACCATCACTGTCTCCCATACCCGGAACCCTCACTGTCTCCCATACCCGGAACCCTCTCTTTCTCCCCGACCCGGAACCCTCACTGTCTCCCATACCCGGAACCCTCACTGTCTCCCATACACGGAACCATCACTGTCTCCCATACCCGGAGCCCTCACTGTCTCCCAAACCCGGAACCCTCACTGTCTCCCATACCCGGAACCATCACTGTCTCCCATACCCGGAACCCTCACTGTCTCCCATACCCGGAACCCTCTCTTTCTCCCCGACCCGGAACCCTCACTGTCTCCCATACCCGGAACCCTCACTGTCTCCCATACCCGGAACCCTCACTGTCTCCCCGACACGGAGCCCTCACTGTCTCCGATACCCGGAACCCTCACTGTCTCCCACACCCGGAACCCTCACTGTCTCCCATACCCGGAACCCTCTCTTTCTCCCATACCCGGAACTCTCACTGTCTCCGATACCCGTAGCCCTCACTGTCTCCCATACCCGGAACCCTCTCTTTCTCCCATACCCGGAACCCTCACTGTCTCCCATACCCGGAACCCTCACTGTCTCCCAGACCCGGAACCCTCACTGTCTCCCCGACCCGGAGCCCTCACTGTCTCCCATACCCGGAGCCCTCACTGTCTCCCATACTCGGAACCATCACTGTCTCCCAAACCCGGACCCCTCACTGTCACCGATACCCGGAACCCTCTCTTTCTCCCATACCCGGAACCCTCACTGTCTCCCATACCCGGAACCCTCATTGTCTCCCATACCCGGAACCCTCACTGTCTCCCATACCCGGAGCCCTCACTGTCTCCCATACCCGGAACCCTCACTGTCTCCCATTCCCGGGACCCTCACTGTCTCCCATACCCGGAACCCTCACTGTCTCCCCTACCCGGAGCCCTCACTGTCTTCCATACACGGAACCCTCACTATCTCCCATACCCGGAGCCCTCACTGTCTCCCATACCCGGAACCATCACTGTCTTTCATACCCGGAACGCTCACTGTCTCCCATACCCAGAGCCCTCACTGTCTCCCATACCCGGAACCCTCACTGTCTCCCCGACCCAGAACCCTCACTGTCTCCCATACCCGGAGCCCTCATTGTCTCCCCTACCCGGAGCCCTCACTGTCTCCCATACCCTGAACCCTCACTGTCTCCGACAACCGGAACTCTCACTGTCTCCGACACCCGGAACCCTCACTGTCTCCGATACCCGGAAACCAGACTGTCTCCAATACCCAGAACCCTCACTGCGCCCGATACCCGGAAAACTCAATGTCTCCTAAAGCCGGAATCCTCAGTGTCTCCCAGACCCGGATCCCTCACTGTCTCCCATACCCGGAGCCCTCACTGTCTCCCATACCCGGAACCCTCACTGTCTCCCATACCTGGAGACCTCACTGTCTCCCAAACCCGGAACCCTCACTGTCTCCCATACCCGGAACCATCACTGTCTCCCATACCCGGAACCCTCACTGTCTCCCATACCCGGAACCCTCTCTTTCTCCCCGACCCGGAACCCTCACTGTCTCCCATACCCGGAACCCTCACTGTCTCCCATACACGGAACCATCACTGTCTCCCATACCCGGAGCCCTCACTGTCTCCCAAACCCGGAACCCTCACTGTCTCCCATACCCGGAACCATCACTGTCTCCCATACCCGGAGCCCTCACTGTCTCCCATACCTGGAGCCCTCACTGTGTCCAATACCCGGAGCCCTCACTGTCTCCCATACCCGGAACCCTCACTGTCTCCCATACCCGGAACCCTCACTGTGTCCCATACCCGGAACCCTCACATTTTCTCCGATACCCGAAACCCTCACTGTCTCCCACACCCGGAACCCTCACTGTCTCCGATACCCGTAACGCTCACTGTCTCCCATACACGGAACCCTCACTGTCTCCCCGACCCGGAACCCTCACTGTCTCCCATACCCGGAGCCCTCACTGTCTCCCATACCCGGAACCCTCACTGTCTCCCATACCCGGAGCCCTCACTGTCTCCCTTACCCGGAGCCCTCACTGTCTCCCAGACCCGGAGCCCTCACTGTCTCCCAGACCCGGAGCCCTCACTGTCTCCCATACCCGGAACCCTCACTGTCTTCCATACCCGGAGCCCTCACTGTCTCCCATACCCAGAGCCCTCACTGTCTCCCATACCCAGAGCCCTCACTGTCTCCCCGACCCGGAACCCTCACTGTCTCCCCGACCCGGAACCCTCACTGTCTCCCATACCCGGAACCCTCTCTTTCTCCCATACCCGGAACCCACACTGTCTCCAATACCCAGAACCCTCACTGCGCCCGATACCCGGAAAACTCAATGTCTCCTAAAGCCGGAATCCTCACTGTCTCCCAGACCCGGAGCCCTCACTGTCTCCCATACCCGGAACCATCACTGTCTTTCATACCCGGAACGCTCACTGTCTCCCATACCCAGAGCCCTCACTGTCTCCCATACCCGGAACCCTCACTGTCTCCCCGACCCAGAACCCTCACTGTCTCCCATACCCGGAGCCCTCATTGTCTCCCCTACCCGGAGCCCTCACTGTCTCCCATACCCTGAACCCTCACTGTCTCCGACAACCGGAACTCTCACTGTCTCCGACACCCGGAACCCTCACTGTCTCCGATACCCGGAAACCAGACTGTCTCCAATACCCAGAACCCTTACTGCGCCCGATACCCGGAAAACTCAATGTCTCCTAAAGCCGGAATCCTCAGTGTCTCCCAGACCCGGATCCCTCACTGTCTCCCATACCCGGAGCCCTCACTGTCTCCCATACCCGGAACCCTCACTGTCTCCCATACCCGGAGACCTCACTGTCTCCCAAACCCGGAACCCTCACTGTCTCCCATACCCGGAACCATCACTGTCTCCCATACCCGGAACCCTCACTGTCTCCCATACCCGGAACCCTCTCTTTCTCCCCGACCCGGAACCCTCACTGTCTCCCATACCCGGAACCCTCACTGTCTCCCATACACGGAACCATCACTGTCTCCCATACCCGGAGCCCTCACTGTCTCCCAAACCCGGAACCCTCACTGTCTCCCATACCCGGAACCATCACTGTCTCCCATACCCGGAACCCTCACTGTCTCCCATACCCGGAACCCTCTCTTTCTCCCCGACCCGGAACCCTCACTGTCTCCCATACCCGGAACCCTCACTGTCTCCCATACCCGGAACCCTCACTGTCTCCCCGACACGGAGCCCTCACTGTCTCCGATACCCGGAACCCTCACTGTCTCCCACACCCGGAACCCTCACTGTCTCCCATACCCGGAACCCTCTCTTTCTCCCATACCCGGAACTCTCACTGTCTCCGATACCCGTAGCCCTCACTGTCTCCCATACCCGGAACCCTCTCTTTCTCCCATACCCGGAACCCTCACTGTCTCCCATACCCGGAACCCTCACTGTCTCCCAGACCCGGAACCCTCACTGTCTCCCCGACCCGGAGCCCTCACTGTCTCCCATACCCGGAGCCCTCACTGTCTCCCATACTCGGAACCATCACTGTCTCCCAAACCCGGACCCCTCACTGTCACCGATACCCGGAACCCTCTCTTTCTCCCATACCCGGAACCCTCACTGTCTCCCATACCCGGAACCCTCATTGTCTCCCATACCCGGAACCCTCACTGTCTCCCATACCCGGAGCCCTCACTGTCTCCCATACCCGGAACCCTCACTGTCTCCCATTCCCGGGACCCTCACTGTCTCCCATACCCGGAACCCTCACTGTCTCCCCTACCCGGAGCCCTCACTGTCTTCCATACACGGAACCCTCACTATCTCCCATACCCGGAGCCCTCACTGTCTCCCATACCCGGAACCATCACTGTCTTTCATACCCGGAACGCTCACTGTCTCCCATACCCAGAGCCCTCACTGTCTCCCATACCCGGAACCCTCACTGTCTCCCCGACCCAGAACCCTCACTGTCTCCCATACCCGGAGCCCTCATTGTCTCCCCTACCCGGAGCCCTCACTGTCTCCCATACCCTGAACCCTCACTGTCTCCGACAACCGGAACTCTCACTGTCTCCGACACCCGGAACCCTCACTGTCTCCGATACCCGGAAACCAGACTGTCTCCAATACCCAGAACCCTCACTGCGCCCGATACCCGGAAAACTCAATGTCTCCTAAAGCCGGAATCCTCAGTGTCTCCCAGACCCGGATCCCTCACTGTCTCCCATACCCGGAGCCCTCACTGTCTCCCATACCCGGAACCCTCACTGTCTCCCATACCTGGAGACCTCACTGTCTCCCAAACCCGGAACCCTCACTGTCTCCCATACCCGGAACCATCACTGTCTCCCATACCCGGAACCCTCACTGTCTCCCATACCCGGAACCCTCTCTTTCTCCCCGACCCGGAACCCTCACTGTCTCCCATACCCGGAACCCTCACTGTCTCCCATACACGGAACCATCACTGTCTCCCATACCCGGAGCCCTCACTGTCTCCCAAACCCGGAACCCTCACTGTCTCCCATACCCGGAACCATCACTGTCTCCCATACCCGGAGCCCTCACTGTCTCCCATACCTGGAGCCCTCACTGTGTCCAATACCCGGAGCCCTCACTGTCTCCCATACCCGGAACCCTCACTGTCTCCCATACCCGGAACCCTCACTGTGTCCCATACCCGGAACCCTCACATTTTCTCCGATACCCGAAACCCTCACTGTCTCCCACACCCGGAACCCTCACTGTCTCCGATACCCGTAACGCTCACTGTCTCCCATACACGGAACCCTCACTGTCTCCCCGACCCGGAACCCTCACTGTCTCCCATACCCGGAGCCCTCACTGTCTCCCATACCCGGAACCCTCACTGTCTCCCATACCCGGAGCCCTCACTGTCTCCCTTACCCGGAGCCCTCACTGTCTCCCAGACCCGGAGCCCTCACTGTCTCCCAGACCCGGAGCCCTCACTGTCTCCCATACCCGGAACCCTCACTGTCTTCCATACCCGGAGCCCTCACTGTCTCCCATACCCAGAGCCCTCACTGTCTCCCATACCCAGAGCCCTCACTGTCTCCCCGACCCGGAACCCTCACTGTCTCCCCGACCCGGAACCCTCACTGTCTCCCATACCCGGAACCCTCTCTTTCTCCCATACCCGGAACCCACACTGTCTCCAATACCCAGAACCCTCACTGCGCCCGATACCCGGAAAACTCAATGTCTCCTAAAGCCGGAATCCTCACTGTCTCCCAGACCCGGAGCCCTCACTGTCTCCCATACCCGGAACCATCACTGTCTTTCATACCCGGAACGCTCACTGTCTCCCATACCCAGAGCCCTCACTGTCTCCCATACCCGGAACCCTCACTGTCTCCCCGACCCAGAACCCTCACTGTCTCCCATACCCGGAGCCGTCATTGTCTCCCCTACCCGGAGCCCTCACTGTCTCCCATACCCTGAACCCTCACTGTCTCCGACAACCGGAACTCTCACTGTCTCCGACACCCGGAACCCTCACTGTCTCCGATACCCGGAAACCAGACTGTCTCCAATACCCAGAACCCTCACTGCGCCCGATACCCGGAAAACTCAATGTCTCCTAAAGCCGGAATCCTCAGTGTCTCCCAGACCCGGATCCCTCACTGTCTCCCATACCCGGAGCCCTCACTGTCTCCCATACCCGGAACCCTCACTGTCTCCCATACCCGGAGACCTCACTGTCTCCCAAACCCGGAACCCTCACTGTCTCCCATACCCGGAACCATCACTGTCTCCCATACCCGGAACCCTCACTGTCTCCCATACCCGGAACCCTCTCTTTCTCCCCGACCCGGAACCCTCACTGTCTCCCATACCCGGAACCCTCACTGTCTCCCATACACGGAACCATCACTGTCTCCCATACCCGGAGCCCTCACTGTCTCCCAAACCCGGAACCCTCACTGTCTCCCATACCCGGAACCATCACTGTCTCCCATACCCGGAACCCTCACTGTCTCCCATACCCGGAACCCTCTCTTTCTCCCCGACCCGGAACCCTCACTGTCTCCCATACCCGGAACCCTCACTGTCTCCCATACCCGGAACCCTCACTGTCTCCCCGACACGGAGCCCTCACTGTCTCCGATACCCGGAACCCTCACTGTCTCCCATACCCGGAACCCTCACTGTCTCCCATACCCGGAACCCTCTCTTTCTCACATACCCGGAACTCTCACTGTCTCCGATACCCGTAGCCCTCACTGTCTCCCATACCCGGAACCCTCTCTTTCTCCCATACCCGGAACCCTCACTGTCTCCCATACCCGGAACCCTCACTGTCTCCCAGACCCGGAACCCTCACTGTCTCCCCGACCCGGAGCCCTCACTGTCTCCCATACCCGGAGCCCTCACTGTCTCCCATACTCGGAACCATCACTGTCTCCCAAACCCGGACCCCTCACTGTCACCGATACCCGGAACCCTCTCTTTCTCCCATACCCGGAACCCTCACTGTCTCCCATACCCGGAACCCTCACTGTCTCCCATACCCGGAACCCTCACTGTCTCCCATACCCGGAGCCCTCACTGTCTCCCATACCCGGAACCCTCACTGTCTCCCATTCCCGGGACCCTCACTGTCTCCCATACCCGGAACCCTCACTGTCTCCCCTACCCGGAGCCCTCACTGTCTTCCATACACGGAACCCTCACTATCTCCCATACCCGGAGCCCTCACTGTCTCCCATACCCGGAACCATCACTGTCTTTCATACCCGGAACGCTCACTGTCTCCCATACCCAGAGCCCTCACTGTCTCCCATACCCGGAACCCTCACTGTCTCCCCGACCCAGAACCCTCACTGTCTCCCATACCCGGAGCCCTCATTGTCTCCCCTACCCGGAGCCCTCACTGTCTCCCATACCCTGAACCCTCACTGTCTCCGACAACCGGAACTCTCACTGTCTCCGACACCCGGAACCCTCACTGTCTCCGATACCCGGAAACCAGACTGTCTCCAATACCCAGAACCCTCACTGCGCCCGATACCCGGAAAACTCAATGTCTCCTAAAGCCGGAATCCTCAGTGTCTCCCAGACCCGGATCCCTCACTGTCTCCCATACCCGGAGCCCTCACTGTCTCCCATACCCGGAACCCTCACTGTCTCCCATACCCGGAGACCTCACTGTCTCCCAAACCCGGAACCCTCACTGTCTCCCATACCCGGAACCATCACTGTCTCCCATACCCGGAACCCTCACTGTCTCCCATACCCGGAACCCTCTCTTTCTCCCCGACCCGGAACCCTCACTGTCTCCCATACCCGGAACCCTCACTGTCTCCCATACACGGAACCATCACTGTCTCCCATACCCGGAGCCCTCACTGTCTCCCAAACCCGGAACCCTCACTGTCTCCCATACCCGGAACCATCACTGTCTCCCATACCCGGAACCCTCACTGTCTCCCATACCCGGAACCCTCTCTTTCTCCCCGACCCGGAACCCTCACTGTCTCCCATACCCGGAACCCTCACTGTCTCCCATACCCGGAACCCTCACTGTCTCCCCGACACGGAGACCTCACTGTCTCCGATACCCGGAACCCTCACTGTCTCCCACACCCGGAACCCTCACTGTCTCCCATACCCGGAACCCTCTCTTTCTCCCATACCCGGAACTCTCACTGTCTAAGATACCCGTAGCCCTCACTGTCTCCCATACCCGGAACCCTCTCTTTCTCCCATACCCGGAACCCTCACTGTCTCCCATACCCGGAACCCTCACTGTCTCCCAGACCCGGAACCCTCACTGTCTCCCCGACCCGGAGCCCTCACTGTCTCCCATACCCGGAGCCCTCACTGTCTCCCATACTCGGAACCATCACTGTCTCCCAAACCCGGACCCCTCACTGTCACCGATACCCGGAACCCTCTCTTTCTCCCATACCCGGAACCCTCACTGTCTCCCATACCCGGAACCCTCACTGTCTCCCATACCCGGAACCCTCACTGTCTCCCATACCCGGAGCCCTCACTGTCTCCCATACCCGGAACCCTCACTGTCTCCCATTCCCGGGACCCTCACTGTCTCCCATACCCGGAACCCTCACTGTCTCCCCTACCCGGAGCCCTCACTGTCTTCCATACACGGAACCCTCACTATCTCCCATACCCGGAGCCCTCACTATCTCCCATACCCGGAGCCCTCACTGTCTCCCATACCCGGAGCTCTCACTGTCTCCCATACCCGGAGCTCTCACTGTCTCCCATACCCGGAGCCCTCACTGTCTCTCATACCCGGAACCCTCACTGTCTCTCATACCCGGAGCTCTCACTGTCTCCCATACCCGGAGCCCTCACTGTCTCCCATACCCGGAACCCTCACTGTCATCCGACCCGGAACCCTCACTGTCTCCCAGACCCGGAGCCCTCACTACCTCCCATACCTGGAGCCCTCACTGTCTCCTATACCCGGAGCCTTCACTGTCTCCCATACCCGGAACCCTCACTGTCTCCCATACTCGGAACCCTCACTGTCTCCCATACCTGGAGCCTTCACTGTCTCCCATTCCCGGAACCCTCACATTTTCTCCGTTTCCCGGAACCCTCACTGTCTCCGATACCCGTAGCCCTCACTGTCTCCCATTCCCAGAAAGCTCACTGTCTCCCATACCCGGAGCCCTCACTGTCTCCGATACCCGGAGCCCTCACTGTCTCCTATACCCGAAACCCTCACTATCTCCCATACCCGGAGCCCTCACTGTCTCCCATACCCGGAACCCTCACTGTCTCCGATACCCGGAGCCCTCATTGTCTCCTATACCCGAAACCCTCACTATCTCCCATACCCGGACCCCTCACTGTCTCCCATACCCGGAACCCTCACTGTCTCCCATACCTGGAGCCTTCACTGTCTCCCATACCCGGAACCCTCACTGTCTCCCATTCCCGGAACCCTCACATTTTCTCCGTTTCCCGGAACCCTCACTGTCTCCCAAACCCTGTCCCCTCACTGACACCGATACCCGGAACCCTCACTGTCTCCCATACCCGGAACCCGCACTGTCTCCCTTACCCGGAACCCTCACTGTCTCCCTTACCCGGAACCCTCACTGTCTCCCATACCCGGAACCCTCACTGTCTCCCCTACCTCCGGAGCCCTCACTGTCTCCCATACACGGAACCCTCACTATTTCCCATACCTGGAGCCTCACTGTCTCCCATACACGGAACCCTCACTATCTCCTATACCCGGAGCCCTCACTGTCTCCCATACCCGGAGCTCTCACTGTCTCCCATACCCGGAGCTCTCACTGTCTCCCATACCCGGGACCCTCACTGTCTCCCATACCCGGAAACCTCACTGTCTCCCATACCCGGAGCCCTCACTGTCTCTCATACCCGGAACCCTCACTGTCTCCCAGACCCGGAACCCTCACTGTCTCCCAGACCCGGAGCCCTCACTGTCTCCCATACCTGGCGCCCTCACTGTCTCCGATACCCGGAGCCCTCACTGTCTCCTATACCCGGAGCCCTCACTGTCTCCGATACCCGGAACCCTCACTGTCTCCCATACTCGGAACCATCACTGTCTCCCATACCCGGAGCCCTCACTGTCTCCTATACCCGGAGCCCTCACTGTCTCCCATACCCGGAACCCTCACTGTCTCCCATACTCGGAACCATCACTGTCTCCCATACCCGGAACCCTCACTGTCTCCCATACCCGGAACCCTCACTGTCTCCCATACCCGGAGCCCTCGCTGTCTCCCATACCCGGAACCCTCACTGTCTCCCATACACGGAACCATCACTGTCTCCCATACCCGGAGCCCTCACTGTCTCCCATACCCGGAGCCCTCACTGTCTCCCATACCCGGAACCCTCACTGTCTCCCATACACGGAACCATCACTGTCTCCCATACCCGGAACCTTCACTGTCTCCCATACACGGAACCATCACTGTCTACCGTACCCGGAGCCCTCACTGTCTCCCAAACCCGGAACCCTCACTGTCTCCCATACCCGGAACCATCACTGTCTCCCATATCCGGAACCCTCACTGTCTCCCATACACGGAACCATCACTGTCTCCCATACCCGGAGCCCTCACTGTCTCCCAAACCCGGAACCCTCACTGTCTCCCATACCCGGAACCATCACTGTCTCCCATACCCGTAACCCTCACTGTCTCCCATACCCGGAACCCTCTCTTTCTCCCCGACCCGGAACCCTCACTGTCTCCCATACCCGGAACCCTCACTGTCTCCCATACCCGGAACCCTCACTGTCTCCCATACCCGGAACCCTCACTGTCTCCCATACCCGGAACCCTCACTGTCTCCCATACCCGGAACCCTCACTGTCTCCCATACCCGGAACCCTCACTGTCTCCCATACCCGGAAGCCTCACTGTCTCCCATACCCGGAACCTTCACTGTCTCCCATACCCGGAACCCTCACTGTCTCCCATACCCGGAGCCTTCACTGTCTCCCATACCCGGATACCTCACTGTCTCCCATACCAGGAGCCCTCACTGTCTCTCATACCCGGAACTCTCACTGTCTCCGATACCCGTAGCCCTCACTGTCTCCCATTCCCAGAAACCTCACTGTCTCCCATTCCCGGAGCCCTCACTGTCTCCCATACCCGAAACCCTCACTGTCTCCCATACCCGGAACGCTCACTGTCTCCTATACCCGGAGCCCTCACTGTCCCACATACCTGGAGCCTTCACTGTCTCCCATTCCCGGAACCCTCACTGTCTCCCAAACCCGGTCCCCTCACTGACACCGATACCCGGAGCCCTCACTGTCTCCGATACCCGGAACCCTCACTGTCTCCCATACACGGAACCATCAATGTCTCCCATACCCGGAGCCCTCACTGTCTCCCAGACCCGGAGCCCTCACTGTCTCCCATACCCAGAACCCTCACTGTCTCCCATACCCGGAGCCCTCACTGTCTCCCATACACGGAACCATCACTGTCTCCCATACCCGGAGCCCTCACTGTCTCCCATACCCGGAACCCTCACTGTCTCCCATACCCGGAGCCATCACTGTCTCCCATACACGGAACCATCACTGTCTCCCATACCCGGAGCCCTCACTGTCTCCCATACCCGGAACCCTCACATTTTCTCCGATACCCGAAACCCTCACTGTCTCCCATACCCGGAACCATCACTGTCTCCGATACCCGGAACCCTCACTGTCTCCCATACCCGGAACCCTCACTGTCTCCCATACCCGGAACCCTCACTGTCTCCCATACCCGGAGCCCTCACTGTCTCCGATACCCGGAACCCTCACTGTCTCCCATACCCGGAGCCCTCACTTTCACCCATACCCGGAACCCTCACTGTCTCCGATACCCGGAGCCCTCACTGTCTCCGACAACCGGAACCCACACTGTCTCCGATACCCGGAACCCTCACTGTCTCCGATACCCGGAATCCTCACTGTCTCCCATACACGGAACCCTCACTGTCTCCGATACCCGGAACCCTCACTGTTATCCATAACCGGAACCCTCACTGTCTCCCATACCCGGAACCCTCACTGTCTCCCATACCCGGAACCCTCACTGTCTCCCATACCCGGAACCCTCACTGTCTCCCTTACCCGGAACCCTCACTGTCTCCCAGACCCGGAGCCCTCACTGTCTCCCATACCCGGAACCCTCACTGTCTTCCATACCCGGAACCCTCACTGTCTCCCATACCCGGAACGCTCACTGTCTCCCATACCCAGAGCCCTCACTGTCTCCCATATCCGGAGCCCTCACTGTCTCCCATACCCGGAACCCTCACTGTCTTCCTTACCCGGAACCCTCACTGTCTCCCAGACCCGGAGCCCTCACTGTCTCCCATACCCGGAACCCTCACTGTCTTCCATACCCGGAACGCTCACTGTCTCCCATACCCAGAGCCCTCACTGTCTCCCATATCCGGAGCCCTCACTGTCTCCCATACCCGGAACCCTCACTGTCTCCCCGACCCGGAACCCTCACTGTCTCCCATACCCGGAGCCCTCACTGTCTCCCATACCCGGAACCCTCACTGTCTCCCTTACCCGGAACCCTCACTGTCTCCCAGACCCGGAACCCTCTCTTTCTCCCCGACCCGGAACCCTCACTGTCTCCCATACCCGGAACCCTCACTGTCTCCCATACCCGGAACCCTCACTGTCTCCCCGACACGGAGCCCTCACTGTCTCCGATACCCGGAACCCTCACTGTCTCCCACACCCGGAACCCTCACTGTCTCCCATACCCGGAACCCTCTCTTTCTCCCATACCCGGAACTCTCACTGTCTAAGATACCCGTAGCCCTCACTGTCTCCCATACCCGGAACCCTCTCTTTCTCCCATACCCGGAACCCTCACTGTCTCCCATACCCGGAACCCTCACTGTCTCCCAGACCCGGAACCCTCACTGTCTCCCCGACCCGGAGCCCTCACTGTCTCCCATACCCGGAGCCCTCACTGTCTCCCATACTCGGAACCATCACTGTCTCCCAAACCCGGACCCCTCACTGTCACCGATACCCGGAACCCTCTCTTTCTCCCATACCCGGAACCCTCACTGTCTCCCATACCCGGAACCCTCACTGTCTCCCATACCCGGAACCCTCACTGTCTCCCATACCCGGAGCCCTCACTGTCTCCCATACCCGGAACCCTCACTGTCTCCCATTCCCGGGACCCTCACTGTCTCCCATACCCGGAACCCTCACTGTCTCCCCTACCCGGAGCCCTCACTGTCTTCCATACACGGAACCCTCACTATCTCCCATACCCGGAGCCCTCACTATCTCCCATACCCGGAGCCCTCACTGTCTCCCATACCCGGAGCTCTCACTGTCTCCCATACCCGGAGCTCTCACTGTCTCCCATACCCGGAGCCCTCACTGTCTCTCATACCCGGAACCCTCACTGTCTCTCATACCCGGAGCTCTCACTGTCTCCCATACCCGGAGCCCTCACTGTCTCCCATACCCGGAACCCTCACTGTCATCCGACCCGGAACCCTCACTGTCTCCCAGACCCGGAGCCCTCACTACCTCCCATACCTGGAGCCCTCACTGTCTCCTATACCCGGAGCCTTCACTGTCTCCCATACCCGGAACCCTCACTGTCTCCCATACTCGGAACCCTCACTGTCTCCCATACCTGGAGCCTTCACTGTCTCCCATTCCCGGAACCCTCACATTTTCTCCGTTTCCCGGAACCCTCACTGTCTCCGATACCCGTAGCCCTCACTGTCTCCCATTCCCAGAAAGCTCACTGTCTCCCATACCCGGAGCCCTCACTGTCTCCGATACCCGGAGCCCTCACTGTCTCCTATACCCGAAACCCTCACTATCTCCCATACCCGGAGCCCTCACTGTCTCCCATACCCGGAACCCTCACTGTCTCCGATACCCGGAGCCCTCATTGTCTCCTATACCCGAAACCCTCACTATCTCCCATACCCGGACCCCTCACTGTCTCCCATACCCGGAACCCTCACTGTCTCCCATACCTGGAGCCTTCACTGTCTCCCATACCCGGAACCCTCACTGTCTCCCATTCCCGGAACCCTCACATTTTCTCCGTTTCCCGGAACCCTCACTGTCTCCCAAACCCGGTCCCCTCACTGACACCGATACCCGGAACCCTCACTGTCTCCCATACCCGGAACCCGCACTGTCTCCCTTACCCGGAACCCTCACTGTCTCCCTTACCCGGAACCCTCACTGTCTCCCATACCCGGAACCCTCACTGTCTCCCCTACCTCCGGAGCCCTCACTGTCTCCCATACACGGAACCCTCACTATCTCCCATACCTGGAGCCTCACTGTCTCCCATACACGGAACCCTCACTATCTCCTATACCCGGAGCCCTCACTGTCTCCCATACCCGGAGCTCTCACTGTCTCCCATACCCGGAGCTCTCACTGTCTCCCATACCCGGGACCCTCACTGTCTCCCATACCCGGAAACCTCACTGTCTCCCATACCCGGAGCCCTCACTGTCTCTCATACCCGGAACCCTCACTGTCTCCCAGACCCGGAACCCTCACTGTCTCCCAGACCCGGAGCCCTCACTGTCTCCCATACCTGGCGCCCTCACTGTCTCCGATACCCGGAGCCCTCACTGTCTCCTATACCCGGAGCCCTCACTGTCTCCGATACCCGGAACCCTCACTGTCTCCCATACTCGGAACCATCACTGTCTCCCATACCCGGAGCCCTCACTGTCTCCTATACCCGGAGCCCTCACTGTCTCCCATACCCGGAACCCTCACTGTCTCCCATACTCGGAACCATCACTGTCTCCCATACCCGGAACCCTCACTGTCTCCCATACCCGGAACCCTCACTGTCTCCCATACCCGGAGCCCTCGCTGTCTCCCATACCCGGAACCCTCACTGTCTCCCATACACGGAACCATCACTGTCTCCCATACCCGGAGCCCTCACTGTCTCCCATACCCGGAGCCCTCACTGTCTCCCATACCCGGAACCCTCACTGTCTCCCATACACGGAACCATCACTGTCTCCCATACCCGGAACCTTCACTGTCACCCATACACGGAACCATCACTGTCTCCCATACCCGGAGCCCTCACTGTCTCCCAAACCCGGAACCCTCACTGTCTCCCATACCCGGAACCATCACTGTCTCCCATATCCGGAACCCTCACTGTCTCCCATACACGGAACCATCACTGTCTCCCATACCCGGAGCCCTCACTGTCTCCCAAACCCGGAACCCTCACTGTCTCCCATACCCGGAACCATCACTGTCTCCCATACCCGTAACCCTCACTGTCTCCCATACCCGGAACCCTCTCTTTCTCCCCGACCCGGAACCCTCACTGTCTCCCATACCCGGAACCCTCACTGTCTCCCATACCCGGAACCCTCACTGTCTCCCATACCCGGAACCCTCACTGTCTCCCATACCCGGAACCCTCACTGTCTCCCATACCCGGAACCCTCACTGTCTCCCATACCCGGAACCCTCACTGTCTCCCATACCCGGAACCCTCACTGTCTCCCATACCCGGAACCTTCACTGTCTCCCATACCCGGAACCCTCACTGTCTCCCATACCCGGAGCCTTCACTGTCTCCCATACCCGGATACCTCACTGTCTCCCATACCAGGAGCCCTCACTGTCTCTCATACCCGGAACTCTCACTGTCTCCGATACCCGTAGCCCTCACTGTCTCCCATTCCCAGAAACCTCACTGTCTCCCATTCCCGGAGCCCTCACTGTCTCCCATACCCGGAACGCTCACTGTCTCCTATACCCGGAGCCCTCACTGTCTCACATACCTGGAGCCTTCACTGTCTCCCATTCCCGGAACCCTCACTGTCTCCCAAACCCGGTCCCCTCACTGACACCGATACCCGGAGCCCTCACTGTCTCCGATACCCGGAACCCTCACTGTCTCCCATACACGGAACCATCACTGTCTCCCATACCCGGAGCCCTCACTGTCTCCCAGACCCGGAGCCCTCACTGTCTCCCATACCCAGAACCCTCACTGTCTCCCATACCCGGAGCCCTCACTGTCTCCCATACACGGAACCATCACTGTCTCCCATACCCGGAGCCCTCACTGTCTCCCATACCCGGAACCCTCACTGTCTCCCATACCCGGAGCCATCACTGTCTCCCATACACGGAACCATCACGGTCTCCCATACCCGGAGCCCTCACTGTCTCCCATACCCGGAACCCTCACATTTTCTCCGATACCCGAAACCCTCACTGTCTCCCATACCCGGAACCATCACTGTCTCCGATACCCGGAACCCTCACTGTCTCCCATACCCGGAACCCTCACTGTCTCCCATACCCGGAAACCTCACTGTCTCCCATACCCGGAGCCCTCACTGTCTCCGATACCCGGAACCCTCACTGTCTCCCATACCCGGAGCCCTCACTTTCACCCATACCCGGAACCCTCACTGTCTCCGATACCCGGAGCCCTCACTGTCTCCGACAACCGGAACCCACACTGTCTCCGATACCCGGAACCCTCACTGTCTCCGATACCCGGAATCCTCACTGTCTCCCATACACGGAACCCTCACTGTCTCCGATACCCGGAACCCTCACTGTTATCCATAACCGGAACCCTCACTGTCTCCCATACCCGGAACCCTCACTGTCTCCCATACCCGGAACCCTCACTGTCTCCCATACCCGGAACCCTCACTGTCTCCCTTACCCGGAACCCTCACTGTCTCCCAGACCCGGAGCCCTCACTGTCTCCCATACCCGGAACCCTCACTGTCTTCCATACCCGGAACCCTCACTGTCTCCCATACCCGGAACGCTCACTGTCTCCCATACCCAGAGCCCTCACTGTCTCCCATATCCGGAGCCCTCACTGTCTCCCATACCCGGAACCCTCACTGTCTTCCTTACCCGGAACCCTCACTGTCTCCCAGACCCGGAGCCCTCACTGTCTCCCATACCCGGAACCCTCACTGTCTTCCATACCCGGAACGCTCACTGTCTCCCATACCCAGAGCCCTCACTGTCTCCCATATCCGGAGCCCTCACTGTCTCCCATACCCGGAACCCTCACTGTCTCCCCGACCCGGAACCCTCACTGTCTCCCATACCCGGAGCCCTCACTGTCTCCCATACCCGGAACCCTCACTGTCTCCCTTACCCGGAACCCTCACTGTCTCCCAGACCCGGAGCCCTCACTGTCTCCCATACCCGGAACCCTCACTGTCTTCCATACCCGGAACGCTCACTGTCTCCCATACCCAGAGCCCTCACTGTCTCCCATATCCGGAGCCCTCACTGTCTCCCATACCCGGAACCCTCACTGTCTCCCCGACCCGGAACCCTCACTGTCTCCCATACCCGGAGCCCTCACTGTCTCCCATACCCGGAGCCCTCACTGTCTCCCATACCCGGAACCCTCACTGTCTCCCATACCCGGAACACTCACTGTCTCCCATACCCGGAACCCTCACAGTCTCCAATACCCGGAGCCCTCACTGTCTCCTATACCTGGAGCCCTCACTGTGTCCAATACCCGGAGCCCTCACTGTCTCCCATACCCGGAACCCTCACTGTCTCCCATACCCGGAACCCTCACTGTCTCCCATACCCGGAACCCTCACTGTGTCCCATACCCGGAACCCTCACATTTTCTCCGATACCCGAAACCCTCACTGTCTCCCACACCCGGAACCCTCACTGTCTCCGATACCCGGAACGCTCACTGTCTCCCATACCCGGAACCCTCACTGTCTCCCCGACCCGGAACCCTCACTGTCTCCCATACCCGGAGCCCTCACTGTCTCCATACCCGGAACCCTCACTGTCTCCCTTACCCGGAGCCCTCACTGTCTCCCAGACCCGGAGCCCTCACTGTCTTCCATACCCGGAGCCCTCACTGTCTCCCATACCCAGAGCCCTCACTGTCTCCCATACCCAGAGCCCTCACTGTCTCCCCGACCCGGAACCTTCACTGTCTCCCCGACCCGGAACCCTCACTGTCTCCCATACCCGGAACCCTCTCTTTCTCCCATACCCGGAACCCACACTGTCTCCAATACCCAGAACCCCCACTGCGCCCGATACCCGGAAAACTCAATGTCTCCTAAAGCCGGAATCCTCACTGTCTCCCAGACCCGGAGCCCTCACTGTCTCCCATACCCGGAACCATCACTGTCTTTCATACCCGGAACGCTCACTGTCTCCCATACCCAGAGCCCTCACTGTCTCCCATACCCGGAACCCTCACTGTCTCCCCGACCCAGAACCCTCACTGTCTCCCATACCCGGAGCCCTCACTGTCTCCCATACCCTGAACCCTCACTGTCTCCGACAACCGGAACTCTCACTGTCTCCGACACCCGGAACCCTCACTGTCTCCGATACCCGGAAACCAGACTGTCTCCAATACCCAGAACCCTCACTGCGCCCGATACCCGGAAAACTCAATGTCTCCTAAAGCCGGAATCCTCAGTGTCTCCCAGACCCGGATCCCTCACTGTCTCCCAGACCCGGAGCCCTCACTGTCTCCCATACCCGGAACCCTCACTGTCTCCCATACCCGGAGTCCTCACTGTCTCCCATACCCGGAGCCCTCACTTTCTCCCATACCCGGAGCCCTCACTGTCTCCTATACCCGGAGCCCTCTCTGTCTCCCATACCCGGAACCCTCACTGTCTCCCCGACCCGGAACCCTCACTGTCTCCCATACCCGGAACCCTCACTGTCTCCCATACCCGGAGCCCTCACTGTCTCCCATACCCGGAACTCTCACTGTCTCCGATACCCGGAGCCCTCACTGTCTCCCATTCCCAGAAACCTCACTGTCTCCCATACCCGGAACTCTCACTGTCTCCCATACCCGGAACCCTCACTGTCTCCCATACCCGGGACCCTCACTGTCTCCGATACCCGAAACACTCACTGTCTCCCATACCCGGAACCCTCACTGTGTCCGACAACCGGAACTCTCACTGTCTCCGACACCCGGAACCCTCACTGTCTCCCATACCCGGAAACCAGACTGTCTCCAATACCCAGAACCCTCACTGCGCCCGATACCCGGAAAACTCAATGTCTCCTAAAGCCGGAATCCTCAGTGTCTCCCATACCCGGAGCTCTCACTGTCTCCCATACCCGGAGCCCTCACTGTCTCCGATAGCCGGAGCCCTCACTGTCTCCTATACCCGGAACCCTCACTGTCTCCCATACCCGGAACCCTCACTGTCTCCCATACCTGGAGCGTTCACTGTCTCCCATTCCCGGAACCCTCACATTTTCTCCGATTCCCGGAACCCTCACTGTCTCCCAAACCCGGTCCCCTCACTGTCACCGATACCCGGAACCCTCACTGTCTCCGATACCCGGAACCCTCACTGTCTCCCATACCCGGAACCCTCACTGTCTCCCTTACCCGGAACCCTCACTGTCTCCCATACCCGGAACCCTCACTGTCTCCCATACCCGGGACCCAGACTGTCTCCCATACCCGGGACCCTCACTGTCTCCCATACCCGGAACCCTCACTGTCTCCCCTACCCGGAGCCCTCACTGTCTCCCATACACGGAACCCTCACTATCTCCCATACCTGGAGCCTCACTGTCTCCCATACACGGAACCCTCACTGTCTCCCATAACCGGAGCCCTCTCTGTCTCCCATACCCGGAGCTCTCACTGTCTCCCATACCCGGAGCTCTCACTGTCTCCCATACCCGGGACCCTCACTGTCTCCCATACCCGGGACCCTCACTGTCTCCCAGACCCGGAACCCTCACTGTCTCCCATACCTGGAGCCCTCACTGTCTCCGATACCCGGAGCCCTCACTGTCTCCCAGACCCGGAGCCCTCACTGTCTCCCAGACCCGGAGCCCTCACTGTCTCCCATACCCGGAGCCCTCACTGTCTCCCATACTCGGAACCATCACTGTCTCCCAAACCCGGACCCCTCACTGTCACCGATACCCGGAACCCTCACTGTCTCCGATACCCGGAACCCTCACTGTCTCCCATACCCGGAGCCCTCACTGTCTCCCATACCCGGAACCCTCACTGTCTCCGATACCCGGAACCCTCACTGTCTCCCATACCCGGAGCCCTCACTGTCTCCCATACCCGGAGCTCTCACTGTCTCCCATACCCGGAACCCTCACTGTCTCCAATACCCAGAACCCTCACTATCTCCCATACCCGGAGCCCTCACTGTCTCCCATACCCGGAGCTCTCACTGTCTCCCATACCCGGAACCCTCACTATCTCCCATACCCGGAGCCCTCACTATCTCCCATACCCGGAGCTCTCACTGTCTCCCATACCCGGAACCCTCACTGTCTCTCATACCCGGAACCCTCACTGTCTCCCATACCCGGAACCCTCACTGTCTCCCATACCCGGAACCCTCACTGTCTCCCATACCCGGAGCCCTCACTGTCTCCCATACCCGGAACCCTCACTGTCTCCCATACCCGGGACCCTCACTGTCTCCCATACCCGGAACCCTCACTGTCTCCCACACCCGGAACCCTCACTGTCTCCCCTACCCGGAGCCCTCACTGTCTTCCATACACGGAACCCTCACTGTCTCCCATACCCGGAGCCCTCACTATCTCCCATACCCGGAGCCCTCACTGTCTCCCATACCCGGAGCTCTCCCTGTCTCCCATACCCGGAGCTCTCACTGTCTCCCATACCCGGAGCCCTCACTGTCTCTCATACCCGGAGCCCTCACTGTCTCTCATACCCGGAGCCCTCACTGTCTCCCATACCCGGAATCCTCACTGTCATCCGACCCGGAACCCTCACTGTCTCCCAGACCCGGAGCCCTCACTACCTCCCATACCTGGAGCCCTCACTGTCTCCGATACCCGGAGCCCTCACTGTCTCCTATACCCGGAGCCCTCACTGTCTCCCATACCCGGAACCCTCACTGTCTCCCATACACGGAACCATCACTGTCTCCCATACCCGGAGCCCTCACTGTCTCCCATACTCGGAACCATCACTGTCTCCCATACCCGGAACCCTCACTGTCTCCCAAACCCGGAACCCTCACTGTCTCCCATACCCGGAACCCTCTCTTTCTCCCCGACCCGGAACCCTCACTGTCTCCCATACCCGGAACCCTCACTGTCTCCCATACCCGGAGCCCTCACTGTCTCCCATACTCGGAACCATCACTGTCTCCCATACCCGGAACCCTCACTGTCTCGCATACACGGAACCATCACTGTCTCCCATACCCGGAGACCTCACTGTCTCCCAAACCCGGA
Source organism: Scyliorhinus torazame (assembly GCF_047496885.1). Classification (NCBI taxonomy): domain Eukaryota; kingdom Metazoa; phylum Chordata; class Chondrichthyes; order Carcharhiniformes; family Scyliorhinidae; genus Scyliorhinus; species Scyliorhinus torazame. The sequence continues at coordinate 243,701,205 of NC_092717.1, forward strand.
ACCCTCACTGTCTCCCATACCCGGAGCCCTCACTGTCTCCCATACCCGGAACCCTCACTGTCTCCCATACCCGGAACCCTCTCTTTCTCCCCGACCCGGAACCCTCACTGTCTCCCATACCCGGAACCCTCACTGTCTCCCATACCCGGAACCCTCTCTTTCTCCCATACCCGGAACTCTCACTGTCTCCGATACCCGTAGCCCTCACTGTCTCCCATTCCCAGAAACCTCACTGTCTCCCATACCCGGAACTCTCACTGTCTCCCATACCCGGAGCCCTCACTGTCTCCGATAGCCGGAGCCCTCACTGTCTCCTATACCCGGAACCCTCACTGTCTCCCATACCCGGAACCCTCACTGTCTCCCATACCTGGAGCCTTCACTGTCTCCCATTCCCGGAACCCTCACATTTTCTCCGATTCCCGGAACCCTCACTGTCTCCCAAACCCGGTCCCCTCACTGTCACCGATACCCGGAACCCTCACTGTCTCCGATACCCGGAACCCTCACTGTATCCCATAACCGGAACCCTCACTGTCTCCCTTACCCGGAACCCTCACTGTCTCCCATACCCGGAACCCTCACTGTCTCCCATACCCGGGACCGAGACTGTCTCCCATACCCGGGACCCTCACTGTCTCCCATACCCGGAACCCTCACTGTCTCCCCTACCCGGAGCCCTCACTGTCTCCCATACACGGAACCCTCACTATCTCCCATACCTGGAGCCTCACTGTCTCCCATACACGGAACCCTCACTGTCTCCCATAACCGGAGCCCTCTCTGTCTCCCATACCCGGAGCTCTCACTGTCTCCCATACCCGGAGCTCTCACTGTCTCCCATACCCGGGACCCTCACTGTCTCCCATACCCGGAACCCTCACTGCCTCCCATACCCGGAGCCCTCACTGTCTCCCAGACCCGGAACCCTCACTGTCTCTCATACCCAGAGCCCTCACTGTCTCCCATACCTGGAGCCCTCACTGTCTCCGATACCCGGAGCCCTCACTGTCTCCGATACCCGGAACCCTCACTGTCTCCCAGACCCGGAGCCCTCACTGTCTCCCATACCCGGAACCCTCACTGTCTCCCATACACGGAACCCTCACTGTCTCCCATACCTGGAGCCCTCACTGTCTCCGATACCAGGAGCCCTCACTGTCTCCCAGACCCGGAGCCCTCACTGTCTCCCAGACCCGGAGCCCTCTCTGTCTCTCATACCCGGAGCCCTCACTTTCTCCCATACCCGGAACCCTCACTGTCTCCCCGACCCGGAGCCCTCACTGTCTCCCATACCCGGAACCCTCACTGTCTCCGATACCCGTAGCCCTCACTGTCTCCCATTCCCAGAAACCTCACTGTCTCCCATACCCGGAACCCTCACTGTCTCCCCGACCCGGAACCATCACTGTCTCCCATACCCGGAACCCTCACTGTCTCCCATACCCGGAACCCTCACTGTCTCCGATACCCGGAACCCTCACTGTCTCCCATACCCGGAACCCTCACTGTCTCCCATACCCGGAACCCTCACTGTCTCCCATTCCCGGAACCCTCACTGTCTCCCATACCCGGAACCCTCACTGTCTCCCATACCCGGAACCCTCACTGTCTCCCATACCCGGAACCCTCACTGTCTCCCATACCCGGAACCCTCACTGTCTCCCATACCCGGAGCCCTCACTGTCTCCCATACCCGGAGCCCTCACTGTCTCCCATTCCCGGAGCCCTCACTGTCTCCCATACCAGGAGCCCTCACTGTCTCCCATACCCGGGACCCTCACTGTCTCCTATACCCGAAACACTCACTGTCTCCCATACCCGGAGCCCTCAATGTCTCCCATACCCGGAACCCTCACTGTCTCCCATACCCGGAGCCCTCACTGTCACCCATACACGGAACCCTCACAATCTCCTATACCCGGAGCCCTCACTGTCTCCCAATCCCGGGACCCTCACTGTCTCCCATACACGGAAACCTCACTATCTCCCATACCCGGAGCCCTCACTGTCTCCCATACCCGGAGCCCTCACTGTCTCCCATACCCGGAGCTCTCACTGTCTCCCATACCCGGGACTCTCACTGTATCCCATACCCGGAGCCCTCACTGTCTCCCATACCCGGAATCCTCACTGTCTCCCATACCCGGAGCCCTCACTGTCTCTCATACCCGGAACCCTCACTGTCTCCCATACCCGGAGCCCTCACTGTCTCCCATACGCAGAGCCCTCACTGTCTCCCATACCTGGAGCCCTCAATGTCTCCAATACCCGGAGCCCTCACTGTCTCCCAGACCCGGAGCCCTCACTGTCTCCCATACCCGGAACCATCACTTTCTCCCATACCCGGAGCCCTCACTGTCTCCCATACCCGGAACCCTCACTGTCTCCCATACCCGGAACTCTCACTGTCTCTCATACCCGGAACCCTCACTGTCTCCCATACCCGGAACCATCACTTTCTCCCAAATCCGGAGCCCTCACTGTCTCCCATACCCGGAACCGTCACTGTCTCCCATACCCGGAACTTTCACTGTCTCCCATACCCGGAACCCTCACTGTCTCCCATACCCGGAACTCTCACTGTCTCCCATACCCGGAACCCTCACTGTCTCCCATACCCGGAACCATCACTTTCTCCCATACCCGGAGCCCTCACTGTCTCCCATACCTGAACCGTCACTGTCTCCCATACCCGGAACTCTCACTGTCTCCCATACCCGGAACCCTCACTGTCTCCCATACCCGGAACCATCACTGTCTCCCATACCCGGAACCCTCACTGTCTCCCATACCCGGAACTCTCACTGTCTCCCAAACCTGGAACCCTCACTGTCTCCCATACCCGGAGCCCTCACATTTTCTCCGATACCCGGAACCCTCACTGTCACCCATACCGGGAACCCACTCTGTCACCCATACCGGGAACCCACACTGTCTCCCATACCCGGGGCCTACCCTGTCTCCCATACCCGGAGCCCTCACTGTGTCTCACATCCGGAAAACTTACTATCTCCAATACCCGGAATCCTCACTGTCTCCCAAACCCGGAACCCTCACTGTCTCCCATACCCGGGGCCTACACTGTCTCCCATACCCGGAGCCCTCACTGTGTCTCACATCCGGAACACTTACTATCTCCGATACCCGGAATCCTCACTGTCTCCCATACCCAGAGATCTCACTGTCTCCCATCCCCTGAACCCTCACTGTCTCCGATACCTGGAACCCACACTGTCTCCCATACCCGGGGTCCACACTGTCTCCCACACCCGGAGTCTTCAATGTGTCCCACACCCGGAACACTCAATGTCTCCGATACCCGGAATCCTCACTGTCTCCCATACCCGGAACCCTCACTGTCTCCCAAACCCGGAGCCCTCACTGTCTCCCAAACCCGGAATCCACACTGTTTCCCATACCCGGAACCCACACTGTCACCCAAACCCGGAGCCCTCACTGCCTTCCATACCCGGAACCCTCACTGACTCCAGTACGCGGTAGCCTCACTGTGTCCGATACCCAGAACCCTCACTCTCCCCGATACTCAGAACCCTCACTGTCTCCCATACCCAGAACCCTCACTGTCTCCCATACCCGGAACACTCACTGTCTCCCATACCCGGAAGACACACTGTCTCCTGTACCACGAACCCTCACTGTCTCCGACAACCGGAACACTCACTGTCTCCGACACCCGGAACCCTCACTGTCTCCGATACCCGGAAACCACACTGTCTCCAATACCCAGAACCCTCACTGCGCCCGATACCCGGAAAACTCAATGTCTCCTAAAGCCGGAATCCTCAGTGTCTCCCAGACCCGGAGCCCTCACTGTCTCCCATACCCGGAGCCCTCACTGTCTCCCATACCCGGAGCCCTCACATTTTCTCCGATACCCGGAACCCTCACTGTCACCCATACCGGGAACCCACTCTGTCACCCATACCGGGAACCCACACTGTCTCCCATACCCGGGGCCTACCCTGTCTCCCATACCCGGAGCCCTCACTGTGTCTCACATCCGGAAAACTTACTATCTCCAATACCCGGAATCCTCACTGTCTCCCAAACCCGGAACCCTCACTGTCTCCCATACCCGGGGCCTACACTGTCTCCCATACCCGGAGCCCTCACTGTGTCTCACATCCGGAACACTTACTATCTCCGATACCCGGAATCCTCACTGTCTCCCATACCCAGAGATCTCACTGTCTCCCATCCCCTGAACCCTCACTGTCTCCGATACCTGGAACCCACACTGTCTCCCATACCCGGAACCCTCACTGTCTCCCCGACCCGGAACCATCACTGTCTCCCATACCCGGAACCCTCACTGTCTCCCATACCCGGAACCCTCACTGTCTCCGATACCCGGAACCCTCACTGTCTCCCATACCCGGAACCCTCACTGTCTCCCATACCCGGAACCCTCACTGTCTCCCATTCCCGGAACCCTCACTGTCTCCCATACCCGGAACCCTCACTGTCTCCCATACCCGGAACCCTCACTGTCTCCCATACCCGGAACCCTCACTGTCTCCCATACCCGGAACCCTCACTGTCTCCCATACCCGGAGCCCTCACTGTCTCCCATACCCGGAGCCCTCACTGTCTCCCATACCCGGAGCCCTCACTGTCTCCCATACCCGGAGCCCTCACTGTCTCCCATACCCGGGACCCTCACTGTCTCCTATACCCGAAACACTCACTGTCTCCCATACCCGGAGCCCTCAATGTCTCCCATACCCGGAACCCTCACTGTCTCCCATACCCGGAGCCCTCACTGTCACCCATACACGGAACCCTCACAATCTCCTATACCCGGAGCCCTCACTGTCTCCCAATCCCGGGACCCTCACTGTCTCCCATACACGGAAACCTCACTATCTCCCATACCCGGAGCCCTCACTGTCTCCCATACCCGGAGCCCTCACTGTCTCCCATACCCGGAGCTCTCACTGTCTCCCATACCCGGGACTCTCACTGTATCCCATACCCGGAGCCCTCACTGTCTCCCATACCCGGAATCCTCACTGTCTCCCATACCCGGAGCCCTCACTGTCTCTCATACCCGGAACCCTCACTGTCTCCCATACCCGGAGCCCTCACTGTCTCCCATACGCAGAGCCCTCACTGTCTCCCATACCTGGAGCCCTCAATGTCTCCAATACCCGGAGCCCTCACTGTCTCCCAGACCCGGAGCCCTCACTGTCTCCCATACCCGGAACCATCACTTTCTCCCATACCCGGAGCCCTCACTGTCTCCCATACCCGGAACCCTCACTGTCTCCCATACCCGGAACTCTCACTGTCTCCCATACCCGGAACCCTCACTGTCTCCCATACCCGGAACCATCACTTTCTCCCATACCCGGAGCCCTCACTGTCTCCCATACCCGGAACCGTCACTGTCTCCCATACCCGGAACTCTCACTGTCTCCCATACCCGGAACCCTCACTGTCTCCCATACCCGGAACTCTCACTGTCTCCCATACCCGGAACCCTCACTGTCTCCCATACCCGGAACCATCACTTTCTCCCATACCCGGAGCCCTCACTGTCTCCCATACCTGAACCGTCACTGTCTCCCATACCCGGAACTCTCACTGTCTCCCATACCCGGAACCCTCACTGTCTCCCATACCCGGAACCATCACTGTCTCCCATACCCGGAAACCTCACTGTCTCCCATACCCGGAACTCTCACTGTCTCCCAAACCTGGAACCCTCACTGTCTCCCATACCCGGAGCCCTCACATTTTCTCCGATACCCGGAACCCTCACTGTCACCCATACCGGGAACCCACTCTGTCACCCATACCGGGAACCCACACTGTCTCCCATACCCGGGGCCTACCCTGTCTCCCATACCCGGAGCCCTCACTGTGTCTCACATCCGGAAAACTTACTATCTCCAATACCCGGAATCCTCACTGTCTCCCAAACCCGGAACCCTCACTGTCTCCCATACCCGGGGCCTACACTGTCTCCCATACCTGGAGCCCTCACTGTGTCTCACATCCGGAACACTTACTATCTCCGATACCCGGAATCCTCACTGTCTCCCATACCCAGAGATCTCACTGTCTCCCATCCCCTGAACCCTCACTGTCTCCGATACCTGGAACCCACACTGTCTCCCATACCCGGGGTCCACACTGTCTCCCACACCCGGAGTCTTCAATGTGTCCCACACCCGGAACACTCAATGTCTCCGATACCCGGAATCCTCACTGTCTCCCATACCCGGAACCCTCACTGTCTCCCAAACCCGGAGCCCTCACTGTCTCCCAAACCCGGAATCCACACTGTTTCCCATACCCGGAACCCACACTGTCACCCAAACCCGGAGCCCTCACTGCCTTCCATACCCGGAACCCTCACTGACTCCAGTACGCGGTAGCCTCACTGTGTCCGATACCCAGAACCCTCACTCTCCCCGATACTCAGAACCCTCACTGTCTCCCATACCCAGAACCCTCACTGTCTCCCATACCCGGAACACTCACTGTCTCCCATACCCGGAAGACACACTGTCTCCTGTACCACGAACCCTCACTGTCTCCGACAACCGGAACACTCACTGTCTCCGACACCCGGAACCCTCACTGTCTCCGATACCCGGAAACCACACTGTCTCCAATACCCAGAACCCTCACTGCGCCCGATACCCGGAAAACTCAATGTCTCCTAAAGCCGGAATCCTCAGTGTCTCCCAGACCCGGAGCCCTCACTGTCTCCCATACCCGGAGCCCTCACTGTCTCCCATACCCGGAGCCCTCACATTTTCTCCGATACCCGGAACCCTCACTGTCACCCATACCGGGAACCCACTCTGTCACCCATACCGGGAACCCACACTGTCTCCCATACCCGGGGCCTACCCAGTCTCCCATACCCGGAGCCCTCACTGTGTCTCACATCCGGAAAACTTACTATCTCCAATACCCGGAATCCTCACTGTCTCCCAAACCCGGAACCCTCACTGTCTCCCATACCCGGGGCCTACACTGTCTCCCATACCCGGAGCCCTCACTGTGTCTCACATCCGGAACACTTACTATCTCCGATACCCGGAATCCTCACTGTCTCCCATACCCAGAGATCTCACTGTCTCCCATCCCCTGAACCCTCACTGTCTCCGATACCTGGAACCCACACTGTCTCCCATACCCGGGGTCCACACTGTCTCCCACACCCGGAGCCTTCAATGTGTCCCACACCCGGAACACTCAATGTCTCCGATACCCGGAATCCTCACTGTCTCCCATACCCGGAACCCTCACTGTCTCCCAAACCCGGAGCCCTCACTGTCTCCCAAACCCGGAATCCACACTGTTTCCCATACCCGGAACCCACACTGTCACCCAAACCCGGAGCCCTCACTGCCTTCCATACCCGGAGCCCTCACTGTCTCCCATACCCGGAACCCTCACTGTCTCCCATACCCGGGACCCTCACTGTCTCCCATACCCGGAACCCTCACTGTCTCCCATACCCGGAACCCTCACTGCCTCCCATTCCCGGGACCCTCACTGTCTCCCATACCCGGAACCCTCACTGTCTCCCATACCCGGAACCCTCACTGTCTCCCATACCCGGAACCCTCACTGTCTCCCATACCCGGAACCCTCACTGTCTCCCATACCCGGAACCCTCACTGTCTCTCATACCCGGAACCCTCAGTGTCTCCCATACCTGGAGCCCTCACTGTCTCCCATACACGGAACCCTCACTATATCCTATACCCGGAGCCCTCACTGTCTCATATACCCGGAGCTCTCACTGTCTCCCATACCCGGAGCTCTCACTGTCTCCCATACCCGGAGCCCTCACTGTCTCTCATACCCGGAACCCTCACTGTCTCCCAGACCCGGAACCCTCACTGTCTCCCAGACCCGGAACCCTCACTGTCTCCCATACCCGGAACGCTCACTGTCTCCCCGACCCGGAACCCTCACTGTCTCCCAGACCCGGAGCCCACACTACCTCCCATACCTGGAGCCCTCACTGTCTCCGATACCCGGAGCCCTCACTGTCTCCTATACCCGGAGCCCTCACTGTCTCCGATACCCGGAGCCCTCACTGTCTCCTATACCCGGAGCCCTCACTGTCTCCGATACCCGGAGCCCTCACTGTCTCCCCGACCCGGAACCCTCACTGTCTCTCATACCCAGAGCCCTCACTGTCTCCCATACCTGGAGCCCTCACTGTCTCCGATACCCGGAGCCCTCACTGTCTCCTATACCCGGAGCCCTCACTGTCTCCCATACCCGGAACCCTAACTGTCTCCCATACACGGAACCATCACTGTCTCCCATACCCGGAGCCCTCACTGTCTCCCATACTCGGAACCATCACTGTCTCCCATACCCGGAACCCTCACTGTCTCCCATACACGGAACCATCACTGTCTCCCATACCCGGAGACCTCACTGTCTCCCAAACCCGGAACCCTCACTGTCTCCCATACCCGGAACCATCACTGTCTCCCATACCCGGAACCCTCACTGTCTCCCATACCCGGAACCCTCTCTTTCTCCCCGACCCGGAACCCTCACTGTCTCCCATACCCGGAACCCTCACTGTCTCCCATACACAGAACCATCACTGTCTCCCATACCCGGAGCCCTCACTGTCTCCCAAACCCGGAACCCTCACTGTCTCCCATACCCGGAACCATCACTGTCTCCCATACCCGGAACCCTCACTGTCTCCCATACCCGGAACCCTCCCTTTCTCCCCGACCCGGAACCCTCACTGTCTCCCATACCCGGAACCCTCACTGTCTCCCATACCCGGAACCCTCACTGTCTCCCATACCCGGAACCCTCTCTTTCTCCCATACCCGGAGCCTTCACTGTCTCCCATACCCGAAAACCTCACTGTCTCCCATACCCGGAACTCTCACTGTCTCCCATACCCGGAGCCCTCACTGTCTCCCATACCTGGAGCCTCACTGTCTCCCATACACGGAACCCTCACTGTCTCCCATAACCGGAGCCCTCTCTGTCTCCCATACCCGGAGCTCTCACTGTCTCCCATACCCGGAGCCCTCACTGTCTCCGATAGCCGGAGCCCTCACTGTCTCCTATACCCGGAACCCTCACTGTCTCCCATACCCGGAACCCTCACTGTCTCCCATACCTGGAGCCTTCACTGTCTCCCATTCCCGGAACCCTCACATTTTCTCCGATTCCCGGAACCCTCACTGTCTCCCAAACCCGGTCCCCTCACTGTCACCGATACCCGGAACCCTCACTGTCTCCGATACCCGGAACACTCACTGTCTCCCATACCCGGAACCCTCACTGTCTCCCTTACCCGGAACCCTCACTGTCTCCCATACCCGGAACCCTCACTGTCTCCCATACCCGGGACCCAGACTGTCTCCCATACCCGGGACCCTCACTGTCTCCCATACCCGGAACCCTCACTGTCTCCCCTACCCGGAGCCCTCACTGTCTCCCATACACGGAACCCTCACTATCTCCCATACCTGGAGCCTCACTGTCTCCCATACACGGAACCCTCACTGTCTCCCATAACCGGAGCCCTCTCTGTCTCCCATACCCGGAGCTCTCACTGTCTCCCATACCCGGAGCTCTCACTGTCTCCCATACCCGGGACCCTCACTGTCTCCCATACCCGGGACCCTCACTGTCTCCCAGACCCGGAACCCTCACTGTCTCCCATACCTGGAGCCCTCACTGTCTCCGATACCCGGAGCCCTCACTGTCTCCCAGACCCGGAGCCCTCACTGTCTCCCATACCCGGAACCCTCACTGTCTCCCATACACGGAACCATCACTGTCTCCCATACCCGGAGCCCTCACTGTCTCCCATACTCGGAACCATCACTGTCTCCCAAACCCGGACCCCTCACTGTCACCGATACCCGGAACCCTCACTGTCTCCGATACCCGGAACCCTCACTGTCTCCCATACCCGGAACCCTCACTGTCTCCCATACCCGGAGCCCTCACTGTCTCCCATACCCGGAACCCTCACTGTCTCCCATACCCGGGACCCTCACTGTCTCCCATACCCGGAACCCTCACTGTCTTCCATACACGGAACCCTCACTGTCTCCGATACCCGGAACCCTCACTGTCTCCCATACCCGGAGCCCTCACTGTCTCCCATACCCGGAGCTCTCACTGTCTCCCATACCCGGAGCTCTCACTGTCTCCCATACCCGGAACCCTCACTGTCTCCAATACCCAGAACCCTCACTATCTCCCATACCCGGAGCCCTCACTGTCTCCCATACCCGGAGCTCTCACTGTCTCCCATACCCGGAACCCTCACTATCTCCCATACCCGGAGCCCTCACTATCTCCCATACCCGGAGCTCTCACTGTCTCCCATACCCGGAACCCTCACTGTCCCTCATACCCGGAACCCTCACTGTCTCCCATACCCGGAACCCTCACTGTCTCCCATACCCGGAACCCTCACTGTCTCCCATACCCGGAGCTCTCACTGTCTCCCATACCCGGAACCCTCACTATCTCCCATACCCGGAGCCCTCACTATCTCCCATACCCGGAGCTCTCACTGTCTCCCATACCCGGAACCCTCACTGTCTCTCATACCCGGAACCCTCACTGTCTCCCATACCCGGAACCCTCACTGTCTCCCATACCATGAACCCTCACTGTCTCCCATACCCGGAGCCCTCACTGTCTCCCATACCCGGGACCCTCACTGTCTCCCATACCCGGAACCCTCACTGTCTCCCCTACCCGGAGCCCTCACTGTCTTCCATACACGTAACCCTCACTGTCTCCCATACCCGGAGCCCTCACTATCTCCCATACCCGGAGCCCTCACTGTCTCCCATACCCGGAGCTCTCACTGTCTCCCATACCCGGAGCTCTCACTGTCTCCCATACCCGGAGCCCTCACTGTCTCTCATACCCGGAGCCCTCACTGTCTCTCATACCCGGAGCCCTCACTGTCTCCCATACCCGGAATCCTCACTGTCATCCGACCCGGAACCCTCACTGTCTCCCAGACCCGGAGCCCTCACTACCTCCCATACCTGGAGCCCTCACTGTCTCCGATACCCGGAGCCCTCACTGTCTCCTATACCCGGAGCCCTCACTGTCTCCGATACCCAGAGCCCTCACTGTCTCCCATACCTGGAGCCATCACTGTCTCCGATACCCGGAGCCCTCACTGTCTCCCATACCCGGAACCCTCACTGTCTCCCATACACGGAACCATCACTGTCTCCCATACCCGGAGCCCTCACTGTCTCCCATACTCGGAACCATCACTGTCTCCCATACACGGAACCCTCACTGTCTCCCAAACCCGGAACCCTCACTGTCTCCCATACCCGGAACCCTCTCTTTCTCCCCGACCCGGAACCCTCACTGTCTCCCATACCCGGAACCCTCACTGTCTCCCATACCCGGAGCCCTCACTGTCTCCCATACTCGGAACCATCACTGTCTCCCATACCCGGAACCCTCACTGTCTCCCATACACGGAACCATCACTGTCTCCCATACCCGGAGACCTCACTGTCTCCCAAACCCGGAACCCTCACTGTCTCCCATACCCGGAACCATCACTGTCTCCCATACCCGGAACCCTCACTGTCTCCCATACCCGGAACCCTCTCTTTCTCCCCGACCCGGAACCCTCACTGTCTCCCATACCCGGAACCCTCACTGTCTCCCATACCCGGAACCCTCTCTTTCTCCCATACCGGGAACTCTCACTGTCTCCGATACCCGTAGCCCTCACTGTCTCCCATTCCCAGAAACCTCACTGTCTCCCATACCCGGAACTCTCACTGTCTCCCATACCCGGAGCCCTCACTGTCTCCGATAGCCGGAGCCCTCACTGTCTCCTATACCCGGAACCCTCACTGTCTCCCATACCCGGAACCCTCACTGTCTCCCATACCTGGAGCCTTCACTGTCTCCCATTCCCGGAACCCTCACATTTTCTCCGATTCCCGGAACCCTCACTGTCTCCCAAACCCGGTCCCCTCACTGTCACCGATACCCGGAACCCTCACTGTCTCCGATACCCGGAACTCTCACTGTATCCCATACCCGGAACCCTCACTGTCTCCCTTACCCGGAACCCTCACTGTCTCCCATACCCGGAACCCTCACTGTCTCCCATACCCGGGACCCAGACTGTCTCCCATACCCGGGACCCTCACTGTCTCCCATACCCGGAACCCTCACTGTCTCCCCTACCCGGAGCCCTCACTGTCTCCCATACACGGAACCCTCACTATCTCCCATACCTGGAGCCTCACTGTCTCCCATACACGGAACCCTCACTGTCTCCCATAACCGGAGCCCTCTCTGTCTCCCATACCCGGAGCTCTCACTGTCTCCCATACCCGGAGCTCTCACTGTCTCCCATACCCGGGACCCTCACTGTCTCCCATACCCGGAACCCTCACTGCCTCCCATACCCGGAGCCCTCACTGTCTCCCAGACCCGGAACCCTCACTGTCTCTCATACCCAGAGCCCTCACTGTCTCCCATACCTGGAGCCCTCACTGTCTCCGATACCCGGAGCCCTCACTGTCTCCGATACCCGGAACCCTCACTGTCTCCCAGACCCGGAGCCCTCACTGTCTCCCATACCCGGAACCCTCACTGTCTCCCATACACGGAACCCTCACTGTCTCCCATACCTGGAGCCCTCACTGTCTCCCAGACCCGGAGCCCTCACTGTCTCCCAGACCCGGAGCCCTCACTGTCTCCCATACCCGGAGCCCTCACTGTCTCCCATACTCGGAACCATCACTGTCTCCCAAACCCGGACCCCTCACTGTCACCGATACCCGGAACCCTCTCTTTCTCCCATACCCGGAACCCTCACTGTCTCCGATACCCGGAACCCTCACTGTCTCCCATACCCGGAACCCTCACTGTCTCCCTTACCCGCAGCCCTCACTGTCTCCCATACCCGGAACCCTCACTGTCTCCCATACCCGGAACCCTCACTGTCTCCCATACCCGGAGCCCTCACTGTCTCCCATACCCGGAACCTTCACTGTCTCCCATTCCCGGGACCCTCACTGTCTCCCATACCCGGAACCCTCACTGTCTCCCCTACCCGGAGCCCTCACAGTCTTCCATACACGGAACCCTCACTATCTCCCATACCCGGAGCCCTCACTATCTCCCATACCCGGAGCCCTCACTGTCTCCCATACCCGGAGCTCTCACTGTCTCCCATACCCGGAGCTCTCACTGTCTCCCATACTCGGAACCCTCACTGTCTCCCATACCCGGAACCCTCACTGTCTCCCATACCCGGAACCCTCACTGTCTCTCATACCCGGAACCCTCACTGTCTCTCATACCCGGAGCCCTCACTGTCTCCCATACCCGGAACCCTCACTGTCATCCGACCCGGAACCCTCACTGTCTCTCATACCCGGAGCCCTCACTGTCTCCGATACCCGGAGCCCTCACTGTCTCCTATACCCGGAGCCCTCACTGTCTCCGATACCCGGAGCCCTCACTGTCTCCCATACCCGGAACCCTCACTGTCTCCCATACACGGAACCATCACTGTCTCCCATACCCGGAGCCCTCACTGTCTCCCATACCCGGAGCCCTCACTGTCTCCGATACCCGGAGCCCTCACTGTCTCCCATACCCGGAACCCTCACTGTCTCCCATACTCGGAACCATCACTGTCTCCCCGACCCGGAACCCTCACTGTCTCTCATACCCAGAGCCCTCACTGTCTCCCATACCTGGAGCCATCACTGCCTCCGATACCCGGAGCCCTCACTGTCTCCCATACCCGGAACCCTCACTGTCTCCCATACACGGAACCATCACTGTCTCCCAAACCCGGAACCCTCACTGTCTCCCATACCCGGAACCATCACTGTCTCCCATACCCGGAACCCTCACTGTCTCCCATACCCGGAACCCTCTCTTTCTCCCCGACCCGGAACCCTCACTGTCTCCCATACCCGGAACCCTCACTGTCTCCCATACCCGGAACCCTCTCTTTCTCCCATACCCGGAGCCTTCACTGTCTCCCATACCCGGATACCTCACTGTCTCCCATACCCGGAACCCTCACTGTCTCCCATACCCGGAGTCCTCACTGTCTCCCATACCCGGATACCTCACTGTCTCCCATACCCGGAACCTTCACTGTCTCTCATACCCGGAACTCTCACTGTCTCCGATACCCGTAGCCCTCACTGTCTCCCATTCCCAGAAAGCTCACTGTCTTCCATACCTGGAACTCTCACTGTCTCCCATACCCGTAGCCCTCACTGTCTCCCATTCCCAGAAAGCTCACTGACTCCCATACCCGAAACCCTCACTGTCTCCCATACCCGGAACCCTCACTGTCTCCCATACCTGGAGCCTTCACTGTCTCCCATTCCCGGAACCCTCACATTTTCTCTGTTTCCCGGAACCCTCACTGTCTCCCAAACCCGGTCCCCTCACTGACACCGATACCCGGAACCCTCACTGTCTCCGATACCCGGAACCCTCACTGTCTCCCTTACCCGGATCCCTCACTGTCTCCCATACCCGGGATCCTCACTGTCTCCCATACCCGGAACCCTCACTGTCTCCCCTACCTCCGGAGCCCTCACTGTCTCCCATACACGGAACCCTCACTATCTCCTATACCCGGAGCCCTCACTGTCTCCCATACCCGGAGCTCTCACTGTCTCCCATACCCGGAACCCTCACTGTCTCCCAGACCCGGAGCCCTCACTGTCTCCCATACCTGGCGCCCTCACTGTCTCCGATACCCGGAGCCCTCACTGTCTCCCATACCCGGAACCCTCACTGTCTCCCATACCCGGAACCCTCACTGTCTCCCATACTCGGAACCATCACTGTCTCCCATACCCGGAGCCCTCACTGTCTCCCATACCCGGAGCCCTCACTGTCTCCCCGACCCGGAACCCTCACTGTCTCCCATATCCGGAACCCTCACTGTCTCCCATACACGGAACCATCACTGTCTCCCATACCCGGAGCCCTCACTGTCTCCCAAACCCGGAACCCTCACTGTCTCCCATACCCGGAACCATCACTGTCTCCCATACCCGGAACCCTCACTGTCTCCCATACCCGGAACCCTCTCTTTCTCCCCGACCCGGAACCCTCACTGTCTCCCATACCCGGAACCCTCACTTTCTCCCATACCCGGAACCCTCTCTTTCTCCCATACCCGGAGCCTTCACTGTCTCCCATACCCGGATACCTCACTGTCTCCCATACCCGGAACCCTCACTGTCTCCCATACCCGGAGTCCTCACTGTCTCCCATACCCGGATGCCTCACTGTCTCCCATACCCGGATACCTCACTGTCTCCCATACCCGGAACCCTCACTGTCTCTCATACCCGGAACTCTCACTGTCTCCGATACCCGTAGCCCTCACTGTCTCCCATTCCCAGAAAGCTCACTGTCTTCCATACCTGGAACTCTCACTGTCTCCCATACCCGTAGCCCTCACTGTCTCCCATTCCCAGAAAGCTTACTGACTCCCATACCCGAAACCCTCACTGTCTCCCATACCCGGAACCCTCACTGTCTCCCATACCTGGAGCCTTCACTGTCTCCCATTCCCGGAACCCTCACATTTTCTCCGTTTCCCGGAACCCTCACTGTCTCCCAAACCCGGTCCCCTCACTGACACCGATACCCGGAACCCTCACTGTCTCCGATACCCGGAACCCTCACTGTCTCCCCTACCTCCGGAGCCCTCACTGTCTCCCATACACGGAACCCTCACTATCTCCTATACCCGGAGCCCTCACTGTCTCCCATACCCGGAGCTCTCACTGTCTCCCATACCCGGAACCCTCACTGTCTCCCAGACCCGGAGCCCTCACTGTCTCCCATACCTGGCGCCCTCACTGTCTCCGATACCCGGAGCCCTCACTGTCTCCCATACCCGGAACCCTCACTGTCTCCCATACCCGGAACCCTCACTGTCTCCCATACTCGGAACCATCACTGTCTCCCATACCCGGAGCCCTCACTGTCTCCCATACCCGGAGCCCTCACTGTCTCCCATACCCGGAACCCTCACTGTCTCCCATACTCGGAACCATCACTGTCTCCCATACCCGGAGCCCTCACTGTCTCCGATAGCCGGAGCCCTCACTGTCTCCTATACCCGGAACCCTCACTGTCTCCCATACCCGGAACCCTCACTGTCTCCCATACCTGGAGCCTTCACTGTCTCCCATTCCCGGAACCCTCACATTTTCTCCGATTCCCGGAACCCTCACTGTCTCCCAAACCCGGTCCCCTCACTGTCACCGATACCCGGAACCCTCACTGTCTCCGATACCCGGAACCCTCACTGTATCCCATACCCGGAACCCTCACTGTCTCCCTTACCCGGAACCCTCACTGTCTCCCATACCCGGAACCCTCACTGTCTCCCATACCCGGGACCCAGACTGTCTCCCATACCCGGGACCCTCACTGTCTCCCATACCCGGAACCCTCACTGTCTCCCCTACCCGGAGCCCTCACTGTCTCCCATACACGGAACCCTCACTATCTCCCATACCTGGAGCCTCACTGTCTCCCATACACGGAACCCTCACTGTCTCCCATAACCGGAGCCCTCTCTGTCTCCCATACCCGGAGCTCTCACTGTCTCCCATACCCGGAGCTCTCACTGTCTCCCATACCCGGGACCCTCACTGTCTCCCATACCCGGAACCCTCACTGCCTCCCATACCCGGAGCCCTCACTGTCTCCCAGACCCGAAACCCTCACTGTCTCTCATACCCAGAGCCCTCACTGTCTCCCATACCTGGAGCCCTCACTGTCTCCGATACCCGGAGCCCTCACTGTCTCCGATACCCGGAACCCTCACTGTCTCCCAGACCCGGAGCCCTCACTGTCTCCCATACCCGGAACCCTCACTGTCTCCCATACACGGAACCCTCACTGTCTCCCATACCTGGAGCCCTCACTGTCTCCCAGACCCGGAGCCCTCACTGTCTCCCAGACCCGGAGCCCTCACTGTCTCCCATACCCGGAGCCCTCACTGTCTCCCATACTCGGAACCATCACTGTCTCCCAAACCCGGACCCCTCACTGTCACCGATACCCGGAACCCTCTCTTTCTCCCATCCCCGGAACCTTCACTGTCTCCCATTCCCGGGACCCTCACTGTCTCCGATACCCGGAACCCTCACTGTCTCCCATACCCGGAACCCTCACTGTCTCCCTTACCCGCAGCCCTCACTGTCTCCCATACCCGGAACCCTCACTGTCTCCCATACCCGGAACCCTCACTGTCTCCCATACCCGGAGCCCTCACTGTCTCCCATACCCGGAACCTTCACTGTCTCCCATTCCCGGGACCCTCACTGTCTCCCATACCCGGAACCCTCACTGTCTCCCCTACCCGGAGCCCTCACTGTCTTCCATACACGGAACCCTCACTATCTCCCATACCCGGAGCCCTCACTATCTCCCATACCCGGAGCCCTCACTGTCTCCCATACCCGGAGCTCTCACTGTCTCCCATACCCGGAGCTCTCACTGTCTCCCATACTCGGAACCCTCACTGTCTCCCATACCCGGAACCCTCACTGTCTCCCATACCCGGAACCCTCACTGTCTCTCATACCCGGAACCCTCACTGTCTCTCATACCCGGAGCCCTCACTGTCTCCCATACCCGGAACCCTCACTGTCATCCGACCCGGAACCCTCACTGTCTCTCATACCCGGAGCCCTCACTGTCTCCGATACCCGGAGCCCTCACTGTCTCCTATACCCGGAGCCCTCACTGTCTCCGATACCCGGAGCCCTCACTGTCTCCCATACCCGGAACCCTCACTGTCTCCCATACACGGAACCATCACTGTCTCCCATACCCGGAGCCCTCACTGTCTCCCATACCCGGAGCCCTCACTGTCTCCGATACCCGGAGCCCTCACTGTCTCCCATACCCGGAACCCTCACTGTCTCCCATACTCGGAACCATCACTGTCTCCCCGACCCGGAACCCTCACTGTCTCTCATACCCAGAGCCCCCACTGTCTCCCATACCTGGAGCCATCACTGCCTCCGATACCCGGGGCCCTCACTGTCTCCCATACCCGGAACCCTCACTGTCTCCCATACACGGAACCATCACTGTCTCCCAAACCCGGAACCCTCACTGTCTCCCATACCCGGAACCATCACTGTCTCCCATACCCGGAACCCTCACTGTCTCCCATACCCGGAACCCTCTCTTTCTCCCCGACCCGGAACCCTCACTGTCTCCCATATCCGGAACCCTCACTGTCTCCCATACACGGAACCATCACTGTCTCCCATACCCGGAGCCCTCACTGTCTCCCAAACCCGGAACCCTCACTGTCTCCCATACCCGGAACCATCACTGTCTCCCATACCCGGAACCCTCACTGTCTCCCATACCCGGAACCCTCTCTTTCTCCCCGACCCGGAACCCTCACTGTCTCCCATACCCGGAACCCTCACTGTCTCCCATACCCGGAACCCTCTCTTTCTCCCATACCCGGAGCCTTCACTGTCTCCCATACCCGGATACCTCACTGTCTCCCATACCCGGAACCCTCACTGTCTCCCATACCCGGAGTCCTCACTGTCTCCCATACCCGGATACCTCACTGTCTCCCATACCCGGATACCTCACTGTCTCCCATACCCGGAACCCTCACTGTCTCTCATACCCGGAACTCTCACTGTCTCCGATACCCGTAGCCCTCACTGTCTCCCATTCCCAGAAAGCTCACTGTCTCCCATACCCGGAACTCTCACTGTCTCCCATACCCGTAGCCCTCACTGTCTCCCATTCCCAGAAAGCTCACTGTCTCCCATACCCGAAACCCTCACTGTCTCCCATACCCGGAACCCTCACTGTCTCCCATACCTGGAGCCTTCACTGTCTCCCATTCCCGGAACCCTCACATTTTCTCCGTTTCCCGGAACCCTCACTGTCTCCCAAACCCGGTCCCCTCACTGACACCGATACCCGGAACCCTCACTGTCTCCGATACCCGGAACCCTCACTGTCTCCCTTACCCGGAACCCTCACTGTCTCCCATACCCGGGATCCTCACTGTCTCCCATACCCGGAACCCTCACTGTCTCCCCTACCTCCGGAGCCCTCACTGTCTCCCATACACGGAACCCTCACTATCTCCTATACCCGGAGCCCTCACTGTCTCCCATACCCGGAGCTCTCACTGTCTCCCATACCCGGAACCCTCACTGTCTCCCAGACCCGGAGCCCTCACTGTCTCCCATACCTGGCGCCCTCACTGTCTCCGATACCCGGAGCCCTCACTGTCTCCCATACCCGGAACCCTCACTGTCTCCCATACTCGGAACCATCACTGTCTCCCATACCCGGAGCCCTCACTGTCTCCCATACCCGGAGCCCTCACTGTCTCCCATACCCGGAACCCTCACTGTCTCCCATACTCGGAACCATCACTGTCTCCCATACCCGGAGCCCTCACTGTCTCCCATACCCGGAACCCTCACTGTCTCCCATACCCGGAGCCCTCGCTGTCTCCCATACCCGGAACCCTCACTGTCTCCCATACCCGGAACCCTCACTGTCTCCCATACACGGAACCATCACTGTCTCCCATACCCGGAGCCCTCACTGTCTCCCATACCCGGAGCCCTCACTGTCTCCCAAACCCGGAACCCTCACTGTCACCGATACCCGGAACCCTCACTGTCTCCGATACCCGGAACCCTCACTGTCTCCCATACCCGGAGCCCTCACTGTCTCCCATACCCGGAGCCCTCACTGTCTCCCATACCCGGAACCCTCACTGTCTCCCCTACCCGGAGCCCTCACTGTCTTCCATACACGGAACCCTCACTGTCTCTCATACCCGGAACCCTCACTGTCTCCCATACCCGGAGCTCTCACTGTCTCCCATACCCGGAGCCCTCACTGTCTCTCATACCCGCAACCCTCACTGTCTCCCATACCCGGAGCCCTCACTACCTCCCATACCTGGAGCCCTCACTGTCTCCGATACCCGGAGCCCTCACTCTCTCCCATACCCGGAGCCCTGACTGTCTCCTATACCCGGAGCCCTCACTGTCTCCGATACCCGGAGCCCTCACTCTCTCCCATACCCGGAGCCCTCACTGTCTCCCATACCCGGAACCCTCACTGTCTCCCATACACGGAACCATCACTGTCTCCCATACCCGGAACCCTCACTGTCTCCCCGACCCGGAGCCCTCACTACCTCCCATACCTGGAGCCCTCACTGTCTTCCATACCCGGAACACTCACTGTCTCCCATACACGGAACCCTCACTGTCTCCCATACACGGAACCATCACTGTCTCCCATACCCGGAGCCCTCACTGTCTCCGATATCCGGAGCCCTCACTGTCTCCCATACCCGGAACCCTCACTGTCTCCCATACACGGAACCATCACTGTCTCCCATACCCGGAGCCCTCACTGTCTCCGATACCCGGAGCCCTCACTGTCTCCCATACCCGGAACCCTCACTATCTCCCATACACGGAGCCCTCGCTGTCTCCCATACCCGGAACCCTCACTGTCTCCCATACCCGGAACCCTCACTGTCTCCCATACACGGAACCATCACTGTCTCCCATACCCGGAGCCCTCACTGTCTCCCATACCCGGAGCCCTCACTGTCTCCCAAACCCGGAACCCTCACTGTCACCGATACCCGGAACCCTCACTGTCTCCGATACCCGGAACCCTCACTGTCTCCCATACCCGGAGCCCTCACTGTCTCCCATACCCGGAGCCCTCACTGTCTCCCATACCCGGAACCCTCACTGTCTCCCCTACCCGGAGCCCTCACTGTCTTCCATACACGGAACCCTCACTGTCTCTCATACCCGGAACCCTCACTGTCTCCCATACCCGGAGCTCTCACTGTCTCCCATACCCGGAGCCCTCACTGTCTCTCATACCCGGAACCCTCACTGTCTCCCATACCCGGAGCCCTCACTACCTCCCATACCTGGAGCCCTCACTGTCTCCGATACCCGGAGCCCTCACTCTCTCCCATACCCGGAGCCCTGACTGTCTCCTATACCCGGAGCCCTCACTGTCTCCGATACCCGGAGCCCTCACTCTCTCCCATACCCGGAGCCCTCACTGTCTCCCATACCCGGAACCCTCACTGTCTCCCATACACGGAACCATCACTGTCTCCCATACCCGGAACCCTCACTGTCTCCCCGACCCGGAGCCCTCACTACCTCCCATACCTGGAGCCCTCACTGTCTTCCATACCCGGAACCCTCACTGTCTCCCATACACGGAACCCTCACTGTCTCCCATACACGGAACCATCACTGTCTCCCATACCCGGAGCCCTCACTGTCTCCGATACCCGGAGCCCTCACTGTCTCCCATACCCGGAACCCTCACTGTCTCCCATACACGGAACCATCACTGTCTCCCATACCCGGAGCCCTCACTGTCTCCGATACCCGGAGCCCTCACTGTCTCCCATACCCGGAACCCTCACTGTCTCCCATACTCGGAACCATCACTGTCTCCCCGACCCGGAACCCTCACTGTCTCTCATACCCAGAGCCCTCACTGTCTCCCATACACGGAACCATCACTGTCTCCCATACCCGGAGCCCTCACTGTCTCCCATACCCGGAACCCTCACTGTCTCCCATACCCGGAACCCTCACTGTCTCCCATACACGGAACCATCACTGTCTCCCATACCCGGAGCTCTCACTGTCTCCCATACCCGGAGCTCTCACTGTCTCCCATACCCGGGACCCTCACTGTCTCCCATACCCGGAGCTCTCACTGTCTCCCATACCCGGGACCCTCACTGTCTCCCATACCCGGAACCCTCACTGTCTCCCATACCCGGAGCCCTCACTGTCTCCCATACCCGGAACCCTCACTGTCTCCCAGACCCGGAACCCTCACTGTCTCCCAGACCCGGAGCCCTCACTGTCTCCCATACCCGGAATCCTCACTGTCTCCCATACCCGGAACCCTCACTGTCTCCCATACTCGGAACCATCACTGTCTCCCATACCCGGAACCCTCACTGTCTCCCAAACCCGGAGCCCTCACTGTCTCCCATACCCGGAGCCCTCACTGTCTCCCATACCCGGAACCCTTACTGTCTCCCATACTCCGAACCCTCACTGTCTCCCATACCCGGAGCCCTCACTGTCTCCCATACTCGGAGCCCTCACTGTCTCCCATACCCGGAACCCTCACTGTCTCCCATACCCGGAACCATCACTGTCTCCCATACCCGGAACCCTCACTGTCTCCCATACCCGGAGCCCTCACTGTCTCCCATACCCGGAACCCTCACTGTCTCCCATACCCGGAGCGCTCACTGTCTCCGATACCCGGAACCCTCACTGTCTCCCCTACCCGGAGCCCTCACTGTCTCCGATACCCGGAACCCTCACTGTCTCCCATACCCGGAGCCCTCACTGTCTCCCATACCCGGAGCCCTCACTGTCTTCCATACCCGGAACCCTCACTGTCTCCCATACCCAGAGCCCTCACTGTCTCTCATACCCGGAGCCCTCACTGTCTTCCATACCCGGAGCCCTCACTGTCTCCCCTACCCGGAGCCCTCACTGTCTTCCATACCCGGAGCCCTCACTGTCTCCCATACCCGGAGCCCTCACTGTCTCCCATACCCGGAGCCCTCACTATCTCCCATACCCGGAGCCCTCACTGTCTCCCATACCCGGAACCCTCACTGTCTCCCATACCCGGAGCTCTCACTGTCTCCCATACCCGGAACCCTCACTGTCTCCCATACACAGAACCCTCACTGTCTCCCATACCCGGAGCCCTCACTGTCTCCCATACCCGGAGCCCTCACTATCTCCCATACCCGGAGCCCTCACTGTCTCCCATACCCGGAACCCTCACTGTCTTCCATACCCGGAGCCCTCACTATCTCCCATACCCGGAGCCCTCACTGTCTCCCATACCCGGAGCCCTCACTGTCTCCCCTACCCGGAGCCCTCACTGTCTTCCATACCCGGAGCCCTCACTGTCTCCCATACCCGGAGCCCTCACTGTCTCCCATACCCGGAGCCCTCACTATCTCCCATACCCGGAGCCCTCACTGTCTCCCATACCCGGAGCCCTCACTGTCTCCCATACCCGGAGCTCTCACTGTCTCCCATACCCGGAGCCCTCACTGTCTCTCATACCCGGAACCCTCACTGTCTCTCATACCCGGAGCCCTCACTGTCTCCCATACCCGGAACCCTCACTGTCATCCGACCCGGAACCCTCACTGTCTCCCAGACCCGGAGCCCTCACTACCTCCCATACCTGGAGCCCTCACTGTCTCCTATACCCGGAACCCTCACTGTCTCCCATACCTGGAACCATCACTGTCTCCCATACCCGGAACCCTCCCTGTCTCCTATACCCGGAACCCTCACTGTCTCCGATACCCGGAGCCCTCACTGTCTCCCATACCCGGAACCCTCACTGTCTCCCATACACGGAACCATCACTGTCTCCCATACCCGGAGCCCTCACTGTCTCCGATACCCGGAGCCCTCACTGTCTCCCATACCCGGAACCCTCACTGTCTCCCATACTCGGAACCATCACTGTCTCCCCGACCCGGAACCCTCACTGTCTCCCATACCCGGAACCCTCACTGTCTCCCATACCTGGAGCCATCACTGTCTCCGATACCCGGAGCCCTCACTGTCTCCCATACCCGGAACCCTCACTGTCTCCCATACACGGAACCATCACTGTCTCCCATACCCGGAACCCTCACTGTCTCCCCGACCCGGAACCCTCACTGTCTCCCAAACCCGGAACCCTCACTGTCTCCCATACCCGGAACCATCACTGTCTCCCATACCCGGAACCCTCACTGTCTCCCATACACGGAACCATCACTGTCTCCCATACCCAGAACCCTCACTGTCTCCCATACCCGGAACCATCACTGTCTCCCCGACCCGGAACCCTCACTGTCTCCCATACCCGGAACCCTCACTGTCTCCCATACCCGGAACCCTCTCTTTCTCCCATACCCGGAGCCTTCACTGTCTCCCATAATCGGATACCTCACTGTCTCCCATACCAGGAGCCCTCACTGTCTCTCATACCCGGAACTCTCACTGTCTCCGATACCCGGAGCCCTCATTGTCTCCCATACCCGGAACCTTCACTGTCTCCCATACCCGGAACCCTCACTGTCTCTCATACCCGGAACCCTCACTGTCTCTCATACCCGGAGCCCTCACTGTCTCCCATACCCGGAACCCTCACTGTCATCCGACCCGGAACCCTCACTGTCTCCCAGACCCGGAGCCCTCACTACCTCCCATACCTGGAGCCCTCACTGTCTCCGATACCCGGAGCCCTCACTGTCTCCCAGACCCGGAGCCCTCACTGTCTCCTATACCCGGAGCCCTCACTGTCTCCGATACCCGGAGCCCTCACTGTCTCCCATACCTGGAACCATCACTGTCTCCCATACCCGGAACCCTCACTGTCTCCCATACACGGAACCATCACTGTCTCCCAGACCCGGAGCCCTCACTGTCTCCTATACCCGGAGCCCTCACTGTCTCCGATACCCGGAGCCATCACTGTTTCCCAAACCCGGAGCCCTCACTGTCTCCCATACCCGGAGCCCTCACTGTCTCCCATACCCGGAACCCTCACTGTCTCCCATACCCGGAACCCTCACTGTCTCCCATACCCGGAACCATCACTGTCTCCCATACCCAGAACCCTCACTGTCTCCCATACCCGGAACCCTCACTGTCTCCCATACCCGGAACCCTCACTGTCTCCCATACCCGGAGCCCTCACTGTCTCCCATACCCGGAACCCTCACTGTCTCCCATACCCGAAACCCTCGCTGTCTCCCATACCCGGAACCATCACTGTCTCCCATACCCGGAACCCTCACTGTCTCCGATACCCGGAGCCCTCACTGTCTCCCAAACCCGGAACCCGCACTGTCTCCCATACACGGAACCCTCACTGTCTCCCATACACGGAGCCCTCACTGTCTCCGATACCCGGAGCCCTCACTGTCTCCGACAACCGGAACCCACACTGTCTCCCATATCCGGAGCCCTCACTGTCACCCATACCCAGACCCCACACTGTCTCCCATACCCGGAAGACACACTGTCTCCTGTACCACGAACCCTCACTGTCTCCGACAACCGGAACACTCACTGTCTCCGACACCCGGAACCCTCACTGTCTCCGATACCCGGAAACCACACTGTCTCCAATACCCAGAACCCTCACTGCGCCCGATACCCGGAAAACTCAATGTCTCCTAAAGCCGGAATCCTCAGTGTCTCCCAGACCCGGAGCCCTCACTGTCTCCCATACCCGGAGCCCTCACTGTCTCCCATACCCGGAGCCCTCACATTTTCTCCGATACCCGGAACCCTCACTGTCACCCATACCGGGAACCCACTCTGTCACCCATACCGGGAACCCACACTGTCTCCCATACCCGGGGCCTACCCTGTCTCCCATACCCGGAGCCCTCACTGTGTCTCACATCCGGAAAACTTACTATCTCCAATACCCGGAATCCTCACTGTCTCCCAAACCCGGAACCCTCACTGTCTCCCATACCCGGGGCCTACACTGTCTCCCATACCCGGAGCCCTCACTGTGTCTCACATCCGGAACACTTACTATCTCCGATACCCGGAATCCTCACTGTCTCCCATACCCAGAGATCTCACTGTCTCCCATCCCCTGAACCCTCACTGTCTCCGATACCTGGAACCCACACTGTCTCCCATACCCGGGGTCCACACTGTCTGCAACACCCGGAGCCTTCAATGTGTCCCACACCCGGAACACTCAATGTCTCCGATACCCGGAATCCTCACTGTCTCCCATACCCGGAACCCTCACTGTCTCCCAAACCCGGAGCCCTCACTGTCTCCCAAACCCGGAATCCACACTGTTTCCCATACCCGGAACCCACACTGTCACCCAAACCCGGAGCCCTCACTGCCTTCCATACCCGGAGCCCTCACTGTCTCCCATACCCGGAACCCTCACTGTCTCCCATACCCGGGACCCTCACTGTCTCGCATACCCGGAACCCTCACTGTCTCCCATACCCGGACCCCTCATTGTCTCCCATTTCCGGGACCCTCACTGTCTCCCATACCCGGAACCCTCACTGTCTCCCATACCCGGAACCCTCACTGTCTCCCATACCCGGAACCCTCACTGTCTCCCATACCCGGAACCCTCACTGTCTCCCATACCCGGAACCCTCACTGTCTCTCATACCCGGAACCCTCAGTGTCTCCCATACCTGGAGCCCTCACTGTCTCCCATACACGGAACCCTCACTATATCCTATACCCGGAGCCCTCACTGTCTCATATACCCGGAGCTCTCACTGTCTCCCATACCCGGAGCTCTCACTGTCTCCCATACCCGGAGCCCTCACTGTCTCTCATACCCGGAACCCTCACTGTCTCCCAGACCCGGAACCCTCACTGTCTCCCAGACCCGGAACCCTCACTGTCTCCCATACCCGGAACGCTCACTGTCTCCCCGACCCGGAACCCTCACTGTCTCCCAGACCCGGAGCCCACACTACCTCCCATACCTGGAGCCCTCACTGTCTCCGATACCCGGAGCCCTCACTGTCTCCTATACCCGGAGCCCTCACTGTCTCCGATACCCGGAGCCCTCACTGTCTCCTATACCCGGAGCCCTCACTGTCTCCGATACCCGGAGCCCTCACTGTCTCCCCGACCCGGAACCCTCACTGTCTCTCATACCCAGAGCCCTCACTGTCTCCCATACCTGGAGCCCTCACTGTCTCCGATACCCGGAGCCCTCACTGTCTCCTATACCCGGAGCCCTCACTGTCTCCCATACCCGGAACCCTAACTGTCTCCCATACACGGAACCATCACTGTCTCCCATACCCGGAGCCCTCACTGTCTCCCATACTCGGAACCATCACTGTCTCCCATACCCGGAACCCTCACTGTCTCCCATACCCGGAACCCTCACTGTCTCCCCTACCCGGAGCCCTCACTGTCTTCCATACACGGAACCCTCACTGTCTCTCATACCCGGAACCCTCACTGTCTCCCATACCCGGAGCTCTCACTGTCTCCCATACCCGGAGCCCTCACTGTCTCTCATACCCGGAACCCTCACTGTCTCCCATACCCGGAGCCCTCACTACCTCCCATACCTGGAGCCCTCACTGTCTCCGATACCCGGAGCCCTCACTCTCTCCCATACCCGGAGCCCTGACTGTCTCCTATACCCGGAGCCCTCACTGTCTCCGATACCCGGAGCCCTCACTCTCTCCCATACCCGGAGCCCTCACTGTCTCCCATACCCGGAACCCTCACTGTCTCCCATACACGGAACCATCACTGTCTCCCATACCCGGAACCCTCACTGTCTCCCCGACCCGGAGCCCTCACTACCTCCCATACCTGGAGCCCTCACTGTCTTCCATACCCGGAACCCTCACTGTCTCCCATACACGGAACCCTCACTGTCTCCCATACACGGAACCATCACTGTCTCCCATACCCGGAGCCCTCACTGTCTCCGATACCCGGAGCCCTCACTGTCTCCCATACCCGGAACCCTCACTGTCTCCCATACACGGAACCATCACTGTCTCCCATACCCGGAGCCCTCACTGTCTCCGATACCCGGAGCCCTCACTGTCTCCCATACCCGGAACCCTCACTGTCTCCCATACTCGGAACCATCACTGTCTCCCCGACCCGGAACCCTCACTGTCTCTCATACCCAGAGCCCTCACTGTCTCCCATACACGGAACCATCACTGTCTCCCATACCCGGAGCCCTCACTGTCTCCCATACCCGGAACCCTCACTGTCTCCCATACCCGGAACCCTCACTGTCTCCCATACACGGAACCATCACTGTCTCCCATACCCGGAGCTCTCACTGTCTCCCATACCCGGAGCTCTCACTGTCTCCCATACCCGGGACCCTCACTGTCTCCCATACCCGGAGCTCTCACTGTCTCCCATACCCGGGACCCTCACTGTCTCCCATACCCGGAACCCTCACTGTCTCCCATACCCGGAGCCCTCACT
Source organism: Scyliorhinus torazame (assembly GCF_047496885.1). Taxonomy (NCBI): domain Eukaryota; kingdom Metazoa; phylum Chordata; class Chondrichthyes; order Carcharhiniformes; family Scyliorhinidae; genus Scyliorhinus; species Scyliorhinus torazame. The sequence continues at coordinate 243,729,332 of NC_092717.1, forward strand.
GTCTCCCATACCCGGAACCCTCACTGTCTCCCAGACCCGGAACCCTCACTGTCTCCCAGACCCGGAGCCCTCACTGTCTCCCATACCCGGAATCCTCACTGTCTCCCATACCCGGAACCCTCACTGTCTCCCATACTCGGAACCATCACTGTCTCCCATACCCGGAACCCTCACTGTCTCCCAAACCCGGAGCCCTCACTGTCTCCCATACCCGGAGCCCTCACTGTCTCCCATACCCGGAACCCTTACTGTCTCCCATACTCCGAACCCTCACTGTCTCCCATACCCGGAGCCCTCACTGTCTCCCATACTCGGAGCCCTCACTGTCTCCCATACCCGGAACCCTCACTGTCTCCCATACCCGGAACCATCACTGTCTCCCATACCCGGAACCCTCACTGTCTCCCATACCCGGAGCCCTCACTGTCTCCCATACCCGGAACCCTCACTGTCTCCCATACCCGGAGCGCTCACTGTCTCCGATACCCGGAACCCTCACTGTCTCCCCTACCCGGAGCCCTCACTGTCTCCGATACCCGGAACCCTCACTGTCTCCCATACCCGGAGCCCTCACTGTCTCCCATACCCGGAGCCCTCACTGTCTTCCATACCCGGAACCCTCACTGTCTCCCATACCCAGAGCCCTCACTGTCTCTCATACCCGGAGCCCTCACTGTCTTCCATACCCGGAGCCCTCACTGTCTCCCCTACCCGGAGCCCTCACTGTCTTCCATACCCGGAGCCCTCACTGTCTCCCATACCCGGAGCCCTCACTGTCTCCCATACCCGGAGCCCTCACTATCTCCCATACCCGGAGCCCTCACTGTCTCCCATACCCGGAACCCTCACTGTCTCCCATACCCGGAGCTCTCACTGTCTCCCATACCCGGAACCCTCACTGTCTCCCATACACAGAAACCTCACTGTCTCCCATACCCGGAGCCCTCACTGTCTCCCATACCCGGAGCCCTCACTATCTCCCATACCCGGAGCCCTCACTGTCTCCCATACCCGGAACCCTCACTGTCTTCCATACCCGGAGCCCTCACTATCTCCCATACCCGGAGCCCTCACTGTCTCCCATACCCGGAGCCCTCACTGTCTCCCCTACCCGGAGCCCTCACTGTCTTCCATACCCGGAGCCCTCACTGTCTCCCATACCCGGAGCCCTCACTGTCTCCCATACCCGGAGCCCTCACTATCTCCCATACCCGGAGCCCTCACTGTCTCCCATACCCGGAGCCCTCACTGTCTCCCATACCCGGAGCTCTCACTGTCTCCCATACCCGGAGCCCTCACTGTCTCTCATACCCGGAACCCTCACTGTCTCTCATACCCGGAGCCCTCACTGTCTCCCATACCCGGAACCCTCACTGTCATCCGACCCGGAACCCTCACTGTCTCCCAGACCCGGAGCCCTCACTACCTCCCATACCTGGAGCCCTCACTGTCTCCTATACCCGGAACCCTCACTGTCTCCCATACCTGGAACCATCACTGTCTCCCATACCCGGAACCCTCCCTGTCTCCTATACCCGGAACCCTCACTGTCTCCGATACCCGGAGCCCTCACTGTCTCCCATACCCGGAACCCTCACTGTCTCCCATACACGGAACCATCACTGTCTCCCATACCCGGAGCCCTCACTGTCTCCGATACCCGGAGCCCTCACTGTCTCCCATACCCGGAACCCTCACTGTCTCCCATACTCGGAACCATCACTGTCTCCCCGACCCGGAACCCTCACTGTCTCCCATACCCGGAACCCTCACTGTCTCCCATACCTGGAGCCATCACTGTCTCCGATACCCGGAGCCCTCACTGTCTCCCATACCCGGAACCCTCACTGTCTCCCATACACGGAACCATCACTGTCTCCCATACCCGGAACCCTCACTGTCTCCCCGACCCGGAACCCTCACTGTCTCCCAAACCCGGAACCCTCACTGTCTCCCATACCCGGAACCATCACTGTCTCCCATACCCGGAACCCTCACTGTCTCCCATACACGGAACCATCACTGTCTCCCATACCCAGAACCCTCACTGTCTCCCATACCCGGAACCATCACTGTCTCCCCGACCCGGAACCCTCACTGTCTCCCATACCCGGAACCCTCACTGTCTCCCATACCCGGAACCCTCTCTTTCTCCCATACCCGGAGCCTTCACTGTCTCCCATAATCGGATACCTCACTGTCTCCCATACCAGGAGCCCTCACTGTCTCTCATACCCGGAACTCTCACTGTCTCCGATACCCGGAGCCCTCACTGTCTCCCATACCCGGAACCTTCACTGTCTCCCATACCCGGAACCCTCACTGTCTCTCATACCCGGAACCCTCACTGTCTCTCATACCCGGAGCCCTCACTGTCTCCCATACCCGGAACCCTCACTGTCATCCGACCCGGAACCCTCACTGTCTCCCAGACCCGGAGCCCTCACTACCTCCCATACCTGGAGCCCTCACTGTCTCCGATACCCGGAGCCCTCACTGTCTCCCAGACCCGGAGCCCTCACTGTCTCCTATACCCGGAGCCCTCACTGTCTCCGATACCCGGAGCCCTCACTGTCTCCCATACCTGGAACCATCACTGTCTCCCATACCCGGAACCCTCACTGTCTCCCATACACGGAACCATCACTGTCTCCCAGACCCGGAGCCCTCACTGTCTCCTATACCCGGAGCCCTCACTGTCTCCGATACCCGGAGCCATCACTGTTTCCCAAACCCGGAGCCCTCACTGTCTCCCATACCCGGAGCCCTCACTGTCTCCCATACCCGGAACCCTCACTGTCTCCCATACCCGGAACCCTCACTGTCTCCCATACCCGGAACCATCACTGTCTCCCATACCCAGAACCCTCACTGTCTCCCATACCCGGAACCCTCACTGTCTCCCATACCCGGAACCCTCACTGTCTCCCATACCCGGAGCCCTCACTGTCTCCCATACCCGGAACCCTCACTGTCTCCCATACCCGAAACCCTCGCTGTCTCCCATACCCGGAACCATCACTGTCTCCCATACCCGGAACCCTCACTGTCTCCGATACCCGGAGCCCTCACTGTCTCCCAAACCCGGAACCCGCACTGTCTCCCATACACGGAACCCTCACTGTCTCCCATACACGGAGCCCTCACTGTCTCCGATACCCGGAGCCCTCACTGTCTCCGACAACCGGAACCCACACTGTCTCCCATATCCGGAGCCCTCACTGTCACCCATACCCAGACCCCACACTGTCTCCCATACCCGGAAGACACACTGTCTCCTGTACCACGAACCCTCACTGTCTCCGACAACCGGAACACTCACTGTCTCCGACACCCGGAACCCTCACTGTCTCCGATACCCGGAAACCACACTGTCTCCAATACCCAGAACCCTCACTGCGCCCGATACCCGGAAAACTCAATGTCTCCTAAAGCCGGAATCCTCAGTGTCTCCCAGACCCGGAGCCCTCACTGTCTCCCATACCCGGAGCCCTCACTGTCTCCCATACCCGGAGCCCTCACATTTTCTCCGATACCCGGAACCCTCACTGTCACCCATACCGGGAACCCACTCTGTCACCCATACCGGGAACCCACACTGTCTCCCATACCCGGGGCCTACCCTGTCTCCCATACCCGGAGCCCTCACTGTGTCTCACATCCGGAAAACTTACTATCTCCAATACCCGGAATCCTCACTGTCTCCCAAACCCGGAACCCTCACTGTCTCCCATACCCGGGGCCTACACTGTCTCCCATACCCGGAGCCCTCACTGTGTCTCACATCCGGAACACTTACTATCTCCGATACCCGGAATCCTCACTGTCTCCCATACCCAGAGATCTCACTGTCTCCCATCCCCTGAACCCTCACTGTCTCCGATACCTGGAACCCACACTGTCTCCCATACCCGGGGTCCACACTGTCTCCCACACCCGGAGCCTTCAATGTGTCCCACACCCGGAACACTCAATGTCTCCGATACCCGGAATCCTCACTGTCTCCCATACCCGGAACCCTCACTGTCTCCCAAACCCGGAGCCCTCACTGTCTCCCAAACCCGGAATCCACACTGTTTCCCATACCCGGAACCCACACTGTCACCCAAACCCGGAGCCCTCACTGCCTTCCATACCCGGAGCCCTCACTGTCTCCCATACCCGGAACCCTCACTGTCTCCCATACCCGGGACCCTCACTGTCTCCCATACCCGGAACCCTCACTGTCTCCCATACCCGGAACCCTCACTGTCTCCCATTCCCGGGACCCTCACTGTCTCCCATACCCGGAACCCTCACTGTCTCCCATACCCGGAACCCTCACTGTCTCCCATACCCGGAACCCTCACTGTCTCCCATACCCGGAACCCTCACTGTCTCCCATACCCGGAACCCTCACTGTCTCTCATACCCGGAACCCTCAGTGTCTCCCATACCTGGAGCCCTCACTGTCTCCCATACACGGAACCCTCACTATATCCTATACCCGGAGCCCTCACTGTCTCATATACCCGGAGCTCTCACTGTCTCCCATACCCGGAGCTCTCACTGTCTCCCATACCCGGAGCCCTCACTGTCTCTCATACCCGGAACCCTCACTGTCTCCCAGACCCGGAACCCTCACTGTCTCCCAGACCCGGAACCCTCACTGTCTCCCATACCCGGAACGCTCACTGTCTCCCCGACCCGGAACCCTCACTGTCTCCCAGACCCGGAGCCCACACTACCTCCCATACCTGGAGCCCTCACTGTCTCCGATACCCGGAGCCCTCACTGTCTCCTATACCCGGAGCCCTCACTGTCTCCGATACCCGGAGCCCTCACTGTCTCCTATACCCGGAGCCCTCACTGTCTCCGATACCCGGAGCCCTCACTGTCTCCCCGACCCGGAACCCTCACTGTCTCTCATACCCAGAGCCCTCACTGTCTCCCATACCTGGAGCCCTCACTGTCTCCGATACCCGGAGCCCTCACTGTCTCCTATACCCGGAGCCCTCACTGTCTCCCATACCCGGAACCCTAACTGTCTCCCATACACGGAACCATCACTGTCTCCCATACCCGGAGCCCTCACTGTCTCCCATACTCGGAACCATCACTGTCTCCCATACCCGGAACCCTCACTGTCTCCCATACACGGAACCATCACTGTCTCCCACACCCGGAGACCTCACTGTCTCCCAAACCCGGAACCCTCACTGTCTCCCATACCCGGAACCATCACTGTCTCCCATACCCGGAACCCTCACTGTCTCCCATACCCGGAACCCTCTCTTTCTCCCCGACCCGGAACCCTCACTGTCTCCCATACCCGGAACCCTCACTGTCTCCCATACACAGAACCATCACTGTCTCCCATACCCGGAGCCCTCACTGTCTCCCAAACCCGGAACCCTCACTGTCTCCCATACCCGGAACCATCACTGTCTCCCATACCCGGAACCCTCACTGTCTCCCATACCCGGAACCCTCCCTTTCTCCCCGACCCGGAACCCTCACTGTCTCCCATACCCGGAACCCTCACTGTCTCCCATACCCGGAACCCTCACTGTCTCCCATACCCGGAACCCTCTCTTTCTCCCATACCCGGAGCCTTCACTGTCTCCCATACCCGAAAACCTCACTGTCTCCCATACCCGGAACTCTCACTGTCTCCCATACCCGGAGCCCTCACTGTCTCCCATACCTGGAGCCTCACTGTCTCCCATACACGGAACCCTCACTGTCTCCCATAACCGGAGCCCTCTCTGTCTCCCATACCCGGAGCTCTCACTGTCTCCCATACCCGGAGCCCTCACTGTCTCCGATAGCCGGAGCCCTCACTGTCTCCTATACCCGGAACCCTCACTGTCTCCCATACCCGGAACCCTCACTGTCTCCCATACCTGGAGCCTTCACTGTCTCCCATTCCCGGAACCCTCACATTTTCTCCGATTCCCGGAACCCTCACTGTCTCCCAAACCCGGTCCCCTCACTGTCACCGATACCCGGAACCCTCACTGTCTCCGATACCCGGAACACTCACTGTCTCCCATACCCGGAACCCTCACTGACTCCCTTACCCGGAACCCTCACTGTCTCCCATACCCGGAACCCTCACTGTCTCCCATACCCGGGACCCAGACTGTCTCCCATACCCGGGACCCTCACTGTCTCCCATACCCGGAACCCTCACTGTCTCCCCTACCCGGAGCCCTCACTGTCTCCCATACACGGAACCCTCACTATCTCCCATACCTGGAGCCTCACTGTCTCCCATACACGGAACCCTCACTGTCTCCCATAACCGGAGCCCTCTCTGTCTCCCATACCCGGAGCTCTCACTGTCTCCCATACCCGGAGCTCTCACTGTCTCCCATACCCGGGACCCTCACTGTCTCCCATACCCGGGACCCTCACTGTCTCCCAGACCCGGAACCCTCACTGTCTCCCATACCTGGAGCCCTCACTGTCTCCGATACCCGGAGCCCTCACTGTCTCCCAGACCCGGAGCCCTCACTGTCTCCCATACCCGGAACCCTCACTGTCTCCCATACACGGAACCATCACTGTCTCCCATACCCGGAGCCCTCACTGTCTCCCATACTCGGAACCATCACTGTCTCCCAAACCCGGACCCCTCACTGTCACCGATACCCGGAACCCTCACTGTCTCCGATACCCGGAACCCTCACTGTCTCCCATACCCGGAACCCTCACTGTCTCCCATACCCGGAGCCCTCACTGTCTCCCATACCCGGAACCCTCACTGTCTCCCATACCCGGGACCCTCACTGTCTCCCATACCCGGAACCCTCACTGTCTTCCATACACGGAACCCTCACTGTCTCCGATACCCGGAACCCTCACTGTCTCCCATACCCGGAGCCCTCACTGTCTCCCATACCCGGAGCTCTCACTGTCTCCCATACCCGGAGCTCTCACTGTCTCCCATACCCGGAACCCTCACTGTCTCCAATACCCAGAACCCTCACTATCTCCCATACCCGGAGCCCTCACTGTCTCCCATACCCGGAGCTCTCACTGTCTCCCATACCCGGAACCCTCACTATCTCCCATACCCGGAGCCCTCACTATCTCCCATACCCGGAGCTCTCACTGTCTCCCATACCCGGAACCCTCACTGTCTCTCATACCCGGAACCCTCACTGTCTCCCATACCCGGAACCCTCACTGTCTCCCATACCCGGAACCCTCACTGTCTCCCATACCCGGAGCTCTCACTGTCTCCCATACCCGGAACCCTCACTATCTCCCATACCCGGAGCCCTCACTATCTCCCATACCCGGAGCTCTCACTGTCTCCCATACCCGGAACCCTCACTGTCTCTCATACCCGGAACCCTCACTGTCTCCCATACCCGGAACCCTCACTGTCTCCCATACCCGGAACCCTCACTGTCTCCCATACCCGGAGCCCTCACTGTCTCCCATACCCGGGACCCTCACTGTCTCCCATACCCGGAACCCTCACTGTCTCCCCTACCCGGAGCCCTCACTGTCTTCCATACACGTAACCCTCACTGTCTCCCATACCCGGAGACCTCACTATCTCCCATACCCGGAGCCCTCACTGTCTCCCATACCCGGAGCTCTCACTGTCTCCCATACCCGGAGCTCTCACTGTCTCCCATACCCGGAGCCCTCACTGTCTCTCATACCCGGAGCCCTCACTGTCTCTCATACCCGGAGCCCTCACTGTCTCCCATACCCGGAATCCTCACTGTCATCCGACCCGGAACCCTCACTGTCTCCCAGACCCGGAGCCCTCACTACCTCCCATACCTGGAGCCCTCACTGTCTCCGATACCCGGAGCCCTCACTGTCTCCTATACCCGGAGCCCTCACTGTCTCCGATACCCAGAGCCCTCACTGTCTCCCATACCTGGAGCCATCACTGTCTCCGATACCCGGAGCCCTCACTGTCTCCCATACCCGGAACCCTCACTGTCTCCCATACACGGAACCATCACTGTCTCCCATACCCGGAGCCCTCACTGTCTCCCAGACTCGGAACCATCACTGTCTCCCATACCCGGAACCCTCACTGTCTCCCAAACCCGGAACCCTCACTGTCTCCCATACCCGGAACCCTCTCTTTCTCCCCGACCCGGAACCCTCACTGTCTCCCATACCCGGAACCCTCACTGTCTCCCATACCCGGAGCCCTCACTGTCTCCCATACTCGGAACCATCACTGTCTCCCATACCCGGAACCCTCACTGTCTCCCATACACGGAACCATCACTGTCTCCCATACCCGGAGACCTCACTGTCTCCCAAACCCGGAACCCTCACTGTCTCCCATACCCGGAACCATCACTGTCTCCCATACCCGGAACCCTCACTGTCTCCCATACCCGGAACCCTCTCTTTCTCCCCGACCCGGAACCCTCACTGTCTCCCATACCCGGAACCCTCACTGTCTCCCATACCCGGAACCCTCTCTTTCTCCCATACCGGGAACTCTCACTGTCTCCGATACCCGTAGCCCTCACTGTCTCCCATTCCCAGAAACCTCACTGTCTCCCATACCCGGAACTCTCACTGTCTCCCATACCCGGAGCCCTCACTGTCTCCGATAGCCGGAGCCCTCACTGTCTCCTATACCCGGAACCCTCACTGTCTCCCATACCCGGAACCCTCACTGTCTCCCATACCTGGAGCCTTCACTGTCTCCCATTCGCGGAACCCTCACATTTTCTCCGATTCCCGGAACCCTCACTGTCTCCCAAACCCGGTCCCCTCACTGTCACCGATACCCGGAACCCTCACTGTCTCCGATACCCGGAACCCTCACTGTATCCCATACCCGGAACCCTCACTGTCTCCCTTACCCGGAACCCTCACTGTCTCCCATACCCGGAACCCTCACTGTCTCCCATACCCGGGACCCAGACTGTCTCCCATACCCGGGACCCTCACTGTCTCCCATACCCGGAACCCTCACTGTCTCCCCTACCCGGAGCCCTCACTGTCTCCCATACACGGAACCCTCACTATCTCCCATACCTGGAGCCTCACTGTCTCCCATACACGGAACCCTCACTGTCTCCCATAACCGGAGCCCTCTCTGTCTCCCATACCCGGAGCTCTCACTGTCTCCCATACCCGGAGCTCTCACTGTCTCCCATACCCGGGACCCTCACTGTCTCCCATACCCGGAACCCTCACTGCCTCCCATACCCGGAGCCCTCACTGTCTCCCAGACCCGGAAACCTCACTGTCTCTCATACCCAGAGCCCTCACTGTCTCCCATACCTGGAGCCCTCACTGTCTCCGATACCCGGAGCCCTCACTGTCTCCGATACCCGGAACCCTCACTGTCTCCCAGACCCGGAGCCCTCACTGTCTCCCATACCCGGAACCCTCACTGTCTCCCATACACGGAACCCTCACTGTCTCCCATACCTGGAGCCCTCACTGTCTCCCAGACCCGGAGCCCTCACTGTCTCCCAGACCCGGAGCCCTCACTGTCTCCCATACCCGGAGCCCTCACTGTCTCCCATACTCGGAACCATCACTGTCTCCCAAACCCGGACCCCTCACTGTCACCGATACCCGGAACCCTCTCTTTCTCCCATACCCGGAACCCTCACTGTCTCCGATACCCGGAACCCTCACTGTCTCCCATACCCGGAACCCTCACTGTCTCCCTTACCCGCAGCCCTCACTGTCTCCCATACCCGGAACCCTCACTGTCTCCCATACCCGGAACCCTCACTGTCTCCCATACCCGGAGCCCTCACTGTCTCCCATACCCGGAACCTTCACTGTCTCCCATTCCCGGGACCCTCACTGTCTCCCATACCCGGAACCCTCACTGTCTCCCCTACCCGGAGCCCTCACTGTCTTCCATACACGGAACCCTCACTATCTCCCATACCCGGAGCCCTCACTATCTCCCATACCCGGAGCCCTCACTGTCTCCCATACCCGGAGCTCTCACTGTCTCCCATACCCGGAGCTCTCACTGTCTCCCATACTCGGAACCCTCACTGTCTCCCATACCCGGAACCCTCACTGTCTCCCATACCCGGAACCCTCACTGTCTCTCATACCCGGAACCCTCACTGTCTCTCATACCCGGAGCCCTCACTGTCTCCCATACCCGGAACCCTCACTGTCATCCGACCCGGAACCCTCACTGTCTCTCATACCCGGAGCCCTCACTGTCTCCGATACCCGGAGCCCTCACTGTCTCCTATACCCGGAGCCCTCACTGTCTCCGATACCCGGAGCCCTCACTGTCTCCCATACCCGGAACCCTCACTGTCTCCCATACACGGAACCATCACTGTCTCCCATACCCGGAGCCCTCACTGTCTCCCATACCCGGAGCCCTCACTGTCTCCGATACCCGGAGCCCTCACTGTCTCCCATACCCGGAACCCTCACTGTCTCCCATACTCGGAACCATCACTGTCTCCCCGACCCGGAACCCTCACTGTCTCTCATACCCAGAGCCCTCACTGTCTCCCATACCTGGAGCCATCACTGCCTCCGATACCCGGAGCCCTCACTGTCTCCCATACCCGGAACCCTCACTGTCTCCCATACACGGAACCATCACTGTCTCCCAAACCCGGAACCCTCACTGTCTCCCATACCCGGAACCATCACTGTCTCCCATACCCGGAACCCTCACTGTCTCCCATACCCGGAACCCTCTCTTTCTCCCCGACCCGGAACCCTCACTGTCTCCCATATCCGGAACCCTCACTGTCTCCCATACACGGAACCATCACTGTCTCCCATACCCGGAGCCCTCACTGTCTCCCAAACCCGGAACCCTCACTGTCTCCCATACCCGGAACCATCACTGTCTCCCATACCCGGAACCCTCACTGTCTCCCATACCCGGAACCCTCTCTTTCTCCCCGACCCGGAACCCTCACTGTCTCCCATACCCGGAACCCTCACTGTCTCCCATACCCGGAACCCTCTCTTTCTCCCATACCCGGAGCCTTCACTGTCTCCCATACCCGGATACCTCACTGTCTCCCATACCCGGAACCCTCACTGTCTCCCATACCCGGAGTCCTCACTGTCTCCCATACCCGGATGCCTCACTGTCTCCCATACCCGGATACCTCACTGTCTCCCATACCCGGAACCCTCACTGTCTCTCATACCCGGAACTCTCACTGTCTCCGATACCCGTAGCCCTCACTGTCTCCCATTCCCAGAAAGCTCACTGTCTTCCATACCTGGAACTCTCACTGTCTCCCATACCCGTAGCCCTCACTGTCTCCCATTCCCAGAAAGCTCACTGACTCCCATACCCGAAACCCTCACTGTCTCCCATACCCGGAACCCTCTCTGTCTCCCATACCTGGAGCCTTCACTGTCTCCCATTCCCGGAACCCTCACATTTTCTCCGTTTCCCGGAACCCTCACTGTCTCCCAAACCCGGTCCCCTCACTGACACCGATACCCGGAACCCTCACTGTCTCCGATACCCGGAACCCTCACTGTCTCCCTTACCCGGATCCCTCACTGTCTCCCATACCCGGGATCCTCACTGTCTCCCATACCCGGAACCCTCACTGTCTCCCCTACCTCCGGAGCCCTCACTGTCTCCCATACACGGAACCCTCACTATCTCCTATACCCGGAGCCCTCACTGTCTCCCATACCCGGAGCTCTCACTGTCTCCCATACCCGGAACCCTCACTGTCTCCCAGACCCGGAGCCCTCACTGTCTCCCATACCTGGCGCCCTCACTGTCTCCGATACCCGGAGCCCTCACTGTCTCCCATACCCGGAACCCTCACTGTCTCCCATACCCGGAACCCTCACTGTCTCCCATACTCGGAACCATCACTGTCTCCCATACCCGGAGCCCTCACTGTCTCCCATACCCGGAGCCCTCACTGTCTCCCCGACCCGGAACCCTCACTGTCTCCCATATCCGGAACCCTCACTGTCTCCCATACACGGAACCATCACTGTCTCCCATACCCGGAGCCCTCACTGTCTCCCAAACCCGGAACCCTCACTGTCTCCCATACCCGGAACCATCACTGTCTCCCATACCCGGAACCCTCACTGTCTCCCATACCCGGAACCCTCTCTTTCTCCCCGACCCGGAACCCTCACTGTCTCCCATACCCGGAACCCTCACTTTCTCCCATACCCGGAACCCTCTCTTTCTCCCATACCCGGAGCCTTCACTGTCTCCCATACCCGGATACCTCACTGTCTCCCATACCCGGAACCCTCACTGTCTCCCATACCCGGAGTCCTCACTGTCTCCCATACCCGGATGCCTCACTGTCTCCCATACCCGGATACCTCACTGTCTCCCATACCCGGAACCCTCACTGTCTCTCATACCCGGAACTCTCACTGTCTCCGATACCCGTAGCCCTCACTGTCTCCCATTCCCAGAAAGCTCACTGTCTTCCATACCTGGAACTCTCACTGTCTCCCATACCCGTAGCCCTCACTGTCTCCCATTCCCAGAAAGCTTACTGACTCCCATACCCGAAACCCTCACTGTCTCCCATACCCGGAACCCTCACTGTCTCCCATACCTGGAGCCTTCACTGTCTCCCATTCCCGGAACCCTCACATTTTCTCCGTTTCCCGGAACCCTCACTGTCTCCCAAACCCGGTCCCCTCACTGACACCGATACCCGGAACCCTCACTGTCTCCGATACCCGGAACCCTCACTGTCTCCCTTACCCGGATCACTCACTGTCTCCCATACCCGGGATCCTCACTGTCTCCCATACCCGGAACCCTCACTGTCTCCCCTACCTCCGGAGCCCTCACTGTCTCCCATACACGGAACCCTCACTATCTCCTATACCCGGAGCCCTCACTGTCTCCCATACCCGGAGCTCTCACTGTCTCCCATACCCGGAACCCTCACTGTCTCCCAGACCCGGAGCCCTCACTGTCTCCCATACCTGGCGCCCTCACTGTCTCCGATACCCGGAGCCCTCACTGTCTCCCATACCCGGAACCCTCACTGTCTCCCATACCCGGAACCCTCACTGTCTCCCATACTCGGAACCATCACTGTCTCCCATACCCGGAGCCCTCACTGTCTCCCATACCCGGAGCCCTCACTGTCTCCCATACCCGGAACCCTCACTGTCTCCCATACTCGGAACCATCACTGTCTCCCATACCCGGAGCCCTCACTGTCTCCGATAGCCGGAGCCCTCACTGTCTCCTATACCCGGAACCCTCACTGTCTCCCATACCCGGAACCCTCACTGTCTCCCATACCTGGAGCCTTCACTGTCTCCCATTCCCGGAACCCTCACGTTTTCTCCGATTCCCGGAACCCTCACTGTCTCCCAAACCCGGTCCCCTCACTGTCACCGATACCCGGAACCCTCACTGTCTCCGATACCCGGAACCCTCACTGTATCCCATACCCGGAACCTCACTGTCTCCCTTACCCGGAACCCTCACTGTCTCCCATACCCGGAACCCTCACTGTCTCCCATACCCGGGACCCAGACTGTCTCCCATACCCGGGACCCTCACTGTCTCCCATACCCGGAACCCTCACTGTCTCCCCTACCCGGTGCCCTCACTGTCTCCCATACACGGAACCCTCACTATCTCCCATACCTGGAGCCTCACTGTCTCCCATACACGGAACCCTCACTGTCTCCCATAACCGGAGCCCTCTCTGTCTCCCATACCCGGAGCTCTCACTGTCTCCCATACCCGGAGCTCTCACTGTCTCCCATACCCGGGACCCTCACTGTCTCCCATACCCGGAACCCTCACTGCCTCCCATACCCGGAGCCCTCACTGTCTCCCAGACCCGAAACCCTCACTGTCTCTCATACCCAGAGCCCTCACTGTCTCCCATACCTGGAGCCCTCACTGTCTCCGATACCCGGAGCCCTCACTGTCTCCGATACCCGGAACCCTCACTGTCTCCCAGACCCGGAGCCCTCACTGTCTCCCATACCCGGAACCCTCACTGTCTCCCATACACGGAACCCTCACTGTCTCCCATACCTGGAGCCCTCACTGTCTCCCAGACCCGGAGCCCTCACTGTCTCCCAGACCCGGAGCCCTCACTGTCTCCCATACCCGGAGCCCTCACTGTCTCCCATACTCGGAACCATCACTGTCTCCCAAACCCGGACCCCTCACTGTCACCGATACCCGGAACCCTCTCTTTCTCCCATCCCCGGAACCTTCACTGTCTCCCATTCCCGGGACCCTCACTGTCTCCGATACCCGGAACCCTCACTGTCTCCCATACCCGGAACCCTCACTGTCTCCCTTACCCGCAGCCCTCACTGTCTCCCATACCCGGAACCCTCACTGTCTCCCATACCCGGAACCCTCACTGTCTCCCATACCCGGAGCCCTCACTGTCTCCCATACCCGGAACCTTCACTGTCTCCCATTCCCGGGACCCTCACTGTCTCCCATACCCGGAACCCTCACTGTCTCCCCTACCCGGAGCCCTCACTGTCTTCCATACACGGAACCCTCACTATCTCCCATACCCGGAGCCCTCACTATCTCCCATACCCGGAGCCCTCACTGTCTCCCATACCCGGAGCTCTCACTGTCTCCCATACCCGGAGCTCTCACTGTCTCCCATACTCGGAACCCTCACTGTCTCCCATACCCGGAACCCTCACTGTCTCCCATACCCGGAACCCTCACTGTCTCTCATACCCGGAACCCTCACTGTCTCTCATACCCGGAGCCCTCACTGTCTCCCATACCCGGAACCCTCACTGTCATCCGACCCGGAACCCTCACTGTCTCTCATACCCGGAGCCCTCACTGTCTCCGATACCCGGAGCCCTCACTGTCTCCTATACCCGGAGCCCTCACTGTCTCCGATACCCGGAGCCCTCACTGTCTCCCATACCCGGAACCCTCACTGTCTCCCATACACGGAACCATCACTGTCTCCCATACCCGGAGCCCTCACTGTCTCCCATACCCGGAGCCCTCACTGTCTCCGATACCCGGAGCCCTCACTGTCTCCCATACCCGGAACCCTCACTGTCTCCCATACTCGGAACCATCACTGTCTCCCCGACCCGGAACCCTCACTGTCTCTCATACCCAGAGCCCTCACTGTCTCCCATACCTGGAGCCATCACTGCCTCCGATACCCGGGGCCCTCACTGTCTCCCATACCCGGAACCCTCACTGTCTCCCATACACGGAACCATCACTGTCTCCCAAACCCGGAACCCTCACTGTCTCCCATACCCGGAACCATCACTGTCTCCCATACCCGGAACCCTCACTGTCTCCCATACCCGGAACCCTCTCTTTCTCCCCGACCCGGAACCCTCACTGTCTCCCATATCCGGAACCCTCACTGTCTCCCATACACGGAACCATCACTGTCTCCCATACCCGGAGCCCTCACTGTCTCCCAAACCCGGAACCCTCACTGTCTCCCATACCCGGAACCATCACTGTCTCCCATACCCGGAACCCTCACTGTCTCCCATACCCGGAACCCTCTCTTTCTCCCCGACCCGGAACCCTCACTGTCTCCCATACCCGGAACCCTCACTGTCTCCCATACCCGGAACCCTCTCTTTCTCCCATACCCGGAGCCTTCACTGTCTCCCATACCCGGATACCTCACTGTCTCCCATACCCGGAACCCTCACTGTCTCCCATACCCGGAGTCCTCACTGTCTCCCATACCCGGATACCTCACTGTCTCCCATACCCGGATACCTCACTGTCTCCCATACCCGGAACCCTCACTGTCTCTCATACCCGGAACTCTCACTGTCTCCGATACCCGTAGCCCTCACTGTCTCCCATTCCCAGAAAGCTCACTGTCTCCCATACCCGGAACTCTCACTGTCTCCCATACCCGTAGCCCTCACTGTCTCCCATTCCCAGAAAGCTCACTGTCTCCCATACCCGAAACCCTCACTGTCTCCCATACCCGGAACCCTCACTGTCTCCCATACCTGGAGCCTTCACTGTCTCCCATTCCCGGAAGCCTCACATTTTCTCCGTTTCCCGGAACCCTCACTGTCTCCCAAACCCGGTCCCCTCACTGACACCGATACCCGGAACCCTCACTGTCTCCGATACCCGGAACCCTCACTGTCTCCCTTACCCGGAACCCTCACTGTCTCCCATACCCGGGATCCTCACTGTCTCCCATACCCGGAACCCTCACTGTCTCCCCTACCTCCGGAGCCCTCACTGTCTCCCATACACGGAACCCTCACTATCTCCTATACCCGGAGCCCTCACTGTCTCCCATACCCGGAGCTCTCACTGTCTCCCATACCCGGAACCCTCACTGTCTCCCAGACCCGGAGCCCTCACTGTCTCCCATACCTGGCGCCCTCACTGTCTCCGATACCCGGAGCCCTCACTGTCTCCCATACCCGGAACCCTCACTGTCTCCCATACCCGGAACCCTCACTGTCTCCCATACTCGGAACCATCACTGTCTCCCATACCCGGAGCCCTCACTGTCTCCCATACCCGGAGCCCTCACTGTCTCCCATACCCGGAACCCTCACTGTCTCCCATACTCGGAACCATCACTGTCTCCCATACCCGGAGCCCTCACTGTCTCCCATACCCGGAACCCTCACTGTCTCCCATACCCGGAGCCCTCGCTGTCTCCCATACCCGGAACCCTCACTGTCTCCCATACCCGGAACCCTCACTGTCTCCCATACACGGAACCATCACTGTCTCCCATACCCGGAGCCCTCACTGTCTCCCATACCCGGAGCCCTCACTGTCTCCCAAACCCGGAACCCTCACTGTCACCGATACCCGGAACCCTCACTGTCTCCGATACCCGGAACCCTCACTGTCTCCCATACCCGGAGCCCTCACTGTCTCCCATACCCGGTGCCCTCACTGTCTCCCATACCCGGAACCCTCACTGTCTCCCCTACCCGGAGCCCTCACTGTCTTCCATACACGGAACCCTCACTGTCTCTCATACCCGGAACCCTCACTGTCTCCCATACCCGGAGCTCTCACTGTCTCCCATACCCGGAGCCCTCACTGTCTCTCATACCCGGAACCCTCACTGTCTCCCATACCCGGAGCCCTCACTACCTCCCATACCTGGAGCCCTCACTGTCTCCGATACCCGGAGCCCTCACTCTCTCCCATACCCGGAGCCCTGACTGTCTCCTATACCCGGAGCCCTCACTGTCTCCGATACCCGGAGCCCTCACTCTCTCCCATACCCGGAGCCCTCACTGTCTCCCATACCCGGAACCCTCACTGTCTCCCATACACGGAACCATCACTGTCTCCCATACCCGGAACCCTCACTGTCTCCCCGACCCGGAGCCCTCACTACCTCCCATACCTGGAGCCCTCACTGTCTTCCATACCCGGAACCCTCACTGTCTCCCATACACGGAACCCTCACTGTCTCCCATACACGGAACCATCACTGTCTCCCATACCCGGAGCCCTCACTGTCTCCGATATCCGGAGCCCTCACTGTCTCCCATACCCGGAACCATCACTGTCTCCCATACCCGGAGCCCTCACTGTCTCCGATACCCGGAGCCCTCACTGTCTCCCATACCTGGAACCCTCACTATCTCCCATACACGGAGCCCTCGCTGTCTCCCATACCCGGAACCCTCACTGTCTCCCATACCCGGAACCCTCACTGTCTCCCATACACGGAACCATCACTGTCTCCCATACCCGGAGCCCTCACTGTCTCCCATACCCGGAGCCCTCACTGTCTCCCAAACCCGGAACCCTCACTGTCACCGATACCCGGAACCCTCACTGTCTCCGATACCCGGAACCCTCACTGTCTCCCATACCCGGAGCCCTCACTGTCTCCCATACCCGGAGCCCTCACTGTCTCCCATACCCGGAACCCTCAATGTCTCCCCTACCCGGAGCCCTCACTGTCTTCCATACACGGAACCCTCACTGTCTCTCATACCCGGAACCCTCACTGTCTCCCATACCCGGAGCTCTCACTGTCTCCCATACCCGGAGCCCTCACTGTCTCTCATACCCGGAACCCTCACTGTCTCCCATACCCGGAGCCCTCACTACCTCCCATACCTGGAGCCCTCACTGTCTCCGATACCCGGAGCCCTCACTCTCTCCCATACCCGGAGCCCTGACTGTCTCCTATACCCGGAGCCCTCACTGTCTCCGATACCCGGAGCCCTCACTCTCTCCCATACCCGGAGCCCTCACTGTCTCCCATACCCGGAACCCTCACTGTCTCCCATACACGGAACCATCACTGTCTCCCATACCCGGAACCCTCACTGTCTCCCCGACCCGGAGCCCTCACTACCTCCCATACCTGGAGCCCTCACTGTCTTCCATACCCGGAACCCTCACTGTCTCCCATACACGGAACCCTCACTGTCTCCCATACACGGAACCATCACTGTCTCCCATACCCGGAGCCCTCACTGTCTCCGATACCCGGAGCCCTCACTGTCTCCCATACCCGGAACCCTCACTGTCTCCCATACACGGAACCATCACTGTCTCCCATACCCGGAGCCCTCACTGTCTCCGATACCCGGAGCCCTCACTGTCTCCCATACCCGGAACAATCACTGTCTCCCATACTCGGAACCATCACTGTCTCCCCGACCCGGAACCCTCACTGTCTCTCATACCCAGAGCCCTCACTGTCTCCCATACACGGAACCATCACTGTCTCCCATACCCGGAGCCCTCACTGTCTCCCATACCCGGAACCCTCACTGTCTCCCATACCCGGAACCCTCACTGTCTCCCATACACGGAACCATCACTGTCTCCCATACCCGGAGCTCTCACTGTCTCCCATACCCGGAGCTCTCACTGTCTCCCATACCCGGGACCCTCACTGTCTCCCATACCCGGAGCTCTCACTGTCTCCCATACCCGGGACCCTCACTGTCTCCCATACCCGGAACCCTCACTGTCTCCCATACCCGGAGCCCTCACTGTCTCCCATACCCGGAACCCTCACTGTCTCCCAGACCCGGAACCCTCACTGTCTCCCAGACCCGGAGCCCTCACTGTCTCCCATACCCGGAACCCTCACTGTCTCCCATACCCGGAACCCTCACTGTCTCCCATACTCGGAACCATCACTGTCTCCCATACCCGGAACCCTCACTGTCTCCCAAACCCGGAGCCCTCACTGTCTCCCATACCCGGAGCCCTCACTGTCTCGCATACCCGGAACCCTTACTGTCTCCCATACTCCGAACCCTCACTGTCTCCCATACCCGGAGCCCTCACTGTCTCCCATACTCGGAGCCCTCACTGTCTCCCATACCCGGAACCCTCACTGTCTCCCATACCCGGAACCATCACTGTCTCCCATACCCGGAACCCTCACTGTCTCCCATACCCGGAGCCCTCACTGTCTCCCATACCCGGAACCCTCACTGTCTCCCATACCCGGAGCGCTCCCTGTCTCCGATACCCGGAACCCTCACTGTCTCCCCTACCCGGAGCCCTCACTGTCTCCGATACCCGGAACCCTCACTGTCTCCCATACCCGGAGCCCTCACTGTCTCCCATACCCGGAGCCCTCACTGTCTTCCATACCCGGAACCCTCACTGTCTCCCATACCCAGAGCCCTCACTGTCTCTCATACCCGGAGCCCTCACTGTCTTCCATACCCGGAGCCCTCACTGTCTCCCCTACCCGGAGCCCTCACTGTCTTCCATACCCGGAGCCCTCACTGTCTCCCATACCCGGAGCCCTCACTGTCTCCCATACCCGGAGCCCTCACTATCTCCCATACCCGGAGCCCTCACTGTCTCCCATACCCGGAACCCTCACTGTCTCCCATACCCGGAGCTCTCACTGTCTCCCATACCCGGAACCCTCACTGTCTCCCATACACAGAACCCTCACTGTCTCCCATACCCGGAGCCCTCACTGTCTCCCATACCCGGAGCCCTCACTATCTCCCATACCCGGAGCCCTCACTGTCTCCCATACCCGGAACCCTCACTTTCTTCCATACCCGGAGCCCTCACTATCTCCCATACCCGGAGCCCTCACTGTCTCCCATACCCGGAGCCCTCACTGTCTCCCCTACCCGGAGCCCTCACTGTCTTCCATACCCGGAGCCCTCACTGTCTCCCATACCCGGAGCCCTCACTGTCTCCCATACCCGGAGCCCTCACTATCTCCCATACCCGGAGCCCTCACTGTCTCCCATACCCGGAGCCCTCACTGTCTCCCATACACGGAGCTCTCACTGTCTCCCATACTTGGAGCCCTCACTGTCTCTCATACCCGGAACCCTCACTGTCTCTCATACCCGGAGCCCTCACTGTCTCCCATACCCGGAACCCTCACTGTCATCCGACCCGGAACCCTCACTGTCTCCCAGACCCGGAGCCCTCACTACCTCCCATACCTGGAGCCCTCACTGTCTCCTATACCCGGAACCCTCACTGTCTCCCATACCTGGAACCATCACTGTCTCCCATACCCGGAACCCTCACTGTCTCCTATACCCGGAACCCTCACTGTCTCCGATACCCGGAGCCCTCACTGTCTCCCATACCCGGAACCCTCACTGTCTCCCATACACGGAACCATCACTGTCTCCCATACCCGGAGCCCTCACTGTCTCCGATACCCGGAGCCCTCACTGTCTCCCATACCCGGAACCCTCACTGTCTCCCATACTCGGAACCATCACTGTCTCCCCGACCCGGAACCCTCACTGTCTCCCATACCCGGAACCCTCACTGTCTCCCATACCTGGAGCCATCACTGTCTCCGATACCCGGAGCCCTCACTGTCTCCCATACCCGGAACCCTCACTGTCTCCCATACACGGAACCATCACTGTCTCCCATACCCGGAACCCTCACTGTCTCCCCGACCCGGAACCCTCACTGTCTCCCAAACCCGGAACCCTCACTGTCTCCCATACCCGGAACCATCACTGTCTCCCATACCCGGAACCCTCACTGTCTCCCATACACGGAACCATCACTGTCTCCCATACCCAGAACCCTCACTGTCACCCATACCCGGAACCATCACTGTCTCCCCGACCCGGAACCCTCACTGTCTCCCATACCCGGAACCCTCACTGTCTCCCATACCCGGAACCCTCTCTTTCTCCCATACCCGGAGCCTTCACTGTCTCCCATAATCGGATACCTCACTGTCTCCCATACCAGGAGCCCTCACTGTCTCTCATACCCGGAACTCTCACTGTCTCCGATACCCGGAGCCCTCACTGTCTCCCATACCCGGAACCTTCACTGTCTCCCATACCCGGAACCCTCACTGTCTCTCATACCCGGAACCCTCACTGTCTCTCATACCCGGAGCCCTCACTGTCTCCCATACCCGGAACACTCACTGTCATCCGACCCGGAACCCTCACTGTCTCCCAGACCCGGAGCCCTCACTACCTCCCATACCTGGAGCCCTCACTGTCTCCGATACCCGGAGCCCTCACTGTCTCCCAGACCCGGAGCCCTCACTGTCTCCTATACCCGGAGCCCTCACTGTCTCCGATACCCGGAGCCCTCACTGTCTCCCATACCTGGAACCATCACTGTCTCCCATACCCGGAACCCTCACTGTCTCCCATACACGGAACCATCACTGTCTCCCAGACCCGGAGCCCTCACTGTCTCCTATACCCGGAGCCCTCACTGTCTCCGATACCTGGAGCCATCACTGTTTCCTAAACCCGGAGCCCTCACTGTCTCCCATACCCGGAGCCCTCACTGTCTCCCATACCCGGAACCCTCACTGTCTCCCATACCCGGAACCCTCACTGTCTCCCATACCCGGAACCATCACTGTCTCCCATACCCAGAACCCTCACTGTCTCCCATACCCGGAACCCTCACTGTCTCCCATACCCGGAACCCTCACTGTCTCCCATACCCGGAGCCCTCACTGTCTCCCATACCCGGAACCCTCACTGTCTCCCATACCCGAAACCCTCGCTGTCTCCCATACCCGGAACCATCACTGTCTCCCATACCCGGAACCCTCACTGTCTCCGATACCCGGAGCCCTCACTGTCTCCCAAACCCGGAACCCGCACTGTCTCCCATACACGGAACCCTCACTGTCTCCCATACACGGAGCCCTCACTGTCTCCGATACCCGGAGCCCTCACTGTCTCCGACAACCGGAACCCACACTGTCTCCCATATCCGGAGCCCTCACTGTCACCCATACCCAGACCCCACACTGTCTCCCATACCCGGAATCCTCACTGTCTCCCATACACGGAACCCTCACTGTCTCCGATACCCGGAACCCTCACTGTTATCCATAACCGGAACCCTCACTGTCTCCCGTACCCGGAACCCTCACTGTCTCCCATACCCGGAACCCTCACTGTCTCCCATACCCGGAACCCTCACTGTCTCCCTTACCCGGAACCCTCACTGTCTCCCAGACGCGGAGCCTTCACTGTCTCCCATACCGGGTGCCCTCACTGTCTTCCATACCCGGAACCCTCACGGTCTCCCATACCCAGAGCCCTCACTGTCTCCCTTATCCGGAGCCCTCACTGTCTCCCATACCCGGAACCCTCACTGTCTTCCATACCCGGAACCCTCACTGTCTCCCTTACCCGGAACCCTCACTGTCTCCCAGACCCGGAGCCCTCACTGTCTCCCATACCCGGAACCCTCACTGTCTTCCATACCCGGAACGCTCACTGTCTCCCATACCCAGAGCCCTCACTGTCTCCCATATCCGGAGCCCTCACTGTCTCCCATACCCGGAACCCTCACTGTCTCCCCGACCCGGAACCCTCACTGTCTCGCAAACCCGGAGCCCTCACTGTCTCCCATACCCGGAACCCTCACTGTCTCCCATACCCGGAGCCCTCACTGTCTCCCATACCCGGAACCCTCACTGTCTCCCATACCCGGAACCCTCACAGTCTCCAATCCCAGGAGCCCTCACTGTCTCCCATACCCGGAGCCCTCACTGTCTCCCATACCCGGAACCCTCACTGTCTCCCATACCCGGAACCCTCACTGTCTCCCATACCCGGAACCCTCACTGTGTCCCATACCCGGAACCCTCACATTTTCTCCGATACCCGGAACCCTCACTGTCTCCCACACCCGGAACCCTCACTGTCTCCGATACCCGGAACGCTCACTGTCTCCCATACACGGAACCCTCACTGTCTCCCCGACCCGGAACCCTCACTGTCTCCCATACCCGGAGCCCTCACTGTCTCCCATACCCGGAACCCTCACTGTCTCCCATACCCGGAACCCTCACTGTCTCCCAGACCCGGAACCCTCACTGTCTCCCATACCCGGAGCCCTCACTGTCTCCCATACCCGGAACCCTCACTGTCTCCCCGACCCGGAACCCTCACTGTCTCCCCGACCCGGAACCCTCACTGTCTCCCATACCCGGAACCCTCTCTTTCTCCCATACCCGGAACCCACACTGTCTCCAATACCCAGAACCCTCACTGCGCCCGATACCCGGAAAACTCAATGTCTCCTAAAGCCGGAATCCTCACTGTCTCCCAGACCCGGAGCCCTCACTGTCTCCCATACCCGGAACCATCACTGTCTTTCATACCCGGAACGCTCACTGTCTCCCATACCCAGAGCCCTCACTGTCTCCCATACCCGGAACCCTCACTGTCTCCCCGACCCAGAACCCTCACTGTCTCCCATACCCGGAGCCCTCATTGTCTCCCCTACCCGGAGCCCTCACTGTCTCCCATACCCTGAACCCTCACTGTCTCCGACAACCGGAACTCTCACTGTCTCCGACACCCGGAACCCTCACTGTCTCCGATACCCGGAAACCAGACTGTCTCCAATACCCAGAACCCTCACTGCGCCCGATACCCGGAAAACTCAATGTCTCCTAAAGCCGGAATCCTCAGTGTCTCCCAGACCCGGATCCCTCACTGTCTCCCATACCCGGAGCCCTCACTGTCTCCCATACCCGGAACCCTCACTGTCTCCCATACCCGGAGACCTCACTGTCTCCCAAACCCGGAACCCTCACTGTCTCCCATACCCGGAACCATCACTGTCTCCCATACCCGGAACCCTCACTGTCTCCCATACCCGGAACCCTCTCTTTCTCCCCGACCCGGAACCCTCACTGTCTCCCATACCCGGAACCCTCACTGTCTCCCATACACGGAACCATCACTGTCTCCCATACCCGGAGCCCTCACTGTCTCCCAAACCCGGAACCCTCACTGTCTCCCATACCCGGAACCATCACTGTCTCCCATACCCGGAACCCTCACTGTCTCCCATACCCGGAACCCTCTCTTTCTCCCCGACCCGGAACCCTCACTGTCTCCCATACCCGGAACCCTCACTGTCTCCCATACCCGGAACCCTCACTGTCTCCCATACCCGGAATCCTCTCTTTCTCCAATACCCGGAACTCTCACTGTCTCCGATACCCGTAGCCCTCACTGTCTCCCATTCCCAGAAACCTCACTGTCTCCCATACCCGGAACTCTCACTGTCTCCCATACCCGGAGCCCTCACTGTCTCCGATAGCCGGAGCCCTCACTGTCTCCTATACCCGGAACCCTCACTGTCTCCCATACCCGGAACCCTCACTGTCTCCCATACCTGGAGCCTTCACTGTCTCCCATTCCCGGAACCCTCACATTTTCTCCGATTCCCGGAACGCTCACTGTCTCCCAAACCCGGTCCCCTCACTGTCACCGATACCCGGAACCCTCACTGTCTCCGATACCCGGAACCCTCACTGTCTCCCATACCCGGAACCCTCACTGTCTCCCTTACCCGGAACCCTCACTGTCTCCCATACCCGGAACCCTCACTGTCTCCCATACACGGGACCCAGACTGTCCCCCATACCCGGGACCCTCACTGTCTCCCATACCCGGAACCCTCACTGTCTCCCCTACCCGGAGCCCTCACTGTCTCCCATACACGGAACCCTCACTATCTCCCATACCTGGAGCCTCACTGTCTCCCATACACGGAACCCTCACTGTCTCCCATAACCGGAGCCCTCTCTGTCTCCCATACCCGGAGCTCTCACTGTCTCCCATACCCGGAGCTCTCACTGTCTCCCATACCCGGGACCCTCACTGTCTCCCATACCCGGAACCCTCACTGCCTCCCATACCCGGAGCCCTCACTGTCTCCCAGACCCGGAACCCTCACTGTCTCTCATACCCAGAGCCCTCACTGTCTCCCATACCTGGAGCCCTCACTGTCTCCGATACCCGGAGCCCTCACTGTCTCCCAGACCCGGAGCCCTCACTGTCTCCCATACCCGGAACCCTCACTGTCTCCCATACACGGAACCATCACTGTCTCCCATACCTGGAGCCCTCACTGTCTCCGATACCCGGAGCCCTCACTGTCTCCCAGACCCGGAGCCCTCACTGTCTCCGATACCCGGAGCCCTCACTGTCTCCCAGACCCGGAACCCTCACTGTCTCCCATACCCGGAAACCTCACTGTCTCCCATACCCGGAACCCTCACTGTCTCCCAGACCCGGAACCCTCACTGTCTCCCATACCCGGAACCCTCACTGTCTCCCCGACCCGGAGCCCTCACTGTCTCCCATACCCGGAGCCCTCACTGTCTCCCATACTCGGAACCATCACTGTCTCCCAAACCCGGACCCCTCACTGTCACCGATACCCGGAACCCTCACTGTCTCCCATACCCGGAACCCTCACTGTCTCCCATACCCGGAGCCCTCACTGTCTCCCATACCCGGAACCCTCACTGTCTACCATTCCCGGGACCCTCACTGTCTCCCATACCCGGAACCCTCACTGTCTCCCCTACCCGGAGCCCTCACTGTCTTCCATACACGGAACCCTCACTGTCTCCCATACCCGGAACCTTCACTGTCTCCCATTCCCGGGACCCTCACTGTCTCCCATACCCGGAACCCTCACTGTCTCCCATACCCGGAACCCTCACTGTCTCCCATACCCGGAACCCTCACTGTCTCCCATTCCCGGGACCCTCCCTGTCTCCCCTACCCGGAGCCCTCACTATCTCCCATACCCGGAGCCCTCACTGTCTCCCATACCCGGAGCTCTCACTGTCTCCCATACCCGGAGCTCTCACTGTCTCCCATACCCGGAGCCCTCACTGTCTCTCATACCCGGAACCCTCACTGTCTCTCATACCCGGAGCTCTCACTGTCTCCCATACCCGGAGCCCTCACTGTCTCCCATACCCGGAACCCTCACTGTCATCCGACCCGGAACCCTCACTGTCTCCCAGACCCGGAGCCCTCACTACCTCCCATACCTGGAGCCCTCACTGTCTCCTATACCCGGAGCCCTCACTGTCTCCGATACCCGGAGCCCTCACTGTCTCCTATACACGGCACCCTTAATGTCTCCCATACCCGGAGCCCTCACTGTCTCCCATACCCGGAACCCTCACTGTCTCCGATACCCGGAGCCCTCACTGTCTCCCATACCCGGAACCCTCACTGTCTCCCATACTCGGAACCATCACTGTCTCCCCGACCCGGAACCCTCACTGTCTCCCATACCTGGAGCCATCACTGTCTCCGATACCCGGAGACCTCACTGTCTCCCATACCCGGAACCCTCACTGTCTCCCATACACGGAACCATCACTGTCTCCCATACCCGGAGCCCTCACTGCCTCCGATACTCGGAACCATCACTGTCTCCCATACCCGGAACCCTCACTGTCTCCCATACACGGAACCATCACTGTCTCCCATACCCGGAGCCCTCACTGTCTCCCATACCCGGAACCCTCACTGTCTCCCAAACCCGGAACCCTCACTGTCTCCCATACTCGGAACCATCACTGTCTCCCATACCCGGAACCCTCACTGTCTCCCATACCCGGAACACTCACTGTCTCCCAAACCCGGAACCCTCACTGTCTCCCATACCCGGAACCATCACTGTCTCCCATACCTGGAACCCTCACTGTCTCCCATACCCGGAACCCTCTCTTTCTCCCCGACCCGGAACCCTCACTGTCTCCCATATCCGGAACCCTCACTGTCTCCCATACCCGGAACCATCACTGTCTCCCATACCCGGAGCCCTCACTGTCTCCCATACCCGGAACCCTCTCTTTCTCCCCGACCCGGAACCCTCACTGTCTCCCATACCCGGAACCCTCACTGTCTCCCATACCCGGAACCCTCACTGTCTCCCATACCCGGAACCCTCTCTTTCTCCCATACCCGGAGCCTTCACTGTCTCCCATACCCGGATACCTCACTGTCTCTCATACCCGGAACTCTCACTGTCTCCCAAACCCGTAGCCCTCACTGTCTCCCATTCCCAGAAACCTCACTGTCTCCCATACCCGGAGTCCTCACTGTCTCCGATACCCGGAGCCCTCACTGTCTCCTATACCCGAAACCCTCACTGTCTCCCATTCCCGGAACCCTCACTGTCTCCCATACTCGGAACCCTCACTGTCTCCCATACCCGGAGCCCTCACTGTCTCCCATACCCGGAACCCTCACTGTCTCTCATACCCGGAACCCTCACATTTTCTCCGTTTCCCGGAACCCTCACTGTCTCCGATACCCGTAGCCCTCACTGTCTCCCATTCCCAGAAAACTCACTGTCTCCCATACCCGGAGCCCTCACTGTCTCCGATACCCGGAGCCCTCACTGTCTCCTATACCCGAAACCCTCACTATCTCCCATACCCGGAACCCTCACTGTCTCCGATACCCGGAGCCCTCACTGTCTCCTATACCCGAAACCCTCACTATCTCCCATACCCGGAGCCCTCACTGTCTCCCATACCCGGAACCCTCACTGTCTCCGATACCCGGAGCCCTCACTGTCTCCTATACCCGAAACCCTCACTGTCTCCCATACCTGGAGCCTTCACTGTCTCCCATACCCGGAACCCTCACTGTCTCCCATTCCCGGAACCCTCACATTTTCTCCGTTTCCCGGAACCCTCACTGTCTCCCAAACCCGGTCCCATCACTGACACCGATACCCGGAACCCTCACTGTCTCCGATACCCGGAACCCTCACTATCTCCCATACCCGGAGCCCTCACTGTCTCCCATACCCGGAACCCTCACTGTCTCCCATACCTGGAGCCTTCACTGTCTCCCATACCCGGAACCCTCACTGTCTCCCTTACCCGGAACCCTCACTGTCTCCCTTACCCGGAACCCTCACTGTCTCCCATACCCGGAACCCTCACTGTCTCCCCTACCTCCGGAGCCCTCACTGCCTCCCATACACGGAACCCTCACTATCTCCCATACCTGGAGCCTCACTGTCTCCCATACACGGAACCCTCACTATCTCCTATACCCGGAGCCCTCACTGTCTCCCATACCCGGAGCTCTCACTGTCTCCCATACCCGGAGCTCTCACTGTCTCCCATACCCGGGACCCTCACTGTCTCCCATACCCGGAAACCTCACTGTCTCCCATACCCGGAGCTCTCACTGTCTCCCATACCCGGGACCCTCACTGTCTCCCATACCCGGAAACCTCACTGTCTCCCATACCCGGAAACCTCACTGTCTCCCATACCCGGGACCCTCACTGTCTCCCATACCCGGAAACCTCACTGTCTCTCATACCCGGAACCCTCACTGTCTCCCAGACCCGGAACCCTCACTGTCTCCCAGACCCGGAGCCCTCACTGTCTCCCATACCTGGCGCCCTCACTGTCTCCCATACCCGGAACCCTCACTGTCTCCCATACCCGGAACCCTCACTGTCTCCCAGACCCGGAACCCTCACTGTCTCCCAGACCCGGAGCCCTCACTGTCTCCCATACCCGGAACCCTCACTGTCTCCCATACCCGGAACCATCACTGTCTCCCATACCCGGAGCCCTCACTGTCTCCCAGACCCGGAACCCTCACTGTCTCCCATACTCGGAACCATCACTGTCTCCCATACCCGGAGCCCTCACTGTCTCCCATACCCGGAACCCTCACTGTCTCCCATACCCGGAGCCCTCGCTGTCTCCCATACCCGGAACCCTCACTGTCTCCCATACACGGAACCATCACTGTCTCCCATAACCGGAGCCCTCACTGTCTCCGATACCCAGAGCCCTCACTGTCTCCCATACCCGGAACCCTCACTGTCTCCCATACCCGGAGCCCTCGCTGTCTCCCATACCCGGAACCCTCACTGTCTCCCATACACGGAACCATCACTGTCTCCCATACCCGGAGCCCTCACTGTCTCCCATACCTGGAGCCTTCACTGTCTCCGATACCCGGAGCCCTCACTGTCTCCCATACCCGGAACCCTCACTGTCTCCCATACACGGAACCATCACTGTCTCCCATACCCGGAACCTTCACTGTCTCCCATACACGGAACCATCACTGTCTCCCATACCCGGAGCCCTCACTGTCTCCCAAACCCGGAACCCTCACTGTCTCCCATACCCGGAACCATCACTGTCTCCCATATCCGGAACCCTCACTGTCTCCCATACACGGAACCATCACTGTCTCCCATACCCGGAGCCCTCACTGTCTCCCAAACCCGGAACCCTCACTGTCTCCCATACCCGGAACCATCACTGTCTCCCATACCCGGAACCCTCACTGTCTCCCATACCCGGAACCCTCTCTTTCTCCCCGACCCGGAACCCTCACTGTCTCCCATACCCGGAACCCTCACTGTCTCCCATACCCGGAACCCTCACTGTCTCCCATACCCGGAACCCTCACTGTCTCCCATACCCGGAACCCTCACTGTCTCCCATACCCGGAACCCTCACTGTCTCCCATACCCGGAACCCTCACTGTCTCCCATACCCGGAACCCTCACTGTCTCCCATACCCGGAACCCTCACTGTCTCCCATACCCGGAGCCTTCACTGTCTCCCATACCCGGATACCTCACTGTCTTCCATACCAGGAGCCCTCACTGTCTCTCATACCCGGAACTCTCACTGTCTCCGATACCCGTAGCCCTCACTGTCTCCCATTCCCAGAAACCTCACTGTCTCCCATTCCCGGAGCCCTCACTGTCTCCCATACCCGAAACCCTCACTGTCTCCCATACCCGGAACGCTCACTGTCTCCTATACCCGGAGCCCTCACTGTCTCACATACCTGGAGCCTTCACTGTCTCCCATTCCCGGAACCCTCACTGTCTCCCAAACCCGGTCCCCTCACTGACACCGATACCCGGAGCCCTCACTGTCTCCGATACCCGGAACCCTCACTGTCTCCCATACACGGAACCATCACTGTCTCCCATACCCGGAGCCCTCACTGTCTCCCAGACCCGGAGCCCTCACTGTCTCCCATACCCAGAACCCTCACTGTCTCCCATACCCGGAGCCCTCACTGTCTCCCATACCCGGAACCATCACTGTCTCCCATACCCGGAGCCCTCACTGTCTCCCATACCCGGAACCCTCACTGTCTCCCATACCCGGAGCCATCACTGTCTCCCATACACGGAACCATCACTGTCTCCCATACCCGGAGCCCTCACTGTCTCCCATACCCGGAACCCTCACATTTTCTCCGATACCCGAAACCCTCACTGTCTCCCATACCCGGAACCTTCACTGTCTCCGATACCCAGAACCCTCGCTGTCTCCCATACCCGGAACCATCACTGTCTCCCATACACGGAACCCTCACTGTCTCCCATACCCGGAACCCTCACTGTCTCCTATACCCGGAACCCTCACTGTCTCCCATACCCGGAACCCTCACTGTCTCCCATACCCGGAGCCCTCACTGTCTCCGATACCCGGAACCCTCACTGTCTCCCATACCCGGAGCCCTCACTTTCACCCATACCCGGAACCCTCACTGTCTCCGATACCCGGAGACCTCACTGTCTCCCATACCCGGAACCCTCACTGTCTCCGATACCCGGAACCCTCACTGTCTCCGATACCCGGAACCCTCACTGTCTCCCATACGCGGAGCCCTCACTTTCACCCATACCCGGAACCCTCACTGTCTCCGATACCCGGAGCCCTCACTTTCACCCATACCCGGAACCCTCACTGTCTCCGACAACCGGAACCCACACTGTCTCCGATACCCGGAACCCTCACTGTCTCCCATACCCGGAACCCTCTCTTTCTCCCATACCCGGAGCCTTCACTGTCTCCCATACCCGGATACCTCACTGTCTCTCATACCCGGAACTCTCACTGTCTCCCAAACCCGTAGCCCTCACTGTCTCCCATTCCCAGAAACCTCACTGTCTCCCATACCCGGAGTCCTCACTGTCTCCGATACCCGGAGCCCTCACTGTCTCCTATACCCGAAACCCTCACTGTCTCCCATTCCCGGAACCCTCACTGTCTCCCATACTCGGAACCCTCACTGTCTCCCATACCCGGAGCCCTCACTGTCTCCCATACCCGGAACCCTCACTGTCTCTCATACCCGGAACCCTCACATTTTCTCCGTTTCCCGGAACCCTCACTGTCTCCGATACCCGTAGCCCTCACTGTCTCCCATTCCCAGAAAGCTCACTGTCTCCCATACCCGGAGCCCTCACTGTCTCCGATACCCGGAGCCCTCACTGTCTCCTATACCCGAAACCCTCACTATCTCCCATACCCGGAACCCTCACTGTCTCCGATACCCGGAGCCCTCACTGTCTCCTATACCCGAAACCCTCACTATCTCCCATACCCGGAGCCCTCACTGTCTCCCATACCCGGAACCCTCACTGTCTCCGATACCCGGAGCCCTCACTGTCTCCTATACCCGAAACCCTCACTGTCTCCCATACCTGGAGCCTTCACTGTCTCCCATACCCGGAACCCTCACTGTCTCCCATTCCCGGAACCCTCACATTTTCTCCGTTTCCCGGAACCCTCACTGTCTCCCAAACCCGGTCCCATCACTGACACCGATACCCGGAACCCTCACTGTCTCCGATACCCGGAACCCTCACTATCTCCCATACCCGGAGCCCTCACTGTCTCCCATACCCGGAACCCTCACTGTCTCCCATACCTGGAGCCTTCACTGTCTCCCATACCCGGAACCCTCACTGTCTCCCTTACCCGGAACCCTCACTGTCTCCCTTACCCGGAACCCTCACTGTCTCCCATACCCGGAACCCTCACTGTCTCCCCTACCTCCGGAGCCCTCACTGCCTCCCATACACGGAACCCTCACTATCTCCCATACCTGGAGCCTCACTGTCTCCCATACACGGAACCCTCACTATCTCCTATACCCGGAGCCCTCACTGTCTCCCATACCCGGAGCTCTCACTGTCTCCCATACCCGGAGCTCTCACTGTCTCCCATACCCGGGACCCTCACTGTCTCCCATACCCGGAAACCTCACTGTCTCCCATACCCGGAGCTCTCACTGTCTCCCATACCCGGGACCCTCACTGTCTCCCATACCCGGAAACCTCAATGTCTCACATACCCGGAAACCTCACTGTCTCCCATACCCGGGACCCTCACTGTCTCCCATACCCGGAAACCTCACTGTCTCTCATACCCGGAACCCTCACTGTCTCCCAGACCCGGAACCCTCACTGTCTCCCAGACCCGGAGCCCTCACTGTCTCCCATACCTGGCGCCCTCACTGTCTCCCATACCCGGAACCCTCACTGTCTCCCATACCCGGAACCCTCACTGTCTCCCAGACCCGGAACCCTCACTGTCTCCCAGACCCGGAGCCCTCACTGTCTCCCATACCCGGAACCCTCACTGTCTCCCATACCCGGAACCATCACTGTCTCCCATACCCGGAGCCCTCACTGTCTCCCAGACCCGGAACCCTCACTGTCTCCCATACTCGGAACCATCACTGTCTCCCATACCCGGAGCCCTCACTGTCTCCCATACCCGGAACCCTCACTGTCTCCCATACCCGGAGCCCTCGCTGTCTCCCATACCCGGAACCCTCACTGTCTCCCATACACGGAACCATCACTGTCTCCCATAACCGGAGCCCTCACTGTCTCCGATACCCAGAGCCCTCACTGTCTCCCATACCCGGAACCCTCACTGTCTCCCATACCCGGAGCCCTCGCTGTCTCCCATACCCGGAACCCTCACTGTCTCCCATACACGGAACCATCACTGTCTCCCATACCCGGAGCCCTCACTGTCTCCCATACCTGGAGCCTTCACTGTCTCCGATACCCGGAGCCCTCACTGTCTCCCATACCCGGAACCCTCACTGTCTCCCATACACGGAACCATCACTGTCTCCCATACCCGGAACCTTCACTGTCTCCCATACACGGAACCATCACTGTCTCCCATACCCGGAGCCCTCACTGTCTCCCAAACCCGGAACCCTCACTGTCTCCCATACCCGGAACCATCACTGTCTCCCATATCCGGAACCCTCACTGTCTCCCATACACGGAACCATCACTGTCTCCCATACCCGGAGCCCTCACTGTCTCCCAAACCCGGAACCCTCACTGTCTCCCATACCCGGAACCATCACTGTCTCCCATACCCGGAACCCTCACTGTCTCCCATACCCGGAACCCTCTCTTTCTCCCCGACCCGGAACCCTCACTGTCTCCCATACCCGGAATCCTCACTGTCTCCCATACCCGGAACCCTCACTGTCTCCCATACCCGGAACCCTCACTGTCTCCCATACCCGGAACCCTCACTGTCTCCCATACCCGGAACCCTCACTGTCTCCCATACCCGGAACCCTCACTGTCTCCCATACCCGGAACCCTCACTGTCTCCCATACCCGGAACCCTCACTGTCTCCCATACCCGGAGCCTTCACTGTCTCCCATACCCGGAGCCCTCACTGTCTCCCAGACCCGGAGCCCTCACTGTCTCCCATACCCAGAACCCTCACTGTCTCCCATACCCGGAGCCCTCACTGTCTCCCATACCCGGAACCATCACTGTCTCCCATACCCGGAGCCCTCACTGTCTCCCATACCCGGAACCCTCACTGTCTCCCATACCCGGAGCCATCACTGTCTCCCATACACGGAACCATCACTGTCTCCCATACCCGGAGCCCTCACTGTCTCCCATACCCGGAACCCTCACATTTTCTCCGATACCCGAAACCCTCACTGTCTCCCATACCCGGAACCTTCACTGTCTCCGATACCCAGAACCCTCGCTGTCTCCCATACCCGGAACCATCACTGTCTCCCATACACGGAACCCTCACTGTCTCCCATACCCGGAACCCTCACTGTCTCCTATACCCGGAACCCTCACTGTCTCCCATACCCGGAACCCTCACTGTCTCCCATACCCGGAGCCCTCACTGTCTCCGATACCCGGAACCCTCACTGTCTCCCATACCCGGAGCCCTCACTTTCACCCATACCCGGAACCCTCACTGTCTCCGATACCCGGAGACCTCACTGTCTCCGACAACCGGAACCCACACTGTCTCCGATACCCGGAACCCTCACTGTCTCCGATACCCGGAATCCTCACTGTCTCCCATACACGGAACCCTCACTGTCTCCCTTACCCGGAACCCTCACTGTCTCCCATACCCGGAACCCTCACTGTCTCCCATACCCGGAACCCTCACTGTCTCCCTTACCCGGAACCCTCACTGTCTCCCAGACCCGGAGCCCTCACTGTCTCCCATACCCGGAACCCTCACTGTCTTCCATACCCGGAACCCTCACTGTCTCCCATACCCGGAACGCTCACTGTCTCCCATACCCAGAGCCCTCACTGTCTCCCATATCCGGAGCCCTCACTGTCTCCCATACCCGGAACCCTCACTGTCTTCCATACCCGGAACCCTCACTGTTATCCATAACCGGAACCCTCACTGTCTCCCATACCCGGAACCCTCACTGTCTCCCATACCCGGAACCCTCACTGTCTCCCATACCCGGAACCCTCACTGTCTCCCTTCCCCGGAACCCTCACTGTCTCCCAGACCCGGAGCCCTCACTGTCTCCCATACCCGGAACCCTCACTGTCTTCCATACCCGGAACCCTCACTGTCTCCCATACCCGGAACGCTCACTGTCTCCCATACCCAGAGCCCTCACTGTCTCCCATATCCGGAGCCCTCACTGTCTCCCATACCCGGAACCCTCACTGTCTTCCATACCCGGAACCCTCACTGTCTCCCTTACCCGGAACCCTCACTGTCTCCCAGACCCGGAGCCCTCACTGTCTCCCATACCCGGAACCCTCACTGTCTTCCATACCCGGAACGCTCACTGTCTCCCATACCCAGAGCCCTCACTGTCTCCCATATCCGGAGCCCTCACTGTCTCCCATACCCGGAACCCTCACTGTCTCCCCGACCCGGAACCCTCACTGTCTCCCATACCCGGAGCCCTCACTGTCTCCCATACCCGGAACCCTCACTGTCTCCCATACCCGGAGCCCTCACTGTCTCCCATACCCGGAACCCTCACTGTCTCCCATACCCGGAACACTCACTGTCTCCCATACCCGGAACCCTCACAGTCTCCAATACCCGGAGCCCTCACTGTCTCCCATACCTGGAGCCCTCACTGTGTCCAATACCCGGAGCCCTCACTGTCTCCCATACCCGGAACCCTCACTGTCTCCCATACCCGGAACCCTCACTGTCTCCCATACCCGGAACCCTCACTGTGTCCCATACCCGGAACCCTCACATTTTCTCCGATACCCGAAACCCTCACTGTCTCCCACACCCGGAACCCTCACTGTCTCCGATACCCGGAACGCTCACTGTCTCCCATACCCGGAACCCTCACTGTCTCCCCGACCCGGAACCCTCACTGTCTCCCATACCCGGAGCCCTCACTGTCTCCCATACCCGGAACCCTCACTGTCTCCCTTACCCGGAGCCCTCACTGTCTCCCAGACCCGGAGCCCTCACTGTCTTCCATACCCGGAGCCCTCACTGTCTCCCATACCCAGAGCCCTCACTGTCTCCCATACCCAGAGCCCTCACTGTCTCCCCGACCCGGAACCTTCACTGTCTCCCCGACCCGGAACCCTCACTGTCTCCCATACCCGGAACCCTCTCTTTCTCCCATACCCGGAACCCACACTGTCTCCAATACCCAGAACCCCCACTGCGCCCGATACCCGGAAAACTCAATGTCTCCTAAAGCCGGAATCCTCACTGTCTCCCAGACCCGGAGCCCTCACTGTCTCCCATACCCGGAACCATCACTGTCTTTCATACCCGGAACGCTCACTGTCTCCCATACCCAGAGCCCTCACTGTCTCCCATACCCGGAACCCTCACTGTCTCCCCGACCCAGAATCCTCACTGTCTCCCATAACCGGAGCCCTCATTGTCTCCCCTACCCGGAGCCCTCACTGTCTCCCATACCCTGAACCCTCACTGTCTCCGACAACCGGAACTCTCACTGTCTCCGACACCCGGAACCCTCACTGTCTCCGATACCCGGAAACCAGACTGTCTCCAATACCCAGAACCCTCACTGCGCCCGATACCCGGAAAACTCAATGTCTCCTAATGCCGGAATCCTCAGTGTCTCCCAGACCCGGATCCCTCACTGTCTCCCATACCCGGAGCCCTCACTGTCTCCCATACCCGGAACCCTCACTGTCTCCCATACCCGGAACCCTCACTGTCTCCCAGACCCGGAGCCCTCACTGTCTCCCATACCCGGAACCCTCACTGTCTCCCATACCCGGAGTCCTCACTGTCTCCCGTACCCGGAGCCCTCACTTTCTCCCATACCCGGAGCCCTCACTGTCTCCTATACCCGGAGCCCTCTCTGTCTCCCATACCCGGAACCCTCACTGTCTCCCCGACCCGGAACCCTCACTGTCTCCCATACCCGGAACCCTCACTGTCTCCCATACCCGGAGCCCTCACTGTCTCCCATACCCGGAACTCTCACTGTCTCCGATACCTGGAGCCCTCACTGTCTCCCATTCCCAGAAACCTCACTGTCTCCCATACCCGGGACCCTCACTGTCTCCGATACCCGAAACACTCACTGTCTCCCATACCCGGAACCCTCACTGTCTCCGACAACCGGAACTCTCACTGTCTCCGACACCCGGAACCCTCACTGTCTCCCATACCCGGAAACCAGACTGTCTCCAATACCCAGAACCCTCACTGCGCCCGATACCCGGAAAACTCAATGTCTCCTAAAGCCGGAATCCTCAGTGTCTCCCAGACCCGGATCCCTTACTGTCTCCCATACCCGGAGCCCTCACTGTCTCCCATACCCGGAACCCTCACTGTCTCCCATACCCGGAACCCTCACTGTCTCCCAGACCCGGAGCCCTCACTGTCTCCCATACCCGGAACCCTCACTGTCTCCCATACCCGGAGTCCTCACTGTCTCCCATACCCGGAACCCTCACTGTCTCCCCGACCCGGAACCCTCACTGTCTCCCCGACCCGGAACCATCACTGTCTCCCATACCCGGAACCCTCACACTCTCCCATACCCGGAGCCCTCACTGTCTCCCATACCCGGAACCCTCACTGTCTCCCATACCCGGAACACTCACTGTCTCCCATACCCGGAACCCTCACGGTCTCCAATACCCGGAGCCCTCACTGTCTACCATACCTGGAGCCCTCACTGTGTCCAATACCCGGAGCCCTCACTGTCTCCCATACCCGGAACCCTCACTGTCTCCCATACCCGGAACCCTCACTGTCTCCCATACCCGGAACCCTCACTGTCTCCCATACCCGGAACCCTCACTGTCTCCCATACCCGGAACCCTCACTGTGTCCCATACCCGGAACCCTCACATTTTCTCCGATACCCGAAACCCTCACTGTCTCCCACACCCGGAACCCTCACTGTCTCCGATACCCGGAACGCTCACTGTCTCCCATACCCGGAACCCTCACTGTCTCCCCGACCCGGAACCCTCACTGTCTCCCATACCCGGAGCCCTCACTGTCTCCCATACCCGGAACCCTCACTGTCTCCCTTACCCGGAGCCCTCACTGTCTCCCACACCCGGAACCCTCACTGTCTCCGATACCCGGAACGCTCACTGTCTCCCATACCCGGAACCCTCACTGTCTCCCCGACCCGGAACCCTCACTGTCTCCCATACCCGGAGCCCTCACTGTCTCCCATACCCGGAACCCTCACTGTCTCCCTTACCCGGAACCCTCACTGTCTCCCATACCCGGAGCCCTCACTGTCTCCCATACCCGGAACCCTCACTGTCTCCCTTACCCGGAGCCCTCACTGTCTCCCAGACCCGGAGCCCTCACTGTCTCCCATACCCGGAACCCTCACTGTCTTCCATACCCGGAGCCCTCACTGTCTCCCATACCCAGAGCCCTCACTGTCTCCCATACCCAGAGCCCTCACTGTCTCCCCGACCCGGAACCTTCACTGTCTCCCCGACCCGGAACCCTCACTGTCTCCCATACCCGGAACCCTCTCTTTCTCCCATACCCGGAACCCACACTGTCTCCAATACCCAGAACCCTCACTGCGCCCGATACCCGGAAAACTCAATGTCTCCTAAAGCCGGAATCCTCACTGTCTCCCAGACCCGGAGCCCTCACTGTCTCCCATACCCGGAACCATCACTGTCTTTCATACCCGGAACGCTCACTGTCTCCCATACCCAGAGCCCTCACTGTCTCCCATACCCGGAACCCTCACTGTCTCCCCGACCCAGAACCCTCACTGTCTCCCATACCCGGAGCCCTCATTGTCTCCCCTACCCGGAGCCCTCACTGTCTCCCATACCCTGAACCCTCACTGTCTCCGACAACCGGAACTCTCACTGTCTCCGACACCCGGAACCCTCACTGTCTCCGATACCCGGAAACCAGACTGTCTCCAATACCCAGAACCCTCACTGCGCCCGATACCCGGAAAACTCAATGTCTCCTAAAGCCGGAATCCTCAGTGTCTCCCAGACCCGGATCCCTCACTGTCTCCCATACCCGGAGCCCTCACTGTCTCCCATACCCGGAACCCTCACTGTCTCCCATACCCGGAACCCTCACTGTCTCCCATACCCAGAGCCCTCACTGTCTCCCATATCCGGAGCCCTCACTGTCTCCCATACCCGGAACCCTCACTGTCTTCCATACCCGGAACCCTCACTGTCTTCCATACCCGGAACGCTCACTGTCTCCCATACCCAGAGCCCTCACTGTCTCCCACATCCGGAGCCCTCACTGTATCCCATACCCGGAACCCTCACTGTCTCCCCGACCCGGAACCCTCACTGTCTCCCATACCCGGAGCCCTCACTGTCTCCCATACCCGGAACCCTCACTGTCTCCCATACCCGGAGCCCTCACTGTCTCTCATACCCGGAACCCTCACTGTCTCCCATACCCGGAACACTCACTGTCTCCCATACCCGGAACCCTCACAGTCTCCAATACCCGGAGCCCTCACTGTCTCCCATACCTGGAGCCCTCACTGTGTCCAATACCCGGAGCCCTCACTGTCTCCCATACCCGGAACCCTCACTGTCTCCCATACCCGGAACCCTCACTGTCTCCCATACCCGGAACCCTCACTGTGTCCCATACCCGGAACCCTCACATTTTCTCCGATACCCGAAACCCTCACTGTCTCCCACACCCGGAACCCTCACTGTCTCCGATACCCGGAACGCTCACTGTCTCCCATACCCGGAACCCTCACTGTCTCCCCGACCCGGAACCCTCACTGTCTCCCATACCCGGAGCCCTCACTGTCTCCCATACCCGGAACCCTCACTGTCTCCCTTACCCGGAGCCCTCACTGTCTCCCAGACCCGGAGCCCTCACTGTCTTCCATACCCGGAGCCCTCACTGTCTCCCATACCCAGAGCCCTCACTGTCTCCCATACCCAGAGCCCTCACTGTCTCCCCGACCCGGAACCTTCACTGTCTCCCCGACCCGGAACCCTCACTGTCTCCCATACCCGGAACCCTCTCTTTCTCCCATACCCGGAACCCACACTGTCTCCAATACCCAGAACCCCCACTGCGCCCGATACCCGGAAAACTCAATGTCTCCTAAAGCCGGAATCCTCACTGTCTCCCAGACCCGGAGCCCTCACTGTCTCCCATACCCGGAACCATCACTGTCTTTCATACCCGGAACGCTCACTGTCTCCCATACCCAGAGCCCTCACTGTCTCCCATACCCGGAACCCTCACTGTCTCCCCGACCCAGAATCCTCACTGTCTCCCATACCCGGAGCCCTCATTGTCTCCCCTACCCGGAGCCCTCACTGTCTCCCATACCCTGAACCCTCACTGTCTCCGACAACCGGAACTCTCACTGTCTCCGACACCCGGAACCCTCACTGTCTCCGATACCCGGAAACCAGACTGTCTCCAATACCCAGAACCCTCACTGCGCCCGATACCCGGAAAACTCAATGTCTCCTAAAGCCGGAATCCTCAGTGTCTCCCAGACCCGGATCCCTCACTGTCTCCCATACCCGGAGCCCTCACTGTCTCCCATACCCGGAACCCTCACTGTCTCCCATACCCGGAACCCTCACTGTCTCCCAGACCCGGAGCCCTCACTGTCTCCCATACCCGGAGCCCTCACTGTCTCCCATACCCGGAGTCCTCACTGTCTCCCATACCCGGAGCCCTCACTTTCTCCCCGACCCGGAACCCTCACTGTCTCCCATACCCGGAACTCTCACTGTCTCCGATACCCGGAGCCCTCACTGTCTCCCATTCCCAGAAACCTCACTGTCTCCCATACCCGGAACTCTCACTGTCTCCCATACCCGGAACCCTCACTGTCTCCCATACCCGGGACCCTCACTGTCTCCGATACCCGAAACACTCACTGTCTCCCATACCCGGAACCCTCACTGTCTCCGACAACCGGAACTCTCACTGTCTCCGACACCCGGAACCCTCACTGTCTCCCATACCCGGAAACCAGACTGTCTCCAATAC
Organism: Scyliorhinus torazame; assembly: GCF_047496885.1. Lineage (NCBI taxonomy): Eukaryota > Metazoa > Chordata > Chondrichthyes > Carcharhiniformes > Scyliorhinidae > Scyliorhinus > Scyliorhinus torazame. The sequence continues at coordinate 243,770,123 of NC_092717.1, forward strand.
CCAGAACCCTCACTGCGCCCGATACCCGGAAAACTCAATGTCTCCTAAAGCCGGAATCCTCAGTGTCTCCCAGACCCGGATCCCTTACTGTCTCCCATACCCGGAGCCCTCACTGTCTCCCATACCCGGAACCCTCACTGTCTCCCATACCCGGAACCCTCACTGTCTCCCAGACCCGGAGCCCTCACTGTCTCCCATACCCGGAACCCTCACTGTCTCCCATACCCGGAGTCCTCACTGTCTCCCATACCCGGAACCCTCACTGTCTCCCCGACACGGAACCCTCACTGTCTCCCCGACCCGGAACCATCACTGTCTCCCATACCCGGAACCCTCACTGTCTCCCATACCCGGAGCCCTCACTGTCTCCCATACCCGGAACCCTCACTGTCTCCCATACCCGGAACACTCACTGTCTCCCATACCCGGAACCCTCACAGTCTCCAATACCCGGAGCCCTCACTGTCTACCATACCTGGAGCCCTCACTGTGTCCAATACCCGGAGCCCTCACTGTCTCCCATACCCGGAACCCTCACTGTCTCCCATACCCGGAACCCTCACTGTCTCCCATACCCGGAACCCTCACTGTCTCCCATACCCGGAACCCTCACTGTCTCCCATACCCGGAACCCTCACTGTGTCCCATACCCGGAACCCTCACATTTTCTCCGATACCCGAAACCCTCACTGTCTCCCACACCCGGAACCCTCACTGTCTCCGATACCCGGAACGCTCACTGTCTCCCATACCCGGAACCCTCACTGTCTCCCCGACCCGGAACCCTCACTGTCTCCCATACCCGGAGCCCTCACTGTCTCCCATACCCGGAACCCTCACTGTCTCCCTTACCCGGAGCCCTCACTGTCTCCCACACCCGGAACCCTCACTGTCTCCGATATCCGGAACGCTCACTGTCTCCCATACCCGGAACCCTCACTGTCTCCCCGACCCGGAACCCTCACTGTCTCCCATACCCGGAGCCCTCACTGTCTCCCATACCCGGAACCCTCACTGTCTCCCTTACCCGGAACCCTCACTGTCTCCCATACCCGGAGCCCTCACTGTCTCCCATACCCGGAACACTCACTGTCTCCCTTACCCGGAGCCCTCACTGTCTCCCAGACCCGGAGCCCTCACTGTCTCCCATACCCGGAACCCTCACTGTCTTCCATACCCGGAGCCCTCACTGTCTCCCATACCCAGAGCCCTCACTGTCTCCCATACCCAGAGCCATCACTGTCTCCCCGACCCGGAACCTTCACTGTCTCCCCGACCCGGAACCCTCACTGTCTCCCATACCCGGAACCCTCTCTTTCTCCCATACCCGGAACCCACACTGTCTCCAATACCCAGAACCCTCACTGCGCCCGATACCCGGAAAACTCAATGTCTCCTAAAGCCGGAATCCTCACTGTCTCCCAGACCCGGAGCCCTCACTGTCTCCCATACCCGGAACCATCACTGTCTTTCATACCCGGAACGCTCACTGTCTCCCATACCCAGAGCCCTCACTGTCTCCCATACCCGGAACCCTCACTGTCTCCCCGACCCAGAACCCTCACTGTCTCCCATACCCGGAGCCCTCATTGTCTCCCCTACCCGGAGCCCTCACTGTCTCCCATACCCTGAACCCTCACTGTCTCCGACAACCGGAACTCTCACTGTCTCCGACACCCGGAACCCTCACTGTCTCCGATACCCGGAAACCAGACTGTCTCCAATACCCAGAACCCTCACTGCGCCCGATTCCCGGAAAACTCAATGTCTCCTAAAGCCGGAATCCTCAGTGTCTCCCAGACCCGGATCCCTCACTTTCTCCCATACCCGGAGCCCTCACTGTCTCCCATACCCGGAACCCTCACTGTCTCCCATACCCGGAACCCTCACTGTCTCCCATACCCGGAACCCTCACTGTCTCCCATACCCAGAACCCTCACTGTCTCCCCGACCCGGAACCATCACTGTCTCCCATACCCGGAGCCCTCACTGTCTCCTATACCTGGAGCCCTCTCTGTCTCCCATACCCGGAACCCTCACTGTCTCCCCGACCCGGAACCCTCACTGTCTCCCATACCCGGAACCCTCACTGTCTCCCATACCCTTGCCCTCACTGTCTCCCATACCCGGAACTCTCACTGTCTCCGATACCCGGAGCCCTCACTGTCTCCTATACCCGGAGCCCTCTCTGTCTCCCATACCCGGAACCCTCACTGTCTCCCCGACCCGGAACCCTCACTGTCTCCCATACCCGGAGCCCTCACTGTCTCCCATACCCGGGACCCTCACTGTCTCCGATACCCGAAACACTCACTGTCTCCCATACCCGGAACCCTCACTGTCTCCCAAACCCGGAGCCCTCACTGTCTCCGACAACCGGAACTCTCACTGTCTCCGACACCCGGAACCCTCACTGTCTCCCATACCCGGAAACCAGACTGTCTCCAATACCCAGAACTCTCACTGCGCCCGATACCCGGAAAACTCAATGTCTCCTAAAGCCGGAATCCTCAGTGTCTCCCAGACCCGGATCCCTCACTGTCTCCTATACCCGGAGACCTCACTGTCTCCCATACCCGGAGCCCTCACTGTCTCCCATACCCGGAACCCTCACTGTCTCCCATACCCGGAACCCTCACTGTCTCCCAGACCCGGAGCCCTCACTGTCTCCCATACCCGGAACCCTCACTGTCTCCCATACCCGGAGTCCTCACTGTCTCCCATACCCGGAACCCTCACTGTCTCCCCGACCCGGAACCCTCACTGTCTCCCATACCCGGAGCCCTCACTTTCTCCCATACCCGCAACCCTCACTGTCTCCCCGACCCGGAACCATCACTGTCTCCCATACCCGGAGCCCTCACTGTCTCCTATACCCGGAGCCCTCTCTGTCTCCCATACCCGGAGCCCTCACTTTCTCCCATACCCGGAACCCTCACTGTCTCCCCGACCCGGAGCCCTCACTGTCTCCCATACCCGGAACCCTCACTGTCTCCGATACCCGTAGCCCTCACTGTCTCCCATTCCCAGAAACCTCACTGTCTCCCATACCCGGAACCCTCACTGTCTCCCCGACCCGGAACCATCACTGTCTCCCATACCCGGAACCCTCACTGTCTCCCATACCCGGAACCCTCACTGTCTCCGATACCCGGAACCCTCACTGTCTCCCATACCCGGAACCCTCACTGTCTCCCATACCCGGAACCCTCACTGTCTCCCATATCCGGAACCCTCACTGTCTCCCATACCCGGAACCCTCACTGTCTCCCATACCCGGAACCCTCACTGTCTCCCATACCCGGAACCCTCACTGTCTCCCATACCCGGAACCCTCACTGTGTCCCGTACCCGGAACCCTCACTGTCTCCCATACCCGGAGCCCTCACTGTCTCCCATACCCGGAGCTCTCACTGTCTCCCATACACGGAGCTCTCACTGTCTCCCATACCCGGAACCCTCACTGTCTCCCATACCCGGAGCCCTCACTGTCTCCCATACCCGGAGCCCTCACTGTCTCCCATACCCGGAGCCCTCACTGTCTCCCATACCCGGGACCCTCACTGTCTCCTATACCCGAAACACTCACTGTCTCCCATACCCGGAGCCCTCACTGTCTCCCATACCCGGAACCCTCACTGTCTCCCATACCCGGAGCCCTCACTGTCACCCATACCCGGAACCCTCACTGTCTCCCATACCCGGAACCCTCACTGTCTCCCATACCCGGAGCCCTCACTGTCTCCCATACCCGGAACCCTCACTGTCTCCTATACCCGGAGCCCTCACTGTCTCCCAAACCCGGGACCCTCACTGTCTCCCATACACGGAAACCTCACTATCTCCCATACCCGGAGCCCTCACTGTCTCCCATACCCGGAGCCCTCACTGTCTCCCATACCCGGAGCTCTCACTGTCTCCCATACCCGGGACTCTCACTGTATCCCATACCCGGAGCCCTCACTGTCTCCCATACCCGGAATCCTCACTGTCTCCCATACCCGGAGCCCTCACTGTCTCTCATACCCGGAACCCTCACTGTCTCCCATACCCGGAGCCCTCACTGTCTCCCATACGCAGAGCCCTCACTGTCTCCCATACCTGGAGCCCTCAATGTCTCCAATACCCGGAGCCCTCACTGTCTCCCAAACCCGGAACCCTCACTGTCTCCCATACCCGGAACCATCACTTTCTCCCATACCCGGAGCCCTCACTGTCTCCCATACCCGGAACTCTCACTGTCTCCCATACCCGGAACCCTCACTGTCTCCCATACCCGGAACCATCACTTTCTCCCATACCCGGAGCCCTCACTGTCTCCCATACCCGGAACCGTCACTGTCTCCAATACCCGGAACTCTCACTGTCTCCCATACCCGGAACCATCACTTTCTCCCATACCCGGAGCCCTCACTGTCTCCCATACCCGGAACCCTCACTGTCTCCCATACCCGGAACTCTCACTGTCTCCCATACCCGGAACCCTCACTGTCTCCCATACCCGGAACCATCACTTTCTCCCATACCCGGAGCCCTCACTGTCTCCCATACCCGGAACCGTCACTGTCTCCCATACCCGGAACTCTCACTGTCTCCCATACCCGGAACCCTCACTGTCTCCCATACCCGGAACCATCACTGTCTCCCATACCCGGAACCCTCACTGTCTCCCATACCCGGAACTCTCACGGTCTCCCAAACCTGGAACCCTCACTGTCTCCCATACCCGGAGCCCTCACATTTTCTCCGATACCCGGAACCCTCACTGTCACCCATACCGGGAACCCACTCTGTCACCCATACCGGGAACCCACACTGTCTCCCATACCCGGGGCCTACCCTGTCTCCCATACCCGGAGCCCTCACTGTGTCTCACATCCGGAAAACTTACTATCTCCAATACCCGGAATCCTCACTGTCTCCCAAACCCGGAACCCTCAGTGTCTCCCATACCCGGGGCCTACACTGTCTCCCATACCCGGAGCCCTCACTGTGTCTCACATCCGGAACACTTACTATCTCCGATACCCGGAATCCTCACTGTCTCCCATACCCAGAGATCTCACTGTCTCCCATCCCCTGAACCCTCACTGTCTCCGATACCTGGAACCCACACTGTCTCCCATACCCGGGGTCCACACTGTCTCCCACACCCGGAGTCTTCAATGTGTCCCACACCCGGAACACTCAATGTCTCCGATACCCGGAATCCTCACTGTCTCCCATACACGGAACCCTCACTGTCTCCCAAACCCGGAGCCCTCACTGTCTCCCAAACCCGGAATCCACACTGTTTCCCATACCCGGAACCCACACTGTCACCCAAACCCGGAGCCCTCACTGCTTTCCATACCCGGAACCCTCACTGACTCCAGTACGCGGTAGCCTCACTGTGTCCGATACCCAGAACCCTCACTCTCCCCGATACTCAGAACCCTTACTGTCTCCCATACCCAGAACCCTCACTGTCTCCCATACCCGGAAGACACACTGTCTCCTGTACCACGAACCCTCACTGTCTCCGACAACCGGAACTCTCACTGTCTCCGACACCCGGAACCCTCACTGTCTCCGATACCCGGAATCCTCACTGTCTCCCATACCCGGAACCCACACTGTCACCCAAACCCGGATCCCTCACTGCCTTCCATACCCGGAGCCCTCACAGTCTCCCATACCCGGAACCCTCACTGTCTCCCATACCCGGAACCCTCACTGTCTCCCATACCCGGGACCCTCACTGTCTCCCATACCCGGAACCCTCACTGTCTCCCATACCCGGAACCCTCACTGTCTCCCATACCCGGAACCCTCACTGTCTCCCATACCCGGAACCCTCACTGTCTCCCATACCCGGAACCCTCACTGTCTCTCATACCCGGAACCCTCAGTGTCTCCCATACCTGGAGCCCTCACTGTCTCCCATACACGGAACCCTCACTATATCCAATACCCGGAGCCCTCACTGTCTCCCATACCCGGAGCTCTCACTGTCTCCCATACCCGGAGCTCTCACTGTCTCCCATACCCGGAGCCCTCACTGTCTCTCATACCCGGAACCCTCATTGTCTCCCAGACCCGGAACCCTCACTGTCTCTCATACCCGGAGCCCTCACTGTCTCCCATACCCGGAACGCTCACTGTCTCCCCGACCCGGAACCCTCACTGTCTCCCAGACCCGGAGCCCACACTACCTCCCATACCTGGAGCCCTCACTGTCTCCGATACCCGGAGCCCTCACTGTCTCCTATACCCGGAGCCCTCACTGTCTCCGATACCCGGAGCCCTCACTGTCTCCCATACCCGGAGCCCTCACTGTCTCCCATACTCGGAACCATCACTGTCTCCCCGACCCGGAACCCTCACTGTCTCTCATACCCAGAGCCCTCACTGTCTCCCATACCTGGAGCCCTCACTGTCTCCTATACCCGGAGCCCTCACTGTCTCCCATACCCGGAACCCTAACTGTCTCCCATACACGGAACCATCACTGTCTCCCATACCCGGAGCCCTCACTGTCTCCCATACTCGGAACCATCACTGTCTCCCATACCCGGAACCCTCACTGTCTCCCAAACCCGGAACCCTAACTGTCTCCCATACCCGGAACCATCACTGTCTCCCATACCCGGAACCCTCACTGTCTCCCATACTGGGAACCCTCTCTTTCTCCCCGACCCGGAACCCTCACTGTCTCCCATACCCGGAACCCTCACTGTCTCCCATACACAGAACCATCACTGTCTCCCATACCCGGAGCCCTCACTGTCTCCCAAACCCGGAACCCTCACTGTCTCCCATACCCGGAACCATCACTGTCTCCCATACCCGGAACCCTCACTGTCTCCCATACCCGGAACCCTCCCTTTCTCCCCGACCCGGAACCCTCACTGTCTCCCATACCCGGAACCCTCACTGTCTCCCATACCCGGAACCCTCACTGTCTCCCATACCCGGAACCCTCTCTTTCTCCCAGACCCGGAGCCTTCACTGTCTCCCATACCCGAAAACCTCACTGTCTCCCATACCCGGAACTCTCACTGTCTCCCATACCCGGAGCCCTCACTGTCTCCCATACCTGGAGCCTCACTGTCTCCAATACACGGAACCCTCACTGTCTCCCATAACCGGAGCCCTCTCTGTCTCCCATACCCGGAGCTCTCACTGTCTCCCATACCCGGAGCCCTCACTGTCTCCGATAGCCGGAGCCCTCACTGTCTCCTATACCCGGAACCCTCACTGTCTCCCATACCCGGAACCCTCACTGTCTCCCATACCTGGAGCCTTCACTGTCTCCCATTCCCGGAACCCTCACATTTTCTCCGATTCCCGGAACCCTCACTGTCTCCCAAACCCGGTCCCCTCACTGTCACCGATACCCGGAACCCTCACTGTCTCCGATACCCGGAACCCTCACTGTCTCCCATACCCGGAACCCTCACTGTCTCCCTTACCCGGAACCCTCACTGTCTCCCATACCCGGAACCCTCACTGTCTCCCATACCCGGGACCCAGACTGTCTCCCATACCCGGGACCCTCACTGTCTCCCATACCCGGAACCCTCACTGTCTCCCCTACCCGGAGCCCTCACTGTCTCCCATACACGGAACCCTCACTATCTCCCATACCTGGAGCCTCACTGTCTCCCATACACGGAACCCTCACTGTCTCCCATAACCGGAGCCCTCTCTGTCTCCCATACCCGGAGCTCTCACTGTCTCCCATACCCGGAGCTCTCACTGTCTCCCATACCCGGGACCCTCACTGTCTCCCATACCCGGGACCCTCACTGTCTCCCAGACCCGGAACCCTCACTGTCTCCCATACCTGGAGCCCTCACTGTCTCCGATACCCGGAGCCCTCACTGTCTCCCAGACCCGGAGCCCTCACTGTCTCCCATACCCGGAACCCTCACTGTCTCCCATACACGGAACCATCACTGTCTCCCATACCCGGAGCCCTCACTGTCTCCCATACTCGGAACCATCACTGTCTCCCAAACCCGGACCCCTCACTGTCACCGATACCCGGAACCCTCACTGTCTCCGATACCCGGAACACTCACTGTCTCCCATACACGGAACCCTCACTGTCTCCCATACCCGGGACCCTCACTGTCTCCCATACCCGGAACCCTCACTGTCTTCCATTGCCGGAACACTCACTGTCTCCCATACCCGGAGCCTTCACTGTCTCCCATACCCGGAACTCTCACTGTCTCCCATACCCGGAGCCCTCACTGTCTCCCATACCCGGAACCATCACTTTCTCCCATACCCGGAGCCCTCACTGTCTCCCATACCCGGAACCCTCACTGTCTCCCATACCCGGAACTCTCACTGTCTCCCATACCCGGAACCCTCACTGTCTCCCATACCCGGAACCATCACTTTCTCCCATACCCGGAGCCCTCACTGTCTCCCATACCCGGAACCGTCACTGTCTCCCATACCCGGAACTCTCACTGTCTCCCATACCCGGAACCCTCACTGTCTCCCATACCCGGAACCATCACTGTCTCCCATACCCGGAACCCTCACTGTCTCCCATACCCGGAACTCTCACTGTCTCCCAAACCTGGAACCCTCACTGTCTCCCATACCCGGAGCCCTCACATTTTCTCCGATACCCGGAACCCTCACTGTCACCCATACCGGGAACCCACTCTGTCACCCATACCGGGAACCCACACTGTCTCCCATACCCGGGGCCTACCCTGTCTCCCATACCCGGAGCCCTCACTGTGTCTCACATCCGGAAAACTTACTATCTCCAATACCCGGAATCCTCACTGTCTCCCAAACCCGGAACCCTCACTGTCTCCCATACCCGGGGCCTACACTGTCTCCCATACCCGGAGCCCTCACTGTGTCTCACATCCGGAACACTTACTATCTCCGATACCCGGAATCCTCACTGTCTCCCATACCCAGAGATCTCACTGTCTCCCATCCCCTGAACCCTCACTGTCTCCGATACCTGGAACCCACACTGTCTCCCATACCCGGGGTCCACACTGTCTCCCACACCCGGAGTCTTCAATGTGTCCCACACCCGGAACACTCAATGTCTCCGATACCCGGAACCCTCACTGTCACCCATACCGGGAACCCACTCTGTCACCCATACCGGGAACCCACACTGTCTCCCATACCCGGGGCCTACCCTGTCTCCCATACCCGGAGCCCTCACTGTGTCTCACATCCGGAAAACTTACTATCTCCAATACCCGGAATCCTCACTGTCTCCCAAACCCGGAACCCTCACTGTCTCCCATACCCGGGGCCTACACTGTCTCCCATACCCGGAGCCCTCACTGTGTCTCACATCCGGAACACTTACTATCTCCGATACCCGGAATCCTCACTGTCTCCCATACCCAGAGATCTCACTGTCTCCCATCCCCTGAACCCTCACTGTCTCCGATACCTGGAACCCACACTGTCTCCCATACCCGGGGTCCACACTGTCTCCCACACCCGGAGTCTTCAATGTGTCCCACACCCGGAACACTCAATGTCTCCGATACCCGGAATCCTCACTGTCTCCCATACCCGGAACCCTCACTGTCTCCCAAACCCGGAGCCCTCACTGTCTCCCAAACCCGGAATCCACACTGTTTCCCATACCCGGAACCCACACTGTCACCCAAACCCGGAGCCCTCACTGCCTTCCATACCCGGAACCCTCACTGACTCCAGTACGCGGTAGCCTCACTGTGTCCGATACCCAGAACCCTCACTCTCCCCGATACTCAGAACCCTCACTGTCTCCCATACCCAGAACCCTCACTGTCTCCCATACCCGGAACACTCACTGTCTCCCATACCCGGAAGACACACTGTCTCCTGTACCACGAACCCTCACTGTCTCCGACAACCGGAACTCTCACTGTCTCCGACACCCGGAACCCTCACTGTCTCCGATACCCGGAAACCACACTGTCTCCCATACCCGGAACCCACACTGTCACCCAAACCCGGAGCCCTCACTGCCTTCCATACCCGGAGCCCTCACTGTCTCCCATACCCGGAACCCTCACTGTCTCCCATACACGGAACCCTCACTGTCTCCCATACCCGGGACCCTCACTGTCTCCCATACCCGGAACCCTCACTGTCTCCCATACCCGGAACCCTCACTGTCTCCCATACCCGGAACCCTCACTGTCTCCCATACCCGGAACCCTCACTGTCTCCCATTCCCGGAACCCTCACTGTCTCTCATACCCGGAACCCTCAGTGTCTCCCATACCTGGAGCCCTCACTGTCTCCCATACACGGAACCCTCACTATATCCTATACCCGGAGCCCTCACTGTCTCCCATACCCGGAGCTCTCACTGTCTCCCATACCCGGAGCTCTCACTGTCTCCCATACCCGGAGCCCTCACTGTCTCTCATACCCGGAACCCTCATTGTCTCCCAGACCCGGAACCCTCACTGTCTCTCATACCCGGAGCCCTCACTGTCTCCCATACCCGGAACGCTCACTGTCTCCCCGACCCGGAACCCTCACTGTCTCCCAGACCCGGAGCCCACACTACCTCCCATACCTGGAGCCCTCACTGTCTCCGATACCCGGAGCCCTCACTGTCTCCTATACCCGGAGCCCTCACTGTCTCCGATACCCGGAGCCCTCACTGTCTCCCATACCCGGAGCCCTCACTGTCTCCCATACTCGGAACCATCACTGTCTCCCCGACCCGGAACCCTCACTGACTCTCATACCCAGAGCCCTCACTGTCTCCCATACCTGGAGCCCTCACTGTCTCCTATACCCGGAGCCCTCACTGTCTCCCATACCCGGAACCCTAACTGTCTCCCATACACGGAACCATCACTGTCTCCCATACCCGGAGCCCTCACTGTCTCCCATACTCGGAACCATCACTGTCTCCCGTACCCGGAACCCTCACTCTCTCCCAAACCCGGAACCCTCACTGTCTCCCATACCCGGAACCATCACTGTCTCCCATACCCGGAACCCTCACTGTCTCCCATACTGGGAACCCTCTCTTTCTCCCCGACCCGGAACCCTCACTGTCTCCCATACCCGGAACCCTCACTGTCTCCCATACACAGAACCATCACTGTCTCCCATACCCGGAGCCCTCACTGTCTCCCAAACCCGGAACCCTCACTGTCTCCCATTCCCGGAACCATCACTGTCTCCCATACCCGGAACCCTCACTGTCTCCCATACCCGGAACCCTACCTTTCTCCCCGACCCGGAACCCTCACTGTCTCCCATACCCGGAACCCTCACTGTCTCCCATACCCGGAACCCTCACTGTCTCCCATACCCGGAACCCTCTCTTTCTCCCATACCCGGAGCCTTCACTGTCTCCCATACCCGAAAACCTCACTGTCTCCCATACCCGGAACTCTCACTGTCTCCCATACCCGGAGCCCTCACTGTCTCCGATTCCTGGAGCCTCACTGTCTCCCATACACGGAACCCTCACTGTCTCCCATAACCGGAGCCCTCTCTGTCTCCCATACCCGGAGCTCTCACTGTCTCCCATACCCGGAGCCCTCACTGTCTCCGATAGCCGGAGCCCTCACTGTCTCCTATACCCGGAACCCTCACTGTCTCCCATACCCGGAACCCTCACTGTCTCCCATACCTGGAGCCTTCACTGTCTCCCATTCCCGGAACCCTCACATTTTCTCCGATTCCCGGAACCCTCACTGTCTCCCAAACCCGGTCCCCTCACTGTCACCGATACCCGGAACCCTCACTGTCTCCGATACCCGGAACCCTCACTGTCTCCCATACCCGGAACCCTCACTGTCTCCCATACCCGGGACCCAGACTGTCTCCCATACCCGGAACCCTCACTGTCTCCCATACCCGGAGCCCTCACTGTCTCCCATACCCGGAACCCTCACTGTCTCCCATACCCGGAACCCTCACTGTCTCCCATACCCGGGACCCTCACTGTCTCCCATACCCGGAACCCTCACTGTCTCCCCTACCCGGAGCCCTCACTGTCTCCCATACACGGAACCCTCACTATCTCCCATACCTGGAGCCTCACTGTCTCCCATACACGGAACCCTCACTGACTCCCATAACCGGAGCCCTCTCTGTCTCCCATACCCGGAGCTCTCACTGTCTCCCATACCCGGAGCTCTCACTGTCTCCCATACCCCGGACCCTCACTGTCTCCCATACCCGGGACCCTCACTGTCTCCCAGACCCGGAACCCTCACTGTCTCCCATACCTGGAGCCCTCACTGTCTCCGATACCCGGAGCCCTCACTGTCTCCCAGACCCGGAGCCCTCACTGTCTCCCATACCCGGAACCCTCACTGTCTCCCATACACGGAACCATCACTGTCTCCCATATCCGGAGCCCTCACTGTCTCCCATACTCGGAACCATCACTGTCTCCCAAACCCGGACCCCTCACTGTCACCGATACCCGGAACCCTCACTGTCTCCGATACCCGGAACCCTCACTGTCTCCCATACCCGGAACCCTCACTGTCTCCCATACCCGGGACCCTCACTGTCTCCCATACCCGGAACCCTCACTGTCTTCCATACACGGAACCCTCACTGTCTCCCATACCCGGAACCCTCACTGTCTCCCCGACCCGGAACCCTCACTGTCTCCAATACCCAGAACCCTCATTATCTCCCATACCCGGAGCCCTCACTGTCTCCCATACCCGGAGCTCTCACTGTCTCCCATACCCGGAGCTCTCACTGTCTCCCATACCCGGAACCCTCACTGTCTCCAATACCCAGAACCCTCACTGTCTCCCATACCCGGAACCCTCACTGTCTCCGATACCCGGAGCCCTCACTGTCTCCCATACCCGGAGCCCTCACTGTCTCCCATACCCGGAGCTCTCACTGTCTCCCATACCCGGAACCCTCACTGTCTCCCATACCCGGAGCTCTCACTGTCTCCCATACCCGGAACCCTCACTGTCTCCAATACCCAGAACCCTCACTGTCTCCCATACCCGGAACCCTCACTGTCTCCGATACCCGGAGCCCTCACTGTCTCCCATACCCGGAGCCCTCACTGTCTCCCATACCCGGAGCTCTCACTGTCTCCCATACCCGGAACCCTCACTATCTCCCATACCCGGAGCCCTCACTATCTCCCATACCCGGAGCTCTCACTGTCTCCCATACCCGGAACCCTCACTATCTCCCATACCCGGAGCCCTCACTATCTCCCATACCCGGAGCTCTCACTGTCTCCCATACCCGGAACCCTCACTGTCTCCCATACCCGGAAGCCTCACTGTCTCCCATACCCGGAGCCCTCACTGTCTCCCATACCCGGAACCCTCACTGTCTCCCATACCCGGGACCCTCACTGTCTCCCATACCCGGAACCCTCACTGTCTCCCCTACCCGGAGCCCTCACTGTCTTCCATACACGGAACCCTCACTATCTCCCATACCCGGAGCCCTCACTATCTCCCATACCCGGAACCCTCACTGTCTCCCATACCCGGAGCTCTCACTGTCTCCCATACCCGGAGCTCTCACTGTCTCCCATACCCGGAGCCCTCACTGTCTCTCATACCCGAAGCCTTCACTGTCTCTCATACCCGGAGCCCTCACTGTCTCCCATACCCGGAACCCTCACTGTCATCCGACCCGGAACCCTCACTGTCTCCCAGACCCGGAGCCCTCACTACCTCCCATACCTGGAGCCCTCACTGTCTCCGATACCCGGAGCCCTCACTGTCTCCTATACCCGGAGCCCTCACTGTCTCCGATACCCGGAGCCCTCACTGTCTCCCATACTCGGAACCCTCACTGTCTCCCATACTCGGAACCATCACTGTCTCCCATACCCGGAGCCCTCACTGTCTCTCATACCCGGAGCCCTCACTGTCTCCGATACCCGGAGCCCTCATTGTCTCCCATACCCGGAACCCTCACTGTCTCCGATACACGGAGCCCTCATTGTCTCCCATACCCGGAACCCTCACTGTCTCCCATACTCGGAACCATCACTGTCTCCCCGACCCGGAACCCTCACTGTCTCTCATACCCAGAGCCCTCACTGTCTCCCATACCTGGAGCCATAACTGTCTCCGATACCCGGAGCCCTCACTGTCTCCCATACCCGGAACCCTCACTGTCTCCCATACACGGAACCATCACTGTCTCCCATACCCGGAGCCCTCACAGTCTCCCATACTCGGAACCATCACTGTCTCCCATACCCGGAACCCTCACTGTCTCCCATACACGGAACCATCACTGTCTCCCATACCCGGAACCCTCACTGTCTCCCAAACCCGGAACCCTCACTGTCTCCCATACCCGGAACCATCACTGTCTCCCATACCCGGAACCCTCGCTGTCTCCCATACCCGGAACCCTCTCTTTCTCCCCGACCCGGAACCCTCACTGTCTCCCATACCCGGAACCCTCACTGTCTCCCATACCCGGAGCCCTCACTGTCTCCCATACTCGGAACCATCACTGTCTCCCATACCCGGAACCCTCACTGTCTCCCATACACGGAACCATCACTGTCTCCCATACCCGGAGACCTCACTGTCTCCCAAACCCGGAACCCTCACTGTCTCCCATACCCGGAACCATCACTGTCTCCCATACCCGGAACCCTCACTGTCTCCCATACCCGGAACCCTCTCTTTCTCCCCGACCCGGAACCCTCACTGTCTCCCATACCCGGAACCCTCACTGTCTCCCATACACGGAACCATCACTGTCTCCCATACCCGGAGCCCTCACTGTCTCCCAAACCCGGAACCCTCACTGTCTCCCATACCCGGAACCATCACTGTCTCCCATACCCGGAACCCTCACTGTCTCCCATACCCGGAACCCTCTCTTTCTCCCCGACCCGGAACCCTCACTGTCTCCCATACCCGGAACCCTCACTGTCTCCCATACCTGGAGCCTTCACTGTCTCCCATTCCCGGAACCCTCACATTTTCTCCGATTCCCGGAACCCTCACTGTCTCCCAAACCCGGTCCCCTCACTGTCACCGATACCCGGAACCCTCACTGTCTCCGATACCCGGAACCCTCACTGTCTCCCATACCCGGAACCCTCACTGTCTCCCTTACCCGGAACCCTCACTGTCTCCCATACCCGGAACCCTCACTGTCTCCCATACCCGGGACCCAGACTGTCTCCCATACCCGGGACCCTCACTGTCTCCCATACCCGGAACCCTCACTGTCTCCCCTACCTGGAGCCCTCACTGTCTCCCATACACGGAACCCTCACTATCTCCCATACCTGGAGCCTCACTGTCTCCCATACACGGAACGCTCACTGTCTCCCATAACCGGAGCCCTCTCTGTCTCCCATACCCGGAGCTCTCACTGTCTCCCATACCCGGAGCTCTCACTGTCTCCCATACCCGGGACCCTCACTGTCTCCCATACCCGGAACCCTCACTGCCTCCCATACCCGGAGCCCTCACTGTCTCCCAGACCCGGGACCCTCACTGTCTCCCATTCCCGGAGCCCTCACTGTCTCTCATACCCAGAGCCCTCACTGTCTCCCATACCTGGAGCCCTCACTGTCTCCGATACCCGGAGCCCTCACTGTCTCCCAGACCCGGAGCCCTCACTGTCTCCGATACCCGGAGCCCTCACTGTCTCCCAGACCGGGAGCCCTCACTGTCTCCCAGACCCGGTGCCCTCACTGTCTCCCATACCCGGAGCCCTCACTGTCTCCCATACTCGGAACCATCACTGTCTCCCAAACCCGGACCCCTCACTGTCACCGATACCTGGAACCCTCTCTTTCTCCCATACCCGGAACCCTCACTGTCTCCGATACCCGGAACCCTCACTGTCTCCGATACCCGGAACCCTCACTGTCTCCCTTACCCGGAGCCCTCACTGTCTCCCATACCCGGAACCCTCACTGTCTCCCATACCCGGAACCCTCACTGTCTCCCATACCCGGAGCCCTCACTGTCTCCCATACCCGGAACCCTCACTGTCTCCCATTCCCGGGACCCTCACTGTCTCCCATACCCGGAACCCTCACTGTCTCCCCTACCCGGAGCCCTCACTGTCTTCCATAAACGGAACCCTCACTATCTCCCATACCCGGAGCCCTCACTATCTCCCATACCCGGAGCCCTCACTGTCTCCGATACCCGGAGCCCTCACTGTCTCCCATACCCGGAGCTCTCACTGTCTCCCATACCCGGAACCCTCACTGTCTCCCATACCTGGAGCCTTCACTGTCTCCCATTCCCGGAACCCTCACATTTTCTCCGTTTCCCGGAACCCTCACTGTCTCCCAAACCCGGTCCCCTCACTGACACCGATACCCGGAACCCTCACTGTCTCCGATACCCGGAACCCTCACTGTCTCCCATACCCGGAACCCTCACTGTCTCCCTTACCCGGAACCCTCACTGTCTCCCATACCCGGGATCCTCACTGTCTCCCATACCCGGAACCCTCACTGTCTCCCCTACCTCCGGAGCCCTCACTGTCTCCCATACACGGAACCCTCACTATCTCCCATACCTGGAGCCTCACTGTCTCCCATACCCGGAACCCTCACTGTCTCCCATACCCGGAACCCTCACTGTCTCCCATACCCGGAACCCTCACTGTCTCCCATACACGGAACCATCACTGTCTCCCATACCCGGAACCCTCACTGTCATCCGACCCGGAACCCTCACTGTCTCCCAGACCCGGAGCCCTCACTACCTCCCATACCTGGAGCCCTCACTGTCTCCGATACCCGGAGCCCTCACTGTCTCCTATACCCGGAGCCCTCACTGTCTCCGATACCCGGAGCCCTCACTGTCTCCCATACCCGGAACCCTCACTGTCTCCCATACACGGAACCATCACTGTCTCCCATACCCGGAGCCCTCACTGTCTCCGATACCCGGAGCCCTCACTGTCTCCCATACCCGGAACCCTCACTGTCTCCCATACCCGGAACCCTCTCTTTCTCCCCGACCCGGAACCCTCACTGTCTCCCATACCCGGAACCCTCACTGTCTCCCATACCCGGAACCCTCTCTTTCTCCCATACCCGGAGCCTTCACTGTCTCCGATACCCGAAAACCTCACTGTCTCCCATACCCGGATACCTCACTGTCTCCCATACCAGGAGCCCTCACTGTCTCTCATACCCGGAACTCTCACTGTCTCCGATACCCGTAGCCCTCACTGTCTCCCATTCCCAGAAACCTCACTGTCTCCCATACCCGGAACTCTCACTGTCTCCCATACCCGGAGCCCTCACTGTCTCCGATACCCGGAGCCCTCACTGTCTCCCATACCCGGAACCCTCACTGTCTCCCATTCCCGGAACCCTCACATTTTCTCCGTTTCCCGGAACCCTCACTGTCTCCCATACCCGGAACCCTCACTGTCTCCCATACCCGGGATCCTCACTGTCTCCCATACCCGGAACTCTCACTGTCTCCCATACCCGGAACCCTCACTGTCTCCCATACCCGGAACCCTCACTGTCTCCCATACCCGGAACCCTCACTGTCTCCCATACACGGAACCATCACTGTCTCCCATACCCGGAACCCTCACTGTCTCCCATACCCGGAACCCTCACTGTCTCCCATACCCGGAACCCTCACTGTCTCCCTTACCCGGAACCCTCACTGTCTCTCAGACCCGGAACCCTCACTGTCTCCCATACCCGGAACCCTCACTGTCTCCCATACCCGGAACCCTCACTGTCTCCCATACACGGAACCATCACTGTCTCCCATACCCGGAACCCTCACTGTCTCCCATACCCGGAGCCCTCACTGTCTCCCTTACCCGGAACCCTCACTGTCTCTCATACCCAGAGCCCTCACTGTCTCCCATACCCGGAACCCTCACTGTCTCCCATACCCGGAACCCTCACTGTCTCCCATACCCGGAACCCTAACTGTCTCCCATACCCGGAGCCCTCACTGTCTCCCTTACCCGGAACCATCACTGTCTCTCATACCCAGAGCCCTCACTGTCTCCCATACCCAGAGCCCTCACTGTCTCCCTTACCCGGAACCCTCACTGTCTCTCATACCCAGAGCCCTCACTGTCTCCCATACCCGGAGCCCTCACTGTCTCCGATACCCGGAGCCCTCACTGTCTCCGATACCCGGAGCACTCACTGTCTCCCATACCCGGAGCCCTCACTGTCTCCCATACCCGGAGCCCTCACTGTTTCCCATACCCGGAGCCCTCACTGTCTCCCATACCCGGAACCCTCTCTGTCTCCCATACCCGGAGCCCTCACTGTCTCCCATACCCGGAACCCTCACTGTCTCCCATACCCGGAACCCTCACTGTCTCCCATACCCGGAACCCTCACTGTCTCCCATACCTGGCGCCCTCACTGTCTCCGATACCCGGAGCCCTCACTGTCTCTCATACCCAGAGCCCTCACTGTCTCCCAGACCCGGAGCCCTCACTCTCTCCCATACCCGGAGCCCTCACTGTCTCCTATACCCGGATCCCACTCTGTCTCCCATACCCGGAGTCCTCACTGTCTCCCATACCCGGAACCCTCACTGTCTCCCATACTCGGAACCATCACTGTCTCCCATACCCGGAGCCCTCACTGTCTCCCATACCCGGAAACCTCACTGTCTCCCATACCCGGAGCCCTCACTGTCTCCGATACCCGGAGCCCTCACTGTCTCCCATACCCGGAACCTTCACTGTCTCCCATACCCGGAACCCTCACTGTCTCCCATACCCGGAGCCCTCACTGTCTCCCATACCCGGAACCCTCACTGTCTCCCATACCCGGAACCCTCACTGTCTCCCATACACGGAACCCTCACTGTCTCCCATACCCGGAACCCTCACATTTTCTCCGATACCCGAAACCCTCACTGTCTCCCATACCCGGAACCATCACTGTCTCCCATACCCAGAACCCTCACTGTCTCCCATACCCGGAACCTTCACTGTCTCCGATACCCAGAACCCTCGCTGTCTCCCATACCCGGAACCATCACTGTCTCCCATACCCAGAACCCTCGCTGTCTCCCATACCCGGAGCCCTCACTGTCTCCCAAACCCGGAACCCGCACTGTCTCCCATACACGGAGCCCTCACTGTCTCCGATACCCGGAGCCCTCACTGTCTCCGACAACCGGAACCCTCACTGTCTCCCTTACCCGGAACCCTCACTGTCTCTCATACCCAGAGCCCTCACTGTCTCCCATACCCGGAGCCCTCACTGTCTCCGGTACCCGGAGCCCTCACTGTCTCCGATACCCGGAGCACTCACTGTCTCCCATACCCGGAGCCCTCACTGTCTCCCATACCCGGAGCCCTCACTGTCTCCCATACCCGGAGCCCTCACTGTCTCCCATACCCGGAACCCTCACTGTCTCCCATACCCGGAACCCTCACTGTCTCCCATACCCGGAACCCTCACTGTCTCCCATACCTGGCGCCCTCACTGTCTCCGATACCCGGAGCCCTCACTGTCTCTCATACCCAGAGCCCTCACTGTCTCCCAGACCCGGAGCCCTCACTGTCTCCCATACCCGGAGCCCTCACTGTCTCCTATACCCGGATCCCACTCTGTCTCCCATACCCGGAGTCCTCACTGTCTCCCATACCCGGAACCCTCACTGTCTCCCATACTCGGAACCATCACTGTCTCCCATACCCGGAGCCCTCACTGTCTCCCATACCCGGAAACCTCACTGTCTCCCATACCCGGAGCCCTCACTGTCTCCGATACCCGGAGCCCTCACTGTCTCCCATACCCGGAACCTTCACTGTCTCCCATACCCGGAACCCTCACTGTCTCCCATACCCGGAGCCCTCACTGTCTCCCATACCCGGAACCCTCACTGTCTCCCATACCCGGAACCCTCACTGTCTCCCATACACGGAACCCTCACTGTCTCCCATACCCGGAACCCTCACATTTTCTCCGATACCCGAAACCCTCACTGTCTCCCATACCCGGAACCATCACTGTCTCCCATACCCAGAACCCTCACTGTCTCCCATACCCGGAACCTTCACTGTCTCCGATACCCAGAACCCTCGCTGTCTCCCATACCCGGAACCATCACTGTCTCCCATACCCAGAACCCTCGCTGTCTCCCATACCCGGAGCCCTCACTGTCTCCCAAACCCGGAACCCGCACTGTCTCCCATACACGGAGCCCTCACTGTCTCCGATACCCGGAGCCCTCACTGTCTCCGACAACCGGAACCCTCACTGTCTCCCATACCCGGAGCCCTCACTGTCACCCATACCCGGAACCCTCACTGTCTCCGATACCCGGAGCCCTCACTGTCTCCGACAACCGGAACCCACACTGTCTCCCATATCCGGAGCCCTCACTGTCACCCATACCCAGACCCCACACTGTCTCCCATACCCTGAACCCTCACTGTGTCCCATACCCGGAACCCTCACTGTCTCCGATACCCGGAATCCTCACTGTCTCCCATACATGGAACCCTCACTGTCTCCGATACCCGGAACCCTCACAGTCTCCCATACCCGGAACCCTCACTGTCTCCCATACCCGGAACCCTCACTGTCTCCCATACCCGGAACCCTCACAGTCTCCCATACCCGGAACCCTCACTGTCTCCCTTACCCGGAATCCTCACAGTCTCCCATACCCGGAACCCTCACTGTCTCCCTTACCCGGAACCCTCACTGTCTCCCAGACCCGGAGCCCTCACTGTCTCCCATACCCGGAACCCTCACTGTCTCCCATACCCAGAGCCCTCACTGTCTCCCATATCCGGAGCCCTCACTGTCTCCCATACCCGGAACCCTCACTGTCTTCCATACCCGGAACCCTCACTGTCTCCCTTACCCGGAGCCCTCACTGTCTCCCAGACCCGGAGCCCTCACTGTCTCCCATACCCGGAACCCTCACTGTCTCCCTTACCCGGAACCCTCACTGTCTTCCATACCCGGAACGCTCACTGTCTCCCATACCCAGAGCCCTCACTGTCTCCCATATCCGGAGCCCTCACTGTCTCCCATACCCGGAACCCTCACTGTCTCCCCGACCCGGAACCCTCACTGTCTCCCATACCCGGAGCCCTCACTGTCTCCCATACCCGGAACCCTCACTGTCTCCCATACCCGGAGCCCTCACTGTCTCCCCGACCCGGAACCCTCACTTTCTCCCCTACCCGGAACCCTCACTGTCTCCCATACCCGGAACCCTCACTGTCTCCCATACCCGGGACCCTCACTGTCTCCCATACCCGGGACCCTCACTGTCTCCCATACCCAGAACCCTCACAGTCTCCAATACCCGGAGCCCTCACTGTCTCCCATACCTGGAGCCCTCACTGTTTCCCATACCCGGAACCCTCACTGTCCCCCATACCCGGAACCCTCACTGTCTCCCATACCCGGAACCCTCACTGTGTCCCATACCCGGAACCCTCACATTTTCTCCGATACCCGAAACCCTCACTGTCTCCCACACCCGGAACCCTCACTGTCTCCGATACCCGGAACGCTCACTGTCTCCCATACCCGGAACCCTCACTGTCTCCCCGACCCGGAACCCTCACTGTCTCCCATACCCGGAGCCCTCACTGTCTCCCATACCCGGAACCCTCACTGTCTCCCTTACCCGGAGCCCTCACTGTCTCCCAGACCCGGAGCCCTCACTGTCTCCCATACCCGGAACCCTCACTGTCTTCCATACCCGGAGCCCTCACTGTCTCCCATACCCAGAGCCCTCACTGTCTCCCATACCCAGAGCCCTCACTGTCTCCCCGACCCGGAACCCTCACTGTCTCCCCGACCCGGAACCCTCACTGTCTCCCCGACCCGGAACCCTCACTGTCTCCCATACCCGGAACCCTCTCTTTCTCCCATACCCGGAACCCTCACTGTCTCCCATACCCGGAACCCACACTGTCTCCAATATCCAGAACCCTCACTGCGCCCGATAGCCGGAAAACTCAATGTCTCCTAAAGCCGGAATCCTCACTGTCTCCCAGACCCGGAGCCCTCACTGTCTCCCCGACCCAGAACCCTCACTGTCTCCCATACCCGGAGCCCTCATTGTCTCCCCTACCCGGAGCCCTCACTGTCTCCCATACCCTGAACCCTCACTGTCTCCCATACCCGGAACCCTCACTGTCTCCGACAACCGGAACTCTCACTGTCTCCGACACCCGGAACCCTCACTGTCTCCCCGACCCAGAACCCTCACTGTCTCCCAGACCCGGAGCCCTCATTGTCTCCCCTACCCGGAGCCCTCATTGTCTCCCCTACCCGGAGCCCTCACTGTCTCCCATACCCTGAACCCTCACTGTCTCCCATACCCGGAACCCTCACTGTCTCCGACAACCGGAACTCTCACTGTCTCCGACACCCGGAACCCTCACTGTCTCCGATACCCGGAAACCAGACTGTCTCCAATACCCAGAACCCTCACTGCGCCCGATACCCGGAAAACTCAATGTCTCCTAAAGCCGGAATCCTCAGTGTCTCCCAGACCCGGATCCCTCACTGTCTCCCATACCCGGAGCCCTCACTGTCTCCCATACCCGGAACCCTCACTGTCTCCCATACCCGGAACCCTCTCTTTCTCCCATACCCGGAGCCCTCACTGTCTCCCATACCCGGAACTCTCACTGTCTCCGATACCCGGAGCCCTCACTGTCTCCCATTCCCAGAAACCTCACTGTCTACCATACCCGGAACTCTCACTGTCTCCCATACCCGGGACCCTCACTGTCTCCCATACCCGAAACACTCACTGTCTCCCATACTCGGAGCCCTCACTGTCTCCGATACCCGGAACGCTCACTGTCTCCCATACCCGGAACCCTCACTGTCTCCCCGACCCGGAACCCTCACTGTCTCCCAAACCCGGAGCCCTCACTGTCTCCGCGACCCGGAACCCTCACTGTCTCCCATACCCGGAACCCTCACTGTCTCCCATACCCGGAACCCTCACTGTCTTCCATACCTGGAACGCTCACTGTCTCCCATACCCGGAGCCCTCACTGTCTCCCATACCCGGAGCCCTCACTGTCTCCGATACCCTGAACCCTCACTGTCTCCCCGACCCGGAACCCTCAGTCTCCCATACCCGGAACCCTCACTGTCTCCCATACCCGGAACCCTCTCTTTCTCCCATATCCGGAGCCTTCACTGTCTCCCAGACCCGAAAACCTCACTGTCTCCCATACCCGGAGACCTCACTGTCTCCCATACCCGGAACCCTCACTGTCTCCCATACCCGGAGCCCTCACTGTCTCCGATACCCGGAGACCTCACTGTCTCCCATACCCGGAGACCTCACTGTCTCCCATACCCGGAACCCTCACTGTCTCCCATACCCGGAGCCCTCACTGTCTCCCATACCCGGAACCCTCACTGTCTCCCATACCCAGAACCCTCGCTGTCTCCCATACCCGGAACCCTCACTGTCTCCGATACCCGGAGCCCTCACTGCCTCCCATACCCGGAGCCCTCACTGTCTCCGATACCCGGAGCCCTCACTGTCTCCCATACCCGGAGCCCTCACTGTCTCCGATACCCGGAGCCCTCACTGTCTCCCATACCCGGAGACCTCACTGTCTCCCCGACCCGGAGCCCTCACTGTCTCCCCGACCCGGGACCCTCACTGTCTCCCATACCCGAGCCCTCACTGTCTCCCATACCCGGAACCCTCACTGTCTCCCATACCCGGAGCCCTCACTGTCTCCCATACCCGGAACCCTCACTGTCTCCGATACCCGGAGCCTCACTGTCTCCCATACCCGGATCCTAACTGTCTCCCATACCCGGAACCCTCACTGTCTCCCATACCCGGAGCCCTCACTGTCTCCGATACCCGGAACCCTCACTGTCTCCCATACCCGGAGCCCTCACTGTCTCCCATACCCGGAACCCTCACTGTCTCCCATACCCGGAACCCTCACTGTCTCCCATACCCGGAACCCTCACTGTCTCCCATACCCGGAACCCTCACTGTCTCCGATACCCGGAGCCCTCACTGTCTCCCATACCCGGAACCCTCACTGTCTCCCATACCAGGAACCCTCACTGTCTCCCATATCCGGAACCCTCACTGTCTCCCCGACCCGGAACCCTCACTGTCTCCCATACCCGGAGCCCTCACTGTCTCCCATACCAGGAACCCTCACTGTCTCCCCGACCCGGAACCCTCACTGTCTCCCATACCCGGAGCCCTCACTGTCTCCCATACCCGGAACCCTCACTGTCTCCCCGACCCGGAACCCTCACTGTCTCCCCTGCCCGGAGCCCTCACTGTCTCCCATACCCGGAACCCTCACTGTCTCCCATACCCGGAACCCTCACATTTTCTCCGATACCCGAAACCCTCACTGTCTCCCACACCCGGAACCCTCACTGTCTCTGATACCCGGAACGCTCACTGTCTCCCAAACCTGGAACCCTCACTGTCTCCCAGACCCGGAGCCCTCACTGTCTCCCATACCCGGAACCCTCACTGTCTCCCCGACCCGGAACCCTCACTGTCTCCCAAACCCGGAGCCCTCACTGTCTCCCATACCCAGAGCCCTCACTGTCTCCCCGACCCGGAACCCTCACTGTCTCCCATACCCGGAACCCTCACTGTCTCCCATACCCGGAACCCTCACTTTCTCCCATACCCGGAACCCACACTGTCTCCAATACCCAGAACCCTCACTGCGCCCGATACCCGGAAAACTCAATGTCTCCTAAAGCCGGAATCCTCACTGTCTCCCATACCCGGAACCCTCACTGTCTCCCATACCCGGAACCCTCACTGTCTTCCATACCCGGAACGCTCACTGTCTCCCATACCCGGAGCCCTCACTGTCTCCCATACCCTGAGCCCTCACTGTCTCCCATACCCGGAACCCTCACTGTCTCCCCGACCCAGAACCCTCACTGTCTCCCATACCCGGAGCCCTCACTGTCTCCCATACCCGGAGCCCTCACTGTCTCCCATACCCTGAACCCTCACTGTCTCCCCGACCCGGAACCCTCACTGTCTCCCATACCCGGAACCCTCACTGTCTCCCATACCCGGAACCCTCTCTTTCTCCCATACCCGGAGCCTTCACTGTCTCCCATACCCGAAAACCTCACTGTCTCCCATACCCGGAACTCTCACTGTCTCCGATACCCGGAACCCTCACTTTCTTCCATACCCGGAGCCCTCACTGTGTCCGATACCCGGAGCCCTCACTGTCTCCTATACCCGGAACCCTCACTGTCTCCCATACCCGGAACTCTCACTGTCTCCGATACCCGGAGCCCTCACTGTCTCCGATACCCGGAGCCCTCACAGTGTCCGATACCCGGAGCCCTCACTGTCTCCCATACCCGGAGCCCTCACTGTCTCCTATACCCGGATCCCTCATGGTCTCCCATACCCGGAGCCCTCACTGTCACCCATACCCGGAGTCCTCACTGTCTCCCATACCCGGAACCCTCACTGTCTCCCATACCCGGAACTCTCACTGTCTCCCATACCCGGAACCCTCGCTGTCTCCCATACCCGGAGCCCTCACTGTCTCCCATACCCGGAGCCCTCACTGTCTCCCATACCCGGAGCCCTCACAGTGTCCGATACCCGGACCCCTCACTGTCTCCTATACCCGGATCCCTCATGGTCTCCCATACCCGGAGCCCTCACTGTCACCCATACCCGGAGCCCTCACTGTCTCCCATACCCGGAACCCTCACTGTCTCCCATACCCGGAACCCTCGCTGTCTCCCATACCCGGAACCCTCGCTGTCTCCCATACCCGGAGCCCTCACTGTATCCGATACCCGGAGCCCTCACTGTCTCCCATACCCGGAGGCTCTCAGGGTCTAAGAGCAGGGTCAGGGCAGCACGGTAGCATAGTGGATCGCACAAATGCTTCACAGCTCCAGGGTCCCAGGTTCGATTCCGGCTTGGGTCACTGTCTGTGCGGAGTCTGCACATCCTCCCCGTGTGTGCGTGGGTTTCCTCCGGGTGCTCCGGTTTCCTCCCACAGTCCAAAGATGTGGAGGTTAGGTGGATTGGCCATGATAAATTACCCCTAGTGTCCAAAATTGCCCTTAGTGTTGGGTGGGGTTACTGGGTTATGGGGATAGGGTGGAGGTGTGGACCTTGGGTAGGGTGCTCTTTCCAAGAGCCGGTGCAGACTCGATGGGCCGAATGGCCTCCTTCTGCCCTGTAAATTCTCTGTATCTAAGAGAGGCGGAGCCTCCTCGTCAACTGTCCTTGAGGCAGAATGACGCGCTCAAGCTATCAGCCTCCGCCTCGTGATCTGTTCCAGGATAAATGAACAAGCGGAACAAAGAGAAGTCGATGCTTCAACTGCTTTCTTGTGGCAGTGTGGTCCCTTCAGAGAGGGCCCTCGCCCTCCGCTGTCCCGGGACCAATCACAAACCCACGCTTTTTATTTTGCAATAAGGTTTTTTCCAGTTTCAATGACACCTACAGTGTGGTATTAGCATCCACGAAGGTAGTGTAAGGGTTTATGAAATGTATGCAGACAAACACCTAAAGTGTGTAAGAGATGATGCTGAGCCTTGTGGGGCAGAAGTTTGGAGTAGGTGGTGGGAGGAGGAGCTGGCTAGGAGCAGTGAAGGCAGTGAGAGAGCAAGAGAGTAGTTTAATCTATTTGTGAGTTGGATGTAATAATAATAATAATCGCTTATTGTCACAAGTCGGCTTCAATGAAGTTACTGTGAAAAGCCCCTTGTCACCACATTGCGGCGCCTGTTCAGGGAGGCCTGTACGGGAATTGAACCTGCGCTGCTGGCCTTGTTCTGCATTACAAGCCAGCTGTTTAGCCCACTGTGCTAAACCAGCCCCATGTAGATGAGTATAGTGAGTATAGTTTTTTAAAAATAAATTTGGAGTGCCCAATTCATTTTTTCCAATTATGGGGCAATTTAGCGTGGCCAATCCATCTAACCTGCACATCTTTGGGTTGTGGGGGGTGAAACCCACGCAAACACGGGGAGAACGTGCAAACTCCACACGGACAGTGACCCAGAGCCGGGATCGAACCTGGGACCTCGGCTCCGTGAGGCAGCAATATATAGTTTATGTGTGATCAATCAACTGTTTGTGTCTGAGGGGATAAATGTCGAATCCAGTTAGTGGTGTTTAATAAAATAGTTTTGTTGGTTCACAAGACTCGTTGTTCTCTGATGAACACTACACATCGAAGCCGTCTGGTTAGAGCAAGGTAACAACAACAGCTGCACAAATACATACTTGAAATAGGGTCACTGTCGTTATGTTGTCAGGTGAAGCCGGAACCATTTTAAGGCCCGGCAGATGTCAATGTTGTCATGATATGCACTCATGCCACATAATGAGATACAGACTGGCAGTGACAGGCACCCAGTACAGCCAATCAACACACAGGACAGAACACAACCAATCACCAGGCAGAACACTAGAAGGTAGTCTCCCACTATAAAACACACGAGGCATCAACACTCTGCCTCTTTCCATTGGTGACAACAATAGTGACAGTCAGGGGGCGGAATTCCCCCCCCCCCCCACGCCGGGTGGGAGAATCGCCGGGGCGCCGCACGAGTCCCGCCAGGCGGCCCCGACACCCGCACGCGATTCTACCCCCCCCCCCCAAACCGGCGCGGCGCGAATCACGGCTGGCCGCCGGGAGAATCGCCGCTTCCCGTTGGTAATGGGCTGGCGGCGATTCTCCGGCCCGGATGGGCCGAGCGGCCTGCCCAACACGACAGGTTCCCGCTGGTGCCGTCCACACGGGATCGCTGGGGGGGCGGCCTGTGGGGAGGGGGGGGGGGGCTTCCTGCACCGGGGGGGGCCTCAAAAGCGGTCTGGCCCGCGATCGGTGCCCACCGATCGGCAGGCCGGCCTCTCTGAACGAGGACCTCCTTTCCTCCGCCGCCCCGCAAGATCGATCCGCCATCTTCTTGCGGGGCGGCTTTTACACGGCGCCAAGGCCCGGCGCGTGTAAATGTCGCGGCGCCGCTCCTAGCCCCCCGGGGGCGGGAGAATAGGCTGCTGGGAGCGTGCTGCACTCCCTCATTGTCATATTGGCCTCGATAACAGGCTCAGTAATGAGTGGGTTCAGTGAATCAGAAACTGCTGGTATTAAGGAGATAATACGGCACTGAGATATATCAGCGAGTCACATCAGAAGCTCAATGATTGCTTTGCAAATCTGATCGGAGCCTTTGTGCTTCCACCTTCCTAATCTTTGCTCCCCTTTTCCGCAGACAGTGACTCACGCTGATTGGCTGAGCTGTGAGGAGAAGTGTCGGACTCCAGCACACAGACCTAGCCGGAGGTTCCCAGTTCCGTGCCGAGGGAGCGCTGCCCTGTCACGGGTGATGTCTCTCCCCCCGGAGACACGGGCCGGAATTCTTAAAGTGGGGCCCGCGCCCGACCCAGAAGCAGGTAGGGCCGGGCGAGGAGACGGCAGGCGGGCACCCGGACGTCACCGCGCCCTGGGAGGGTACCTCCGTCGGAGGGCGCAGGAGTGAGTCAGACGTGTGACCGCCGAGAATCAAGAGGCCGATTTGAATTAATTATGCAGCCGTGACTGGGATTTAGCTGTAACCTCGATCCAGGACGGGTTGAAAGGCCAGGGCTTAAACAAAATGAACAAATGTGCCTGAGGACTGAGTCTGTGTACGATTGCGCGACCCAGATACATGTTTATCCGCCGATATTTAATTTTGTTCCAGGTCAGCAGCTCCGTCGGAGAGCTCCGCAGTGGTGATTTCCTCTGAGGGTGCAGACTGGGATCGCCAGTCCGACCCTTGGCGCCCCTTGGAGCTGGGCTGGATTATCCGTTCACCAAGGCCGAAATCTCATTTGCCGAACGGCTGGAGAATCCAAATTCCCGACGCAATCTGGGGCGGCGGCGCTTTCATGATGCTCCGCCCCCCCCCCTCCAAAGTGGTGTACTCTCTCTGTGTACGCCGCGCCTCGTGCCGACGGTCTCTGAACATTGCCTGAGGCCCGCCTCCCCCGATGCTCCGTCCCCGACCGGTCGAGCTCCCGACAGCGTGGGCCTCTCGTGGTCTCACCCGTCGGGGACTCGGCGTGGCGGCTGCGGACTAAGTCCAGCGCCGCCCCAGTCGGGGGAGGCCGATCCGCGGACAGGGGAGGGAACATTATTTGGGGCTGGGGGCACTGTGGGGTGGGGGTGGGGGGGTGGTCCGGGGCACGCGAGCCAGCCGAAGGCGGGGCTGTTTCGTGGGGCGGGTCCGCCAATGGCCTCTGCCATGTTGCGCGGTGCGGCCGCTGTAGTTCTATCTGGGGCCCTGGCCAATATCTTTCCTGAAATGACTGCATCACAAAAGCAGATGGTCTGGACGTTATCACGCGCTGCCTGAGGGATCTTGCTGGGCACAAATTGGCCGCTGTGATTCCTACATCACAGCATTGCCCACTGTCCAAAAGCCCCTTCGGGACACCCTCAGATTGTGCAAGACGCTGTATGGGCAGAAAGGTTTCTCAGTGAAGTAGCAATGGTTTCTGTTTATTAAGCAGATGCCTTGTTAAAGCCAGGCTGACATCATCTGGAATCCAGGCAGCGGTTTCTCTCTGAAGCTTTCCATTTCTCTGTACATTGCCCATTGCCAGCATTTACCTCTGATTCCACACAGTCATTGGGCATCTCCGTGACGACCCCACAGCTTCGCGACACTCTGAAGAGGGGTATATTCCCGGATTCCTTACTTCCCTCATTATTTCCATGCAGGGCGACCATGCAGGGGCTGGTTTAGCACACTGGGCTAAATCGCTGGCTTTGAAAGCAGCCCAAGGCAGGCCAGCAGCACGGTTCAATTCCCGTACCAGCCTCCCCGAACAGGCGCCGGAATGTGGCGACTAGGGGCTTTTCACAGTAACTTCATTGAAGTCTACTCGTGACAATAAGCCATTTTCATTTCTGGATTTTTTTTTTTGGAAAGCGTCTTGACTGAGGAAGGTCGGAGGTTTGGCAAGTTTATTTTTGTTGTAACGATCTCAAACTCAAGCGACACATCAGCATGTTTGCAACGCGTAATGAGAGCAACTGGAATGCGATGCAAAAAAAACATATTTAGTAAAAAGAATAATTAGTGAGGTGATATTGTATCGAAGAAGCATTTACGGAGCACATTTCACAATGTTCTTCACTTTTTGAAGTATAGTCACTGTTGCAATGTCAGAAACGCGGCAGCCATCCTACACACAGCAAGATCCCGTAAACAGCAACGTGACAATGACCAGTGACTGAGGGATAAGTATTGACAACAGGGAGAGGTGTCCTGCTCTTCTTCAAAGTAGTGGCCATGGGATTTTAAAAAATATATAAATTTAGAGTATCCAATTGTTTTTTTCCAATTAAGGGGCAATTTATCGTGGCCAATCCACCTACCCTGCACATCGAACATAGAACATACAGTGCAGAAGGCGGCCATTCGGCCCATCGAGTCTGCACCGACCCACTTAAGCCCTCACTTCCACCCTATCCCCGTAACCCAATAACCCCTCCTAAACTTTTTGGATACTAAGGGCAATTTATCATGGCCAATCCTCCTAACCTGCACGTCTTTGGACTGTGGGAGGAAACCGGAGCACCCGGAGGAAACCCACGCACACACGGGGAGAATGTGCAGACTCCGCACAGACAGTGACCCAAGCCGGGAATCGAACCTGGGACCCTGGCGCTGTGAAGCCACAGTGCTAGCCACGTCTGCTACCATGCTGCCCGTCTTGTGGGTTGTGGGGGTGAGACCCACATAGACACGTGGAGAAAGTGCCAACTCCACACGGACAGTGACCCAGGGCCGGGATCGAACCTGGGATCTCGGCGCCGTGAGGCAGCAGCGCTAACCACTGCGCTGCCGAGCCGCCCCCCCCCCCCCCCCGCCCCCCCCCCCCCCCCCCCCCCCCCCCATGGGATCTTTAATGTTCGCCTGAGAGGATCACATCTCACGTATACTTTGATTTTTGTTTAGAAAGTTATTTATTTATGTCTATTGATGTCCCTGTCTGTAGCTCTCTCTGCCCCAAGCCTCGCGTGTGTGTGTGTGTGTGTGTGTGTGTGCATTGAGGCAGACCTTGTGTAAGACGTGACAGACCTTGTGTAAGACGTGACCTGTTTTGGCCACCAGTACCTCCACCTCAGAAGCAAGGGAGTTACGGTGAGCCTCGGGCAAACTCTCCTTCAGCCTCACCTTGAGTATTGTGTCCATTCCAGGGAACCAGAGCTTCAAAGGCAGAAAAGAGCCATGAGAATGGTTCCAGAGAATGAGGAACCTCAGTTCCCGTGGATAGATTGGAGAAGCCGGGACTGTTCTCCTGGGAGGGGGGAAGATCGAGAGGAGATTTGGTCGAGGTGATCAAAATCATGAGGGGGCGTGGACAGGGAGGCGATGGGCAGAAACTGTTCACATTGGTGGAAGGATCGAGTGTCAGAGGATACCGTCTCGAGCTTACATGCTATGCAAACATGCAGCTAATGAACACATAGAATAGGACACGACCAATAAGCAGTCAGGACACTCAGGGGTCGTATCTCACTATAAAAGGGATGAGGCACTCACACCCCGCCTCTTTCATAGAACATAGAACAGTACAGCACAGAACAGGCCCTTCGGCCCTCGATGTTGTGCCGAGCATTGTCCGAAACCAAGATCAAGCTATCCCACTCCCTGTCATTCTGGTGTGTTCCATGTGCCTATCCAATAACCGCTTGAAAGTTCCTAAAGTGTCCGACTCGACTATCACAGCAGGCAGTCCATTCCACACCCTAACCACTCTCTGAGTAAAGAACCTACCTCGGAAGTCCCTCCTATATCTCCCACCGTGAACCGTATAGTTATGCCCTCTTGAAACAGCTACATCCACCCGAGGAAATAGTCTCTGAATGTCCACTCTATCTATCCCCCTCATCATCTTATAAACCTCTATTAAGTCGCCTCTCATCCTCCTCCGCTCCAAAGAGGAACATCCTCTCCACAGACCAACATCTACAGAGTGAGACAGGGCGTATCCTCAGCATCACACCCCAGCACGTGGCTCAGAGCAAGGCTGGTTCAGTCAGACTGAGTTACTACATTTAGATCAGCAGAGAGTCGAACTCATTGAGAACTGTGCTAATAGTTCAATAAAACACATTGAACTCACTTCAAAGTCTGGAGAATTGGACAATGAACCCAGGAGAAAACCTCAGGTTGCAGGGTTGCAGAGAAAAGGCGGGGGGACTGGTAGTAGCCGGATTACCCTTGCAGAGACTTGGCACCAGGCTCAATGGGTCAAATGCCCTGCTCCGTGCTGTAACCGTTCCGATTCTAACCCACAACCTCCTGACCCAGAGGTGAGGGTGTCACCCATCGAAGCTGCCGTTGAGTAATAAATAATTATCCGTGATTGTAAGTTCTAAGACAAGAATATTCAGCATGAAAACATCGACGCTGAGGCAATGTGCACTGGACTATGCTGCACTAATTAAATTGTATGTCCTCCTCCAGCCCAATATGAACTGCTTCAAAGGGAGCTTGTCTTGTCCAATTGAGTACAAGCGGCAAATCCCAGGTGGCGGCAGTCTGATTGCATGTAAATGATGCAGGGATCTGCATTGTAATATGTTCAGCAGAATCTGCCCTCTGCAGAATATAATGGGGAGATTGCGCAAAATTGGTTTTCAAAACGCATCCTTAATTGAGTGCTCCCTGAAAACAGAGAAACCCGTGGCGATTGGCCTGGCGGTCTCCACCGGGATTGCGCGCACCCCGGGAGTAGCTTGCTGTGAAAAATCAAAGGTCAAGGGGATGAGAGCACAGATGTTTCAGCAACGTCTGCAGGGAGGAGGTTGGAGCTGGTATTATTTTCCACTTGCTCGGGGGAATGTGAGCCCATCCCTCACTACCCTTGAACTGGAGTGGTTTTTGCAAGGCCATTTGAGGGGCGGGCGGTGGGGGGGGGGGGGGGGGCATTGAAGAGTCATTTAAGGGTCTAGAATCACATGGGGGCCTGACGGGTTTTTATCACAATGGAATTCTAGTGAATTCAAATTTTCCCCATCTGCTGTGGTGGGGTTTGGACCTGTGGCACCAAACATTACCTGGGTCTCTGAGGTAATTGTCCAGCGACAGTGCCACCACCTCCCCGTTACGCCTGCCAGCTGTAGGTGCTAATGGATAATGGAATAAGGGGGAATTCTCTCCAACTGATCAGAATCTCCACTAGAGGTGGGTGAATCAGTGGAAGGGTTGATGCTAATGGAGTCTGTCTGCGGGGGACTGAATGGAGGTCACAGCGGGAAAAGACACAGGTTGACTTTGGGGCAATACAGATGCCTGGGATCATCGACATCAGGAAGCGCAGCACGACGCACACTCCCGTCTGCATCAACGGCTCCAAAGTGGAGATGGTCGATAGCTTTCAGTTCCTGGGGGTCACCATCACCAACAGTCTGTCCTGGTCCACTCATGTTGATGCAACAGTCAAGAAAGCCCAACAACGTCTCTACTTCCTACGGAAGCTAAAGAAATTCAGCATGTCTGCACCGACTCTCACAAACTTCTACAGATGTGCGATAGAGAGCATCCTATCCGGCTGCATCACAGTCTGGTATGGCAACTGCTCGGCCCAAGATCGCAAGAAACTGCAGAGTGTGGTGAACTCAGCCCAACGCATCCCTTCAGCTTACCACCCGCACATTGATTCTGTCTACACCTCCCGCTGCCTCAGGAAGGCAGACAGCATTGTCAGAGACCCCTCACAGGCTTTGCCCTCTTCCGGACCCTTCCATCAGGCAGAAGATACTGAAGTCTGAAGACCCGCACATCCAGACATAGGAACAGCTTCCTCCCCACAGCTACTAGACCCCTCAACGACTCCCCCTCGGACTGATCTGTTCCCTGTAAGAACACTATTCACGACGCCCTATGCTGCTCTTGCTCATGTATTTGCTTTGTTTGGCCCCTTGGTCCGCACTGTAACCAATCATTATTTATCGATGTACTCTGTCGATTATTCTTTTTGTCTACCGTATACGTACTGTCTACATTCCCTTGGCCGCAGAAAAATACTTTTCACTGTACATGTCACAATAAATCAAATTATATCAAATCAAAATCAACTCAAAAAGCAAAATGAACCTGTTCGGCAGATGCCACCCAAACGACAGGCAATGAATTTCTCATTAATTCCCCCCTGACACTCGTCACATTGTGAGTCAACTGGCCTCACTGGAACTCCATCTTTCACATAAAGGTTTCCAATCTCAAAGTACTTGCTTTGGAAAGTTCTCCCAAACACCACTTTCTCTCACACGCCTTGCACAAGAGTCTACTTCCAGCGCTTCGATCTCTCCTTCTGATGTGCTCCGGTTTCCTCCCACAGTCCAAAGATGTGCAGGTTAGGTGGGGTTATGGGCTTTGGACTGGGTGTGGGCCTAGGTAGGTGTTGTAACCTGCCTGCTTACCACTGGCTGGGGCCTAATGGCAACCCCATAATCCTTTTTTTAAAAAAAATATGTTTATTCAAATTTTTCCAACAAAATTTTTATAACAAACAAACCCCCCCCATTACAAAAAGAAGAAAGAACACAAAAACCACATTCAGAAATAATAAACTACATATACATTGGGTTTCTCCCACATATATTAACCCCCCCATATAACATTCAACAGTACCCTTGGGGAACCCCCCACCCCCCTGCCCAAGTACCCCCCCGAAAGAGACCCCCCCACCGCCCAAGTACCCCCCGAAAGAGACACCCTCCCCCTTCTCCCCCCCCCCCCCCACCCCCCTGCTTGGGTTGCTACTGCTGCTGACCTCCTCCTAACGCTCCGCGAGTTAGTCTAGGAACGGTTGCCACCGCCTGAAGAACCCCTGCGCAGACCCTCGTAAGGCAAACTTTATCCTTTCCAGCTTAATGAACCCTGCCATGTCATTTATCCAGGCTTCCACACTGGGGGGCTTTGCGTCCTTCCATAATAGCAAGATCCTCCGCCGGGCTACCAGGGACGCAAAGGCCAGGATATCGGCCTCTTTCGCCTCCTGCACTCCCGGCTCGTCCGTTACCCCAAATAATACCAACCCCCAGCTCGGCTTGGCCTGGACTTTCACCACCTTGGACACAGTCCTCGCGAAACCCTTCCAGAACCCAGCCAGTGCCGGGCACGACCAGAACATGTGGACGTGATTCGCCGGGCTTCCCGAGCACCTCCCACATCTGTCCTTCACCCCAAAGAATCTACTCAGCCTCGCCCCCGTCATATGCGCTCTGTGAGTAACCTTGAATTGTATTAGGCTGAGCCTGGCGCAAGAGGAGGAAGAATTAACCCTACTCAGGGCATCAGCCCACAGACCCTCATCTATCTCCTCCCCCAGCTCCTCCTCCCACTTGCCCTTTAGCTCCTCTACCGAGGCCTCTTCCTCTTCTTTCAGCTCCTGGTAGATCGCCAAAACCCTGCCTTCTCCAACCCATACCCCCGAGATCACCCTGTCCTGAATCCCCCGTGCCGGAAGCAGCGGGAATTCCCTCACCTGCCGCCTCGCAAACGCCCTCACTTGCATATACCTGAACGCATTTCCCGGGGGTAACCCAAACTTCTCCTCTAGCGCCCCATGGCTCGCAAACGTCCCATCTATAAACAGGTCCCCCATTCTTCTGATCCCTGCCCGATGCCAGCTCCGAAACCCCCCGTCCATCCTTCCCGGGACGAACCGATGGTTCTCCCGAATCGGGGACCACACCGAGGCTCCCATCTCGCCCCTATGTCGTCTCCACTGCCCCCAGATCTTCAACATCGCCGCCACCACCGGACTCGTGGTGTACCTTGTCGGCGAGAGCAGCAGCGGTGCCATCACCAGCACCCTCAGGCTCGTGCCCCTGCAGGACGCCATCTCCAACCTCTTCCACGCCGCCCCCTCTCCCTCTATTACCCACTTACGGATCATCGCCACGTTGGCTGCCCAATAATAGCCGCACAGATGCGGCAGCGCCAGCCCTCCCTGTCCCTACTACGCTCCAGAAACACCCTCTTTACCTCGGGGTCTTATTTGCCCACACGAAACCCATGATGCTCCTACCTACCCGTTTGAAAAAGGCCTTGGGAATCATAATGGGAAGGCACTGGAACACAAAGAGAAACCTCGGGAGGACCATCATTTTAACCGACTGTACCCTGCCCGCTAGTGAGAGTGGCAGCATAGCCCATCTTTTGAAATCCTCCTCCATCTGCTCCACCAACCGTGTCAAATTGAGCTTGTGCAGGGCCCCCCAACTCCCAGCCACCTGGATCCCTAAGTACCGACTGTTCCTTTCTGCCCTCTTCAACGGTAGGTCGTCTACCCCCCTTCCCTGGTCCCCTGGATGGACCACAAAGAGCTCACTTTTCCCTACGTTGAGCTTATACCCCGAGAAGTCCCTAAACTCCCTTAGATCCGCATGACCTCCACCATCCCCTCCACTTGATCTGCCACATACAGCAACAGGTCGTCCGCATACAGCGACACCCGATGCTCCTCTCCCTCTCGGACCAACCCCACTCCATTTCCTGGACTCCCTTAGTGCCATGGCCAAGGGCTCGATTGCCAATGCAAACAACAAGGGGGACAGGAGGCACCCCTGCCTCGTCCCTCGGTACAGCCGAAAGTACTCCGACATCCGCCGATTCGTAGCCACACTCGCCACCGGCGCTCTCTATAGGAGACTGACCCACCTAATAAACCCACAATCCCATAATCCTTTGGGAGTATGAGCTTCCCCAATGAGGGGGGGTGGAGAAATCATCAGCAGATTCCCTGCATAAATAAAGCTGGCCAGTTTGGAACCAGCTAGAGAGGAGTGAGCAGCAAGGGAGTTGCTGCTGTTGTTGTATATATATGTTATTGTAAATAAATGTTATTTCTTTCTATCCTTAAAACTCGTGCTGGATTCTTCGGGGCCCTTACAAAACTGGCGACGAGGGTTAAAGTGAATAGCTGTCTACACTGCTGAAGCCACCTCCCTGGATTTTTGTTGGATACAGGTTGGAAGTTGTTTTCTATTATACCATGCCTCTGTACGGACGTTTGGATGTTTTTGATGCTGCGCTGGAAAGCTGGAACC
This sequence comes from Scyliorhinus torazame, assembly GCF_047496885.1. Classification (NCBI taxonomy): domain Eukaryota; kingdom Metazoa; phylum Chordata; class Chondrichthyes; order Carcharhiniformes; family Scyliorhinidae; genus Scyliorhinus; species Scyliorhinus torazame. The sequence goes on from NC_092717.1 coordinate 243,807,164, forward strand.
AGTACACAACGGATGCGTTACTATTTCCGGGCAAACAATATCACCGAAAACGAGCACCAGGTGGTCATATTGCTCACCGCCTGCGGGCTGCATACGTTTGGGGTGATTAGGAGCCTTACGTACCCAGCTGCGCCGGACACCAAGACATTTGATGAACTTGTGACCTTAGTGGGGCAATATTTTAACCCAACCCCGTCCACGATAGTCCAACATTACCGGTTTAATACCGCTGAGAGGACCCCTGGAGAATCCCTTGCCGATTTTCTATCCAGGCTACGCAGGATTGCGGAGTACTGTGACTATGGTGAGACCTTGTCAGAAATGTTACGCGACCGTTTGGTTTGCGGTATTAACAATGCGGCCACCCAGAGAAAGTTGTTAGCGGAGCCAACATTGACTTTTCAACAGGCCATTCAAATAGTATTGTCCCAAGAGAGCGCAGAACGAGGAGTGCAGGAGCTACAGGGAATGGAGGTGCATGCCTTGGGGCGCAACCCCTTCCGTCCAAAAACGTCCCCCTGCACTCCTGCGGTACCTTGGGCGGGGCGGCGTCCGGATCGACGCCAGGGGCTGTCAGACATTCCTCCCTGAAGGAAGCCTTCTCCAGAACCAATGGATGATGAGCCATGTCCGTGTCAGACTTGTAGGCGCCGACCACGTCGCGGACGCCGGTCCTGGGGGCGCCAGAGGCACCGTCGTTCCGACCGAAACTGGGACCAGCCCAGGGGCCGTAACTGGGACCAGCCCAGGGGCCGTACCTTCCATGTGGATGAACCTGCGGCGACTATTCCCGAGGATGTGGAGACGGAGGACGACTGCCTGCAGCTGCATTGTGTGGCAGCTCCCCGTGTGGCTCCCATTATGGTTACAGTACGGGTCAATGGTCACCCGCTTGAGACGGAATTGGACACTGGTGCAGCGGTCTCTGCGAGAGCCCAGAGGACATTCGACCGCATCAAGCAGGGTATACAGACCCTTACATTAACCGACACACAGACCAGGTTGGCCACCTACACGGGGGAACCATTGGACATTGCAGGAACTACGATGACCCCTGTTGTTTATGGACGCCTGGAGGGGCGTTTACCACTTATCGTGGTGCGCGGCCATGGGCCCAGCCTGTTGGGTCGGGACTGGTTGCGCCATTTGCGGCTGCAATGGCAGCACATCCTCCAAACAGTTTCTGGAGGGTTGACTGAGGTGCTAGGACGTTACCCAGATGTATTCCAGCCTGGTTTGGGGGAAAATAAAAGGGGCCGTAGCCCGTATCCCAGTTGAACCAGGAGCCACGCCGCGCTATTTCCGGGCGCGCCCGTTCCTTACGCCTTGCTCGAGAAGGTAGAAGGGGAGCTCACTCGTTTGGAGTCCTTGGGTATTATCAGGCCCATCCGTTTCGCTGACTGGGCAGCGCCAATTGTACCTGTAATGAAGCCAGATGCCACAGTTCGCTTGTGCGGCGACTATAAACTTACAGTGAATACGGCTTCCAGGCTCGACCAATACCCAATGCCTCGCATAGAAGATCTCTACGCGAAGCTTGCAGGTGAACTCTCGTTCACGAAATTAGATATGAGTCACGCCTACCTACAGTTGGAGCTGGACCCTGCCTCCTAACCATATGTAACTATTAATACACACCGGGGCCTGTAGGAATATACACGGTTGCCCTTTGGGGTGTCCTCTGCCTGCGCTACCTTTCAATGCGTCATGGAGAGCACCTTGAGAGATTTACCGCGTGTCGCTGTCCACTTAGATGACGTTTTGATTACAGGTAGGTCGGAGCAGGAACATTTGGAAAATCTGGAGGCTGTCCTTAGACTCTTCAGAGGCTGGAGTCCATTTACATCGTACAAAGTGCGTCTTTCAGGCGAAGGAAGTAGTCTACCTGGGTTATCGGGTGGATCGCGAAGGTTTTCACCCCGTCGCAGAGAAGGTGCGCGCAATTCAACAGGCCCTCTCCCCGACTGACACTTCTCATCTTCGATCTTTTCTCGGTCTCGTAAACTATTACGGGAAGTTCCTCCCCAATCTGGCAACTACGCTGGCCCCCTTACACCTGCTGCTAAAGAAAAATCACACCTGGGTTTGGGGTCAGCCGCAAGAAACCGCTTTCCGGCGGGTAAAGCAACAATTGTTGTCGTCTGGGTTACTAACCCACTATGATCCTGGAAAGCCTTTGCTCATCACATGTGATGCATCCCCGTATGGTATTGGGGCCGAGATGGAGAACGGGGCCGAGCGGCCGATAGCTTTTGCCTTGAGGCCCGATCAATTTGACTGGAGACGAAGTTGAATTCAAACTGAGGCTTTATTAGTATCTGAAGTGTGGCCTCCAACAGCAGCTGACAAAATGGCTGCGAGCTGAAGGCCACGCATATTTATAACCCGGCTCCTGGGCGGAGCTAGCATGCAGGGGCCCAGGTGAACCTGTAGTGCAGGTTCTACCGTATAACCCTTAATATAGGAACACAGTGGTTTATCACATGCCTCCCGCACATTGACTGCAACGGAAAAGAAGTACGCGCAGATCGAGAAGGAGGGCCTGGCGGTGGTCATTGCGGTGAAACGCTTCAACCAGTATGTATCTGGCCGCCACTTCACTATCGTGACTGATCATAACCCTCTGCTGGGACTTTTCCGAGAGGATAAACTGATACCGCCCATTGCTCCCGCACGGATCCAGCGCTGGGCTTTGTTGCTCGCTGCATACGAGTATTCTCTGGAGCACAAACAAGGAACCCAGATAGCGAATGCCGACGCACTGAGCCGATTGCCTTTATCGACAGGCCCCATGTCGACCCCCACGACCGGTGAGGTGGTTGCAACCCTAAATTTTATGGACTCCTTGCCTGTCACAGCATCACAGATCCGTGAGTGGACCCAGACGGAGCCAGTCCTGTCAAAGGTTCGGCACATAGTCCTGTATGGTGGGCAGCATAGACAGCTCCCAGGTGAGTTGTGGGCATTTTCCTCCAAGCTGTCAGAATTCAGCGTGGAAGATGGTCTCCTCTTGTGGGGGACGCGTGTGATTGTCCTGGAAAAAGGACAGGAGCTGATACTAAGGGACTTGCACAATGGGCATCCAGGTGTGACCAAAATGAAAATGTTGGCCCGGAGTTATGTTTGGTGGCCAGGCCTCGACACCGACATTGAGAAGGTGGCCCAAAACTGCTCCATTTGCCAGGAGCATCAGAAGCTTCCGCCGGCCGTGCCCCTACATCACTGGGAATGGCCAGGGCGGCCTTGGGCACGCTTGCATGCAGATTTCGCTGGCCCTTTTCAAGGATCCATGTTCCGTCTATTAATCGATGCCCAGTCTAAATGGTTAGAGGTGCATAAGAAGGTAGGCACAACGTCCTGTGCAACAATCGAGAAGATGCGTTTATCTTTCAGTACGCATGGCCTCCCCGAGGTGCTGGTCACGGACAACGGCACTCCATTCACAAGTGAGGAGTTTGTGAGGTTCATGAAGATGAACGGCATATGCCATATCCGCACCGCTCCATACCACCCAGTTTCCAATGGGTTGGCGGAGCGCGCAGTGCAGACATTCAAACGGGGCTTAAAGAAGCCGTCTTCCGGGTCTATGGACACGAGACTGGCTCGTTTTATGTTTTCATACAGGACCACTCCACATGCGGTGACTGGGGTAGCTCCCGCTAAACTCCTAATGGGCCGGAGACTTCGCACCCGCCTTAGCATGGTTTTCCCGGACATTGGTGCAAAAGTACGCCGCACACAAGAACGGCAGGGTCATTGTTTTTCTCGGCATCGGCCGATTCGGCAGTTTGCGCCCGGTGACCCAGTGTTCATTCGAAATTTTGCTGGTGGTGCCCAGTGGGTCCCTGGCATTATCTTTCTCCGATCGGGCCCTATCTCTTACCAGGTGCAAGCCCAGGGTCGTCTCCAGCGCAAGCATGTAGACCACGCTCGGTCCAGAAGACCATCTCTTCCAAAGATTCCCCGCCCCCGGAGCTAATTTCTACAGCCACAGAGACCAGACACAGTGGAAAGTATTCCTCACAATCTTCCTCTGGCTCCGCACTCAAAGCCTGCGCAGGTCGTTACAGAACCGCGCGGAGATAGAGACGCCGAGATGACGGAGGCAGCGGACTCCGACTCCGAGATGGAGACACAGGACGCCTCAGAGGGGGAGTCCTCGGGCCCACGGGCCGTGGATGTACAACCGTTAAGCCGTTCATCACGGAAACGCCGGTCTCCGTCTCGTTACACGCCGCCCGATCCAGCGCTGCGTGCAAATGGTGTCCGGCCTGCGACAAAACGAGTCCGACGCCCTCCTTCGCCAGGGTCTTCAGTGGATTCCTTGGACTTTGGGGGGGGGGAGGGATGTTATAACCTGCCTGCTCACCACTGGCTGGGGACTAATGGCAATCCCACAATCCTGTGGGAATACGAGCTTCCCCAGGGGCAGAGAAATCATGAGCAGATTCCCTGCATAAATAGAGTTGGCCAGTATGGAACCAGCTAGAGAGGGGTGAGCAGCAAGGGAGTTGCTGCTGCTGTTGTATATATGTGTTATTGTAAATAAATGTTATTTCGTTCTATCCTACAACTCGTGCTGGATTCTTCGTGGCCCTCACAAAAATAGGGTTTTTCTTTCAGAGGGTCAATGTAGACCCAGTGGGCCGAATGGCCTCCTTTTGCACGGTAGGGATTCTGTTGCTCTATGGTTCTAAGGACTTACAGACCATTGGCTGCCTTCTTGGATCTCCGGCTTCTCATAGGCCTATATTGCTTCCTGCAGCTTTCCCATTCCAAACTCATAGCATTTCTAATTGGTCGGACGTCGCATGACCCTCCAGCTCACCCTGACTCTGAAACTGCTCACCACAGCCGTCAGTGCCTACGCTCCAACCCTAGCGGCAATGGACAAGACAAAGAGGCATTCTACTCCAGCCTCGACCAATCACTGTCCCGCATCCCCAAGGGAGAGCAGCTAATTCTCATCAGCAACATTGAAAAAGAAATTCCAATTCAGGGCCAATCCACCTAGCCAGCACATCTTTGGGTTGTGGGGGCGAGACCCACGCAGACACGGGGAGAATGTGCAAACTCCACACGGACAGTGACCCGGGGCCGGGATCGAACCCGGGCCCTCAGCGCTGTGAGGCAGCAGTGCTGCCCTCTCAGCAACTTTGATGTGAGAGTCGGGAAGGACACAAAATTAGGCAGGGAAAGCGTGCGAAAAACCAATGGCAACGGGCTACTCCTCCTGACAGAATGTTGAGAACTTAACCTGGTCATCACGAACAGCTTGTTCTGCCAGAGGAACGAGCAGAAGGACCTCATGAATGAAATGAAAATCGCTTATTGTCACAAGTAGGCTTCAAATGAAGTTACTGTGAAAAGCCCCTAGTCGCCACGTTCCAGCACCTGTTCGGGGAGGCTGGAACGGGAATCGAACTGTGCTGCTGGCCTGCCTTGGTCTGCTTTCAAAGCCAGCGATTTAGCCCTGTGCTAAACAGCCCCTAGCTGTTTACAGCAACACGTAGTGGTACCGAATAGACTATATCAGAGTTCGGGGAGGGATGGCAAGGATGTCTGCACCACCAACGCCACGACCGGAGCTGATGACTGACCACCGACTAATCCGCTCTCCCATCTCCGTCACCCTGGCCCTAAAGCGACACAGGCTTTGACACAGAAAAGCCTCTGCCGCAGGCGACGCAATGTCGCTGGACTCAAAGACCCTGAGAAGATGGAGCTGCTCTGTCAGCGCCTCACAGCTAACCGTGCGATGACCAGCGAGGCACAGCCACAGAACGCCCACAGCGCCTGATCCGCCTTAAAAGCCACCACAGTCAGCACGTGCGTGGAGCCGCTCGGGCTCTCCACCAGGAAACACCAAGACTGGTTCACGAGAACTATCAGGAGATCCAGGATCTCCTCGACCCCCAAACGCAAGACGTTCCTGAACTGGCAGCTCCACCAAAACCCGAGTGAGAGGACACAAGCCTCAGGCAACTGAAGGCCGAGGAGCGAGAATGAACCCGCAACCTAAAAACAACTAGTGGGTGGAAAGAGCGGCGGAGACTCAGCAACTCACCGACAACCACGGTGCGAGCGGCTCCTTCGACACAATCAAAACCACCCACGGTCCGAGTATCCAGGGAACCACCCACTGAGAGCCAAAAATGGAGAGATGCTCATTAAAGACAGAGAGGCCGTCATTGCCCACTGGAGAGAGCACTTCGAGTCTCTCTTCAACCGAGATGCAGACTTTGAAGCAAATGTCTTAGACACCATCCCTCAAGACGCTACCCACCACCATCCCGCAAGACACTACCCACCAACATCCTGCAACACGCTACCCACCACCATCCCGCAACACGCTACCCGCCACCATCCCGCAACACGCTACCCACCACCATCCCGCAACACGCTACCCACCACCATCCCGCAACACGCTACCCACCACCATCCCGCAACACGCTACCCGCCACCATCCCGCAACACGCTACCCGCCACCATCCCGCAACACGCTACCCACCACCATCCCGCAACACGCTACCCACCACCATCCCGCAACACGCTACCCACCACCATCCCGCAACACGCTACCCACCACCATCCTGTTACACCCTGTACTGCGGGGTTACACCCTGTACTGCGGGGTTACACCCTGTACTGCGGGGTTACACCCTGTGCTGCGGGGTTACACCCTGTGCTGCGGGGTTACACCCTGTGCTGCGGGGCTACACCCTGTACTGCGGGGCTATATGCTGTACTGCGGGGCTACACCCTGTGCTGCGGGGCTATATGCTGTATTGCGGGGCTACACCCTGTGCTGCGGGGCTACACCCTGTACTGCGGGGCTACACCCTGTACTGCGGGGCTACACCCTGTACTGCGGGGCTACACCCTGTGCTGCGGGGCTACACCCTGTACTGCGGGGCTACACCCTGTACTGCGGGGCTACACCCTGTGCTGCGGGGCTACACCCTGTACTGCGGGGCTACACCCTGTACTGCGGGGCTACACCCTGTACTGCGGGGTTACACCCTGTACTGCGAGGCTGCACCCTGTACTGCGGGGTTACACCCTGTACTGCGGGGCTACACCCTGTACTGCGGGGCTACACCCTGTACTGCGGGGCTACACCCTGTACTGCGGGGCTACACCCTGTGCTGCGGGGCTACACCCTGTGCTGCGGGGCTATATGCTGTACTGCGGGGCTACACCCTGTACTGCGGGGTTACACCCTGTGCTGCGGGGCTACACCCTGTACTGCGGGGCTACACCCTGTGCTGCGGGGCTACACCCTGTAATGCGGGGCTACACCATTTACTGCGGGGTTACACCCTGTACTGCGGGGTTACACCCTGTACTGCGGGGTTACACCTGTACTGCGGGGTTACACCCTGTACTGCAGGGTTACACCCTGTACTGCGGGGTTACACCCTGTACTGCGGGGCTACACCCTGTACTGCGGGGTTACACCCTGTACTGCAGAACTACACCCTGTACTGCGGGATTACACCCTGTACTGCGGGGTTAGACCCTATACTGCGGGGCTTCACCCTGTACTGCGGGGTTACACCCTGTACTGCGGGGCTACACACTGTACTGCGGGGTTACACCCTGTACTGCGGGGCTACACCCTGTACTGCGGGGCTACACACTGTACTGCGGGGTTACACCCTGTACTGCGGGGCTACACCCTGTACTGCGGGGTTACACCCTGTACTGCGGGGCTTCATCCTGTGCTGCGGGGTTACACCCTGTACTGCGGGGCTCCATCCTGTACTGCGGAGCTACACCCTGTACTGCGGGGTTACACCCTGTACTGCGGAGCTTCAACATGTACTGCGGGGCTACACCCTGTACTGCGGGGTTGCACCCTGTACTGCGGGGTTACACCCTGTACTGCGGGGCTTCACCCTGTACTGCGGGGCTCCATCCTGTACTGCGGAGCTACACCCTGTACTGCGGGGTTACACCCTGTACTGCGGAGCTTCAACATGTACTGCGGGGCTACACCCTGTACTGCGGGGTTGCACCCTGTACTGCGGGGTTACACCCTGTACTGCGGGGCTACACACTGTACTGAGGGGTTACACCCTGTACTGCGGGGCTTCACCCTGTACTGCGGGATTACACCCTGTACTGCGGGACTACACCCTGTACTGCGGGGTTACACCCTATACTATGGGGCTACACCCTGTACTGCGGGGCTACACCCTGTACTGCGGGACTACACCCTGTACTGCGAGGCTGCACCCTGTACTGCGGGGTTACACCTATACTGCGGGGCTACACTCTGTACTGCGGGGCTACATGCAGTACTGCGGGGCTGCACCCTGTACTGCGGGGCTACACCCTGTACTGCAGGGCTACACCCTGTACTGCGGGGCTACACCCTGTACAGCGAGGCTACACCCTGTACTGCGGGGCTACACACTGTACTGCGGGGCTACACCCTGTACTGCGGGGCTACACCCTGTACTGCGGGGCTACACCCTGTACTGCGGGGCTACACGCTGTACTGCGGGGCTACACCCTGTACTGCGGGGCTACACCCTGTACTGCGGGGTTACACCCTGTACTGCGGGGCTGCACCCTGTACTGCAGGGCTACATGCTGTACTGCGGGGTTACACCCTGTACTGCGGGGTTACACCCTGTACTGCGGAGTTACACCCTGTACTACGGGGTTACACCCTGTACTACGGGGTTACACCCTGTACTGCGGGGTTACACGCTGTACTGCGGGGCTACACCCTGTACTGTGGGGCTACACCCTGTACTGCGGGGCTACTCCCTGTACTGCGGGGTTACACCCTGTGCTGTGGGATTACACCCTGTACTGCGGGGCTACACTCTGTACTGCGGGGTTACACTCTGTACTGCGGGGTTACACCCTGTACTGCGGGGTTACACACTGTGCTGCGGGGTTACACCCTGTACTGTGGGGCTACACTCTGTACTGCGGGGTTACACCCTGTACTGAGGGGTTACACCCTGTACTGCGGGGCTACACCATTTACTGCGGGGCTACACCCTGTACTGCGGGGTTACACCCTGTACTGCGGGGTTACACCCTGTACTGCGGGGCTACACACTGTACTGAGGGGTTACACCCTGTACTGAGGGGTTACATCCTGTACTGCGGGGCTACACCCTGTACTGCGGGCTTACACCCTGTACTGCGGGGCTACACCCTGTACTGAGGAGTTACACCCTGTACTGTGGGGCTACACCCTGTACTACGGGGCTACACCCTGTACTGCGGGGTTACACCCTGTACTGCGGGGCTACACCCTGTACTGCGGGGTTATACCCTGTACTGCGGGGCTACACCCTGTACTGCGGGGCAATACGCTGTACTGCGGGACAATACCCTGTACTACGGGGCAATACCCGGTACTGCGTGGCTGCACCCTGTACTGCGGGGTTACACCCTGTACTGCGGGGCTACACTCTGTATTGCGGGGTTACACCCTGTACTGCGGGGCTTCATCCTGTACTGCGGGGCTACACCCTGTACTGCGGGGCTACACCATTTACTGCGGGGCTACACCCTGTACTGCGGGGTTACACCCTGTACTGCAGGGTTATACCCTGTACTGCGGGGCTTCACCCTGTGCTGCGGGGTTACACCCTGTACTGCGGGGCTACACCCTGTACTGCGGGGTTACACCCTGTACTGCGGGGTTACACCCTGTACTGCGGGGTTACACCCTGTACTGCGGGGTTAGACCCTATACTGCGGGGCTTCACCCTGTACTGCGGGATTACACCCTGTACTGCGGGGCTACACCCTGTACTGCGGGGTTACACCCTGTACTGCGGGGCTTCATCCTGTGCTGCGGGGTTACACCCTGTACTGCGGGGCTACACCCTGTACTGCGGGGTTACACCCTGTACTGCGGGGCTTCATCCTGTACTGCGGGGCTCCATCCTGTACTGCGGAGCTACACCCTGTACTGCGGGGTTACACCCTGTACTGCGGGGCTACACCCTGTACTGCGGGGTTACACCCTGTACTGCGGGGCTTCTCCCTGTACTGCGGGATTACACCCTGTACTGCGGGACTACACCCTGTACTGCGGGGTTACACCCTATACTACGGGGCTACATCCTGTACTGCGGGGCTACACCCTGTACTGCGGGACTACACCCTGTACTGCGAGGCTGCACCCTGTACTGCGGGGTTACACCCTGTACTGCGGGGCTACACTCTGTACTGCGGGGCTACATGCAGTACTGCGGGGCTGCACCCTGTACTGCGGGATTACACCCTGTACTGCGGGACTACACCCTGTACTGCGGGGTTACACCCTATACTACGGGGCTACATCCTGTACTGCGGGGCTACACCCTGTACTGCGGGACTACACCCTGTACTGCGAGGCTGCACCCTGTACTGCGGGGTTACACCCTGTGCTGCGGGGCTACACCCTGTACTGCGGGGCTACACCCTGTACTGCGGGGCTACACCCTGTACTGCGGGGCTACACCCTGTACAGCGGGGCTACACCCTGTACTGCGGGGCTACACCCTGTACTGCGGGGCTACACGCTGTACTGCGGGGCTACACCCTGTACTGCGGGGCTTCACCCTGTACTGCGGGGCTACACCCTGTACTGCGGGGCTACACCCTGTACTGCGGGGCTACACACTGTACTGCGGGGCTACACCCTGTACTGCGGGGCTACACCCTGTACTGCGGGGTTACACCCTGTACTGCGGGGCTACACTGTGTACTGCGGGGCTACACCCTGTACTGTTGGCTCATCCTCTTTTGCACCCAGAAGACTCAGAAAGAACATGCAACAATTCTACACCAACGCTCTCGCCTTTATCCAATAGTCGTCGCTGTCGTAACCTAGCAAGTCGGGCAATGAATGTTGCGCACAGCAAGATCCCACATATGTAAGATGCCATTTAGCTAAACCAAGGACAGGGAATGCTCGGGGAAAACCCTCAACAGGTCTGGCAGCATCTGTTAGAGAGAGAAGACAGAGTTCCACTGCTCTCTTTTTTTGTTTCTGATTCCAGCACCCGCTGTATTGTGCTTATTTTAGTGTTGATTTCACTGCCGTTTCTCCTCTGTTTTCCCTCCCTACGGGTGCAGCTTGACCTGAATAACACGTCACCTCAGTTTCTTTCTCTGTCTGACTTGCGCTGTCAAATTCAACGTTTTCAATAATCGCAGCATTTTGTTTATTTTATGCTTTTAGCCATATTGGTTAAGGGGAATGTTTAGTCCAGGACACCCGGGAGAATCGCCTAGCTCTTCTTCAAAATTATTTTATGAAGTTCATCTATGGGGGGGGCAGCACGGTGGCACAGTGGTTAGCACTGCTGCCTCTCGGCGCCGAGGTCCCAGGTTCGATTCCCGGCTTGGGTCACTGTCTGTGCGGAGTCTGCACATCCTCCCCGTGTGTGCGTGGGTTTCCTCCGGGTGCTCCGGTTTCCTCCCACAGTCCAAAGATGTGCAGGTTAGGTGGATTGGCCATGATAAATTGCCATTGGTGTCCAAAATTGATTTAATTTGACTCCAGTTTTGCTCGGGCTCCTTGATGCCACACTCGGTCAAATGCTGCCTTGATGTCGAGGGCAGTCCCTCTCACATCACCTCTGGTATTCAGCTCTTTTGTCCATGTTTGACCCAAGGCTGTAATGAGGTCAGGAGCTGAGTGACCCCGGCGGAACCCAAACTGAGCGTCCGAGAGCAGGTTATTGCTGAGTGAGTGCCGCTTGATAGCACTGTTGATGACTCCTTCCATCACTTTGCTGATGATGGAGAGGAGACTGATAGGGCGGTAATCGGCTGGGTTGGATTTGTCCTGTTTCTCATGTTAAGGACACACTTGGGCAACTTTCCACATTGCCGGGTAGATGCCAGTGTTGTATCTGTACTGGAACAGCTTGGCTAGGGGTGCGGCAAGTTCTGGAACACAAGTCTTCTGTACCATTGCCGGGATATTGTCAGGGCCCACAGCCTTTACAGTATCCAGGGCCTTCAGCCGTTTCTTGCTATCACGTGGAGTGAATCATGTTGGCTGAAGACTGACATCTATGCCATTGGATCTTTTACATTCCACCCGTCAGTGGAGCTGGGGCCCCAGTTTAAATGACAAAGGATTACCTTGAATAAGCAGCACACAAACAGGCCACTCGGCCCACCCAGTTCGTGCTGGCATTTATGCTCCAATCGAGCCCGGTCTCACACTTTCCTCATAAATCTATCATCATAATCCTTTATTCCCGTCCTCCTTAACAGTACCCACGCTGTTCACTTTAACCACTCCCTCTGGGAGCGAATTCCACATTCTCCCCATTCTCTCCGGGTGAAGAGGTTTCTCCTGAATTCCCGATCGGATTTAGCACAAAGAACAAAGAACAAAGAAAAGTACAGCTCAGGAACAGGCCCTTCGGCCCTCCAAGCCCGTGCCAACCATGCTGCCCGACTAAACTACAATCTTCTACACTTCCTGGGTCCGTATCCCTCTATTCCCATCCTATTCATGTATTTGTCAAGATGCCCCTTAAATGTCACTATCGTCCCTGCTTCCACCACCTCCTCCGGTAGCGAGTTCCAGGCACCCACTACCCTCTGTGTAAAAAACTGCCTCGTACATCTCCTCTAAACCTTGCCCCTCACACCTTAAACCTATGCCCCCTAGTAATTGACCCCTCTACCCTGGGGAAAAGCCTCTGACTATCCACTCTGTCTAGGCCCCTCATAATTTTGTAGACCTCTATCAGGCCGCCCCTCAACCTCCGTCGTTCCAGTGAGAACAAATTGAGTTTATTCAACCGCTCCTCATAGCTAATGCCCTCCATACCAGGCAACATCCTGGTAACTCTCTTCTGCACCCTCTCTAAAGCCTCCACATCCTTCTGGTAGTGTGGCGACCAGAATTGAACACTATACTCCAAGTGTGGCCTAACTAAGGTTCTATACAGCTGCAACATGACTTGCCAATTCTTATACTCAATGCACCGGCCAATGAAAGCAAGCATGCCGTATGCCTTCTTGACTACCTTCTCCACCTGTGTTGCCCCTTTCAGTGACCTGTGGACCTGTACACCTAGATCTCTCTGACTGCCAATACTCTTGAGGGTTCTACCATTCACTGTATATTCCCTACCTGCATTAGACCTTCCAAAATGCATTACTTCACATTTGTCCGGATTAAACTCCATCTGCCATCTCTCCGCCCAAGTCTCCAAACAATCTAAATCCTGCTGTATCCTCTGACGGTCCTCATCGGATTCCTGGGTGAATCGACAGCCTCTCGTTTTTCTCTTCCGCCCACAAAAGGAAACAGTCTCTCTCTATCCACTTCTATCAAACCTTTCAGAATTTTAAAGCCCTCTATCACATCACCCCCTCAGCCTTTTATTTTGAGGGTTGGAGCCCCAGCCTGTTCATCCTCCCCTGTTCATTATTGCTGTTCTGGGGTCATTACCCTTCTTCAGGGTCTTCCATTGCTCTCTTTCTGAGGTATCTTCCCAGTTTCTGGCATCTTCTTTTGCCTCTGCTTTGAGGTCTTCCGTTGCCTCTTCCATGAGGTCCTTGTTTCCGGTGGTCCCTTTTTTCTTCGAGTTGCCCTCTGTCTGGTGTCTTCTCCAATCTTCCTGTCCATTGGTGTTTGTTTCTTCCTGTGGTTGCTGCTTTCAGTGCATTGCCATTTAAAGTGCATTACTGCTTTAAGACTGCCATTTGTTTTCCCTGAACTGTCAGCAGCTGTTGGCTTCCTCTCTGTGTTTCCCCTGCACTTTTGAAGTTTTGGCGCGACCCTGGCTGCTCTTTTTTTGGCATTTTTTTTAAACTTCCACTTTTACTGATGGAAAGCCCTTTCAGCGATCCCTGCACCTTTGCTTCTTTCTTTTAGTTTGAAGGTGCTGGCTTTTCGTCAACTTGACTCGCACTCAAGGTCCAATGGGGTTGTTGCTATTTAAACTGGCGAAGTTGTTTTCCCTTTAAATCTTCAGAACTTCTCTACTTGACGTCCATCAGTGCAGGGATTGCTGCCACGGGACTCCTGCAGGCTGTGCTCCGATCGGGAGCTCGTCAGTTTCAACCTTTTGATTTTCCCGTGCTCGGAAGGCCTCGCTACTGCTCAATTAGGCCATTTTTATCTTTTACTTAAAGCATTGCTTTCTGCGTTCTCCTTTTTTATTGAAGAAAAACTTTGAAGCAACTCCATTTTCTTGTCTTAAGTTCTTTATTAAAAAAAACTTGAAGCCACTGCTCTTGCTTCGCAGGGTTATTTACTCATGCTTTTTTCCCCTCTCTCTGTTTCTAAACATTTGACTGTGCAGCCCAATTCAGGTTTGTTCTGCGTCTGTCCCTCAGCCTCTCTAACTTATTGAGCTTCCCGGACCGACTCGCACCCTAGTCTACAAAGTAAGCAGGGGTGCGTTTTTGTATTTCGCTCAGCCTTCTTGTGGATTCTGACCCAGGGGTCTTGCCTTGCTCTTCCCATTGCCGCAGCTTGAAACTGCCCATCTTTTCTGACTCTACATCACTCAGGGCCTGGCAATATCTCAACATCGCAAATGGGACACATGGTCCAAAGAGAGACATCCCAGTTTGTGCAATTTTTTTCAGGCTTCAACTAAAACAGAATACTCACAGGTGTCAGGCCAGAGGCAGTGGCACGATCATTTTATCCTCGTCGCCAACTGTAATGCTGCACTTCCACAGACTTAAGTAGAAACATAAAAGGTATTAATTAATAAGAAAAACTGTACAGCTGCACTTAGCCTCTACACATCTTCTGCCGAGGAGAAACCTGCCCAGAAAGGGCCGAAAATGCCGAATTGGTTACCACGGGGAGTTTTGGGGCAAATTGCAAACATACACTTGAGGGGAATGTGGTATTATCATAACTGTAAGAACTGCAAGGGTTAATGAAGTGTCTAGAGTAGCCACTGGAGGGAGCTACAATTACAAGTATATAAGGCAGTAATGCTGAGCCTTGGGGGAGAGAAGTGGAGTTAGCTAGAGAGAGTCAGAAGTGCAAATAGTGTAAGTGAGAGCAGAGCATAGTTTATATCAATATTAAGATTAGCTGCAGGTGAGTGTAGTTTAAATGTTAAAAATCAACTGTGTATTCTTTCCGAGTACGTGTCAAATCCAAATGAGTAGTGTTAATAAACTTATAGCTTTGTTTAAGTTCGAGGTATTTTGTGGTCTCTGAAATAAGCAACAGAACGAACACCAGAGGGAAGCTGGATAAACACAGGAAGGAGAACAGAATGGACGGCTATAGCCGTCGGGGTGAGGTGAAGCAGGATGGGAGGAGGTGGAGGTGGAGCAGAGACGCCAGAGCAGAGCAGGTGGGCCGAATGGTCTGATTGCATACTGCAGGTTTTATGGAATCCGAGGTAGCATTTGCAATTATTCAAATGAACTGGCTCTGCCGCATGTGATGGTGTCTGGAGGCTTCACAAATGGCGCAGCTGCACACGCAAGATGCTCACTTCTTGACCTGCTCGGGGAATTTGCCTCCTTCAGTTTCCCTTAGGCCCAGCCGAACTGGGTTTGTAAGACAGACAATGCAGTTTTGGCCAGAAGGCCAGTAAATCACACCTGGACCCTGTTTCAATATTTTTTTTCATAATTAATGAGGCTCGTGCACATTCAGCGTGAGAAAGGCTGGACATGTTATATTTATTTTATTATACAAAAATTTTAAGCAGCTAAAAAACCAGCAGACGGAATCGTGTGAAATTTACAGGGAATTTTACAGCCCAACTGGTCCATGTGGGTCTTTCTGTCCCACACAAGTCCCCTCCAAACTTACTCCACCTCAACCCATCAGCATAGCCCTCTATCCCTTTCTCTCTCAGGGGGTTCTCCTGAAATGTGGGATTAAAGGGATGGTGTGGTATCTTTGACTCAATTCACAAGGACTATAACGATTTAACCTGAGGATCACCACACCTCAGGCGAGGGGCAAGGTTGAGAAGGCCGGGGCCTTCATGAACAACTTCAGCCGGCGGGGGGGGGGTGGCTCAGTGGTTAGCACTGTTGCCTCACCGAGCCGAAGACCCACGTTCGTTTCCGACCCCGGGTCACTGTCCGTGTGAGGTTTGCACATTCTCCCCGTGCTTGCGTGGGTCTCAGCTCCACAACCCAAAGATGTCCAGGGTAGGTGGATTGGCCACGCTAAATTGTCCCTTCATTGGAAAAGAAGATTTGGGTTCTCCAAATTTATTTTTAAGAAATGAATAACGTCAGCCTGTACGGGAATTGAACCCTTGCTGCTGGTCTCGCTTTGCATCACAAACCAGCTGGCCAGCTAACTGAGCTAAACCAGCCCCCATCTTTATGCCCTCCCTTGCTTGCTCTCCCAGGGGTCAATGTTAAGACCACCACTTTTTCTCGTATATACTGGACGGGGGGAGTTGGATATAGGAAACACAATTCCAAAGTTTGTAGATGATACAAAATTTGACAATATCGTAAAGACGGAGCATGAGGATAGCAAATTTCAGGAGGACATCGAACAGACTGGAAAAAATGGAAGACGTATAGAAGGTCCACTTTATTGTTTACAAGTGTGGAGTGGTGGATTTTAGGAGCCACATGGAGAGACCTTGTAATCTATATGGAACTATTCTGATTGGGTGGAAGGTCAGAGAGATTTGGGGGAAAATATTCATCAATGTTTCAAGGTGGAAAGCCAAATTGTGAAGGCGATTAAGAAAATGTGTGGGATCTGTAATGATATGTATATATGTAGATAACTAAAGGGTTAGTTATCTACATATAACTATACCGCCGGGGGGGGGGGCGGCATGAATCCCGCCCCGCCGCTCAGACGCCGGCTGCTGATTTCTCCGGTGCCGGTTTTCCGGGCGGGGATCGCGCCGCGCCGGCCGGGGGCCGTTGGCAGCGCCCCCCCCCCGGCAATTCTCCGGGCCCCGCTGGGGCGAGCGGCAACCTGTTTCCGGCCAGTCCCGGCGGCGTGAAATGGACATGGTCCATCCCGGTGGGACCTGGCTTGGAGGGCGGTTAGCGGGGACCTCGCGGGGGGGATCTGCCCCCCCCCCCCCCACTGTGGCCTGGCCCGCGATCGGGGCCCACCGATCTGCGGGCGGGCCTGTGCCGTGGGGGCACTCTTTCCCTCCGCGCCGGCCTCTGTGCCGTGGGGTGAAGAAACCCCCTGCGCATGCGCAGGAAACACGCCGGCAGTCCTCACGCCGGCTGGCGGAGGCCCTTTGGCGCCAGTTGGCACGGCGGCAACCCCTCCAGCGCCGGCCTAGCCCCCGGTAGTGCGGAGGATTCCGCAAGTTCCGGGTGGCCCGCGCCGGACTGTTTGCGCCGCTCTTGGTGCCGGTACGGGCCGATTGCGGGAGAATCCCGCCCTCTCTCTTCCAACCAGGAGTGACTAGACAATAGAGTGTAAGTTAGATAGATCACAGCATAGTTGAGCACGTGTAGTTTGAATTATTGTGCAAACTCAATATTAATCAATCGCTACTCAATACATTTTTTTAGCTTTAAGCTGAAGGCTCGTGGTTTCTGCAGAATCACACTATCTGACCATTCCGGTAAGAAGCAAAGAGGAACGAGATATATTACCAAAAGAGTAATAAAACTCGAAAGAAGAATGAAAATGGAGTCCATAATCAGTCTTTCAATAATGTGTCCTTGAAGATCACTAATTTACAGGGTTAGTGGGAGAAATGCCAACTGATGATTTTTGTATAAAATCATTAGATTTTTAAAAGTTTGCCTCATGATTCATAGAATCACCGCAATGCAAAAGGAGGCCATTCGCCCCGTCGAGTCTGCGCCGAACCTTCGAATGAGCACTCTACCCATGTCCATCCCCCCCCTATCCCCGTAATCTAGCCTGCACGCGAAGGGCAAATTAACGTGGTCAATCCACCTAACCTGCACATCTTTGGACTGTGGGAGGAAACCGGAGCACCCGGAGGAGACGTTGGAGAACGTGCAAACTCCACACAGACAAGGGTTGTTGCTAACTTTTGGTTGGTTCAATTGGCTCTGTTTTCTAACCTTTGCTCTCGAATCGCCAGGTATCTTTATGATACCGCCACGAGGTTCAAGTTCAAGTACTGATCAATAACTCAACACACCAATTAGTAAGATTCAAATCAAAGCACATTTATTATACACAGTAAATCGCTACTCATGCATACACTCTACTTTCTAGACTATTCTCTATCACTAAAAGGCCTATACTTAGCTTCGGACTGGCCCACCAGGTCAGGGGAACAAATGGCCTTTCGTTCGGGTTCTGAGTCTGCAGGATTCAAAAGCTGGTATGGACTGGTAGCTAGGAGCGCCTATCTCATAGCGAACGTTGACTTGAGACTTACTTTCTTGGAGGCCGCTGGACAGTTCACTCTAAGGGGTTGCTTCGCGTTGCTGAGTGACCCGGTCAAGAAGAACGATTTGAACTCGGGGGCTTTACTTTATAGTCCCCAGGGGCTTCCCGCCCTTCGGGGCGGACCCCGTACCTGGTTTCAAGTGATTGGACTGCGTTCCAATCGCTTGGTTCGATTTCTACAATACTGGAGCGGTTCCCTGATCGATGGGCGGTCTTTAAGTGTCCGTTAACCTCTTTTGTGTTCGCTCCTGCTGGCGCCGAGGAGTCTGGCTCGGCCTTGTTTACCTCAAAATGTTTCGATTGTTCCCGGGGATCGCTCATTACTATGTAGATGGCTGCTCGTATCGATGCTGTCTGGGTTTCTGCAGAGTCTAATACACAGTAAACTTGCACCTGCTAGTTTTTGCCTGTGTTGGCTGAATTTCCCTTCAGCCTTTGCGGGTCTCCATTTTAAGTCAGGAAGTGGCCAACTCAGGTGGCTACAAGGGGCGGCACTATGGCACAGTGGTTAGCACTGCTGCCTCACGGCGCCGAGGACCCGGGTTCGTTCCCGGCTCTGGGTCACTGTCCAAGTGGAGTTTGCACATTCTCCCCGTGTCTGCGTGGGTCTCACCCCCACAACCCAAAAAGATGTGCAGGCTAGGTGGATTAGCCACACTAAAGTTGCCCCTCAATTGGTGGAAAAAAAAGAATTGGGTACTCTAAATTTAGATTAGAAGAAACTCCACAATGTCCCCCAAGGCTGTTATTGAACGTGGGTCCCTGGCATTGTGAGACAGCAGTGCTAACCATGTGAAATGAAAAACACTTACTGTCACAAGTAGGCTTCAAATGAAGTTACTGTGAAAAGCCCCTAGTCGCCACATTCCAGCACCTGTTTGGGGAGGCCAGTGTAGGAATTGAACCGTGCTGCTGGCCTGCCTTGGCCTGCTTTCAAAGCTAGAGATTTAGCCCAGTGTGCTAAACCAGCCCCTTAGTGGAACACGTGCCGCTGTGATTGGAGAGAAGTATGCAGGGGCTCTTATACAGGGCTAACATGGGAACGACGGACCGAGTGGCCTCCTTCTAATTCGTCAGGTTGTATAAGCCTCGCTTCTCACTCTGTCCCACAAAACAAAATCTGCTTTGCCTTTCTCTGTGACTGAAGTTACCAATTACACGCCTAATCTGATCCTGCAGATCGCTTCCATCAGTTGCCGGGTCCGAGGCCATTATCCAGAAGCATTGCTTGATTCGGGGCTGCATTTAACAATCCTTTTGACATTTCCACCAGCGAAGGAGCTCATTAGCCACCTCAGAAATATATATAAAAAAGCATCATTATTGCAGGTGGGTAGTGATTAGCTGTGAGTTATTTGGCGATTAGGCAGAGCAATCACATTCATAGGAAGAACACCTCTCTCGCTGCAGTCGTTACCAGGTCACAAATTAAAAATGGAAAAATCTGGCATTGGAACATGTTAAAAGTGGACATTTTTATCTCACAACCTGCTTCAATTCACATGTGAACGAGGAAACGGAATTGAGTTTATGATTAGTAAATGTCTTTGGAATATTGCATGGTCACACATCATTGATTCCTTCATGGGGTGTGACTGGGGCTGGGTCAGCATTTGTTGTTCTTCCCTAATTACCCTTGGGCTCAGCGTCTCGCTCGGCCATTTCAGCGGGGTCAGTTAAGAGTCGACCACATTGCTGTGGGGTCTGGAGTCACGTGTAGGCCAGACCGGGTAAGGGCGGCAGATTTCCCTCCCCGAAGGGACATTAGTGACCCAGATGGGTTTTTACGACAACCGTTGATAGTTTAATGGTCACCATTACTGAGACTAACTTTCAATTCCAGATGTTGTTAATTGAATTTAAATGCTCCCAGCTGCTGCAGTACGATACAAACACACACCCCCTGGAGAATTAGCCTGGGCCTCTGGATTACTGGACCCGTGACGTTAACTACACACACCACTGTCGCACCCTAAATATTTCGCTTTTCAGCATTCTATTCGAATTGTGTTTCCCTCATGGATTTACAACCATGCTGAGGCATTGATAATTATGTATTTTAACTTGTTGCTTTTATGTATTTTTAATGGCACTCGTGTGGGGAATGTGTTTGATGTCACAGAGGCAGTGAGAGAGGAGTGTAAATATAAGTGTAACAAAAGAATGCGGGAATCAATATCCGAACATGTTTGGCCATACATCTGCAAGCTTAGAATGGCTTTAGAGTGGCCCAATTGTATAGAGCCTTGGGGAGTCCGCACCTGGAGCACTCTGGACAGTTTGGGTTCTCTGTCTGAGGAAGGATGTCATTGCCGTGGAGGGTGTGCAGTGTCGGTTCACCTGACCATGCCCTAGGTTGGCAGGACTGTCTTATGAGGGGAGATTGAGGAGACCGGGCCTGCATTCTCTCAGGTTTTGAAGAATGAGAGGTGATCTCATTGAAACTTATTGGGCGGGATTCTCTGCTCCTGAGGCTAAGTGTGGACGCCGTCGGAAACGCCGTCGCGTTTCCCGAAGGCGTCAACACGGCCCCAGGGTCAGCAATTCTGGCCCCTACCGGGGGCCAGCACAGCACTGGAGCGACCCACGCCGCTCCAGCTGCCGATCCCGGCGCCAACTAGGCGCCGCAGGGTCCACGCATGCGCAGTGGCACCGGCGCCAGCACCGCGTAGGGCTACAGGGGCCGTCGCGGAAGAAAGGAGGCCCCCCCAGCCCGAGAGGCCAGCCCGCCGATCGGTGGGCCCCGATCGCGGACCAGGCCACAGCGGAGGCCCCTCCCGGGGTCGGACCCCCCCCCCCTCCCCCCCCCCCCCCCCACAGGCTGCCCCCGGATGCTTCCACGCTGAGGTCCCGCCGGCTAGAAGCGGGTTAGAACGGCGCCGGCGGGACTCGAGTTTTGTGGTAAGGCCGCTCGGCCCACCCCGGGCGGAGAATCGCCGGGGGGGGGGGGGGGGGGGGGGCCCGTGGAGTGGCCCCCGGCCGGCGCCGCGCCGACCGCGCTGGCGCCAATGGCATCCGGGCGGCGCGCCGTGATTCATAGATTATCATAGAATTTGCAGTGCAGAAGGAGACCATTCGGCCCATTGAGTCTGCACCGGCTCTTGGAAAGAGCACCCTACCCAAGGTCAACACCTCCATCCTACCCCCATAACCCAGTAACCCCACCCAACACTAAGGGCCGGTCGCGCCGGGCGCGGCGATTCTACGGCCCGGCCCCGGGCTGAGAGAATCCCACCCATAAGGTTCTGGCAGGGCGCGACAGGGTAGATCTGGATAGGATGTTTCCCTGGGCTGGACTGTCTAGAACCAGGGGGCAGAGTCTCAGAATAATGGCCAACTCTCATTCAAGGCAGAGATGAGGAGGAATTCCTTCCCTCAGAGGGTTGTGAATCTTTGGAATTCTCTACCTCAGAGGACTGTGGAAGCTCTGTCACTGACTGTGTTTTCAAAGAGAGGTTGATAGGTTTCTGGATACCAGTGGCGTCGAAGAACATTGGGATACTGAGAAAAATGGCGTAGAGATAGCCCAGCTATGATCTGTCCGAATGGTGGAGCAGGCTTGATGGGCCGAAAGGACTACTTTGGCCATTGTGTTCCTATGATTGTGTACGGCGTCAAGAAAACCCACGTGAGATAATGAATAAGGATCTACAGGGACTGACCAATCCAACAGGGACAGTGTGCTTACTACAGGACAGGGCAATGGCACCTTAGAGCAGGAGGTTGTCCAAAGGGCGACGAGGAGGAGGGAAAATATATAAAGAACAAAGAACAATACAGCACAGGGACAGGCCCTTCGGCCCTCCAAGCCTGTACTGGTCATGATACCAACCTTGGCCAAAACCTTCAGCACTTCATTGTTCCATTTCCCTCTATACCCATCCTATCCATGTATTTGTCAAGATGCCTTTTGAACGCCGTTAATGTATCTGCTCCCACAATCTCCCCTGGCAACGCGTTCCAGGCACTCACCACCCTCTGCATAAAAAAACCTGCCTCGCACATCTCCTCCAAACTTTGCCCCATGGACCTTAAACCTATGCCCCCTGGTGACTGACCACCTCCACCCTGGGAAAGAGTGCCTGCCTATCCACTCTATCCATGCCCCTCATAATTTTGTAGACCTCTATCAGGTCACCCCTCAACCTCCGCCGTTCCAACGAAAACAGTCCGAGTTTATTCAACCGCTCCACATAGCTAACACCCTCCAGACCAGGCAACATCCTGGTAAACCTCCTCTGCACCCTCTCCAAAGCCCCCACATCCTTCTGGTAGTGTGGCGACCAGAATTGTGCGCAATATTCCAAGTGCGGTCATTGTAGTCAAAGGCCATTCAACAATTAGGGAGACAGATATCCTTTATAAGTAGGATCGAGAGTCCCTCATGGCATGTTGCACACCTCGTTCCAGGTTGAGGGACGGCTCAGACTGGCTTGAGAGGACATTGGAAAATGAGAGGGATGATCCAGTTGTTGTGATTTCATGTTGGGACCAACAACATGGGGAAGAGTAGTAAAACAGCTCTGTTCTGATGAATTGGAGCTGGATTCCTCAACAGGACCTCAAAGATTACAAAATCTGTGTTGTTACCTGAGCCGCAGTAAGGTTAATCTGTTCATTTGTAAATTTGCAGTGACACAAAGACAAGTAGGAAAGCAAATTGGACAGGGCCAGGATAGCTGTGCGGTCTACAAAGAACAAAGAACAAAGAAAAGTACAGCCCAGGAACAGGCCCTTCGGCCCTCCAACCGTGCACGCCAGCCATGCTGCCCGACTAAACTACAATCGTCTGCACTTCCGAGGTCCGTATCCCTCTATTTCCATCCTATTCATGTATTTGTCAAGATGCCCCTTAAATGTCACTATCGTCCCTGCTTCCACCACCACCTCCGGCAGCGAGTTCCAGGCACCCACTACCCTCTGTATAAAAAACTTGCCTCGTACATCTCCTCTAAACCTTGCCCCTCTCACCTTAAACCTATGCCCCCTAGTAATTGACCCCTCTACCCTGGGGAAAAGCCTCTGTGTATCCACTCTGTCTATGACCCTCATAATTTTGTAGACCTCTATCAGGCCGCCCCTCAACCTCCGTCGTTCCAGTGAGAACAAACCGAGTTTATTCAACCGCTCCTCATAGCTAATGCCCTCCATACCAGGCAACATCCTGGTAAATGTCTTCTGCACCCTCTCTAAAGCCTCCACATCCTTCTGGTAGTGTGGTGACCAGAATTGAACACTATACTCCAAGTGTGGCCTAACTAAGGTTCTATACACCTACAACATGACTTGCCAATTTTTATATTCAATGTCCCGGCCACCATAGGCAAGCATGATGTATGCCTTCTTGACTACCTTCTCCACCTGTGTTGCCCCTTTCAGTGACCTGTGGACCTGTACACCTAGATCTCTCTGACTGTCAATACTCTTGAGGGTTCCACCATTCACTGTATATTCCCTACCTGCATTAGACTTTCCAAAATGCATTACCTCACATTTGTCCGGATTAAACTCCATCTGCCATCTCTCCGCCCAAGTCTCCAAACGGTCTAAATCCTGCTGTATCCTCTGACAGTCCTCATCGCTATCCGCAATTCCACCAACCTTTGTGTCGTCTGCAAACTTACTAATCAGACCAGTTACATTTTCCTCCAAATCACAGACCATGGCAGGCCAGCAGCACGGTTCAATTCCCGTACCAGCCTCCCCGAACAGGCGCTGGAATGTGGCGACTAGGGGCTTTTCACAGTAACTTCATTGAAGCCTACTTGTGACAATAAGCGATTTTCATTATTTTCATATATATACTACGAACAGCAAAGGTCCCAGCACTGATCCCTGCGGAACACCACTAGTCACAGCCCTCCAATTAGAAAAGCTAAGGAAAGCAAGTTGTGAGGAGGATAGAAATAGTCCAGAAAAGGATCCAGATAGGGTCAGTAAATGGGCAAAAGATTGGCAGATAGAGTGTAATGTGGGCAAATGTGAGGTTGACAACTTTGGCAGGAAGAATAAATGATCAGAATATTATTTAATTGTCAGACACTACAGAATGCTGCGGTACAGAGGGATCTGAGTGTCCTTGGATAGGAATCACAAGAAGTTAGAATGCTGCGATGGTTAGTAAGTCGAATGGAATGTTGGCCTTGCTGACAAGAGGGGTGAAGTATAAAAATAGGAAAGTCTTGCTGACACATGGATGTAGATAGGTGTGAGTGAATGGGCCCAAATCTAGCAGGTGTAGTCTAATGTGGGAAAATGTGAAAGTTGTTCCCTTTGGCAGGAAGAATAAAAAAGCAGAGTGTTACTTCAACGGAGAATGTCTGCCGAATGCTGAGTGATTTAGGTATTCTTATGCATGAGTCGCCAAAGTGCAGCATGTGATCAAGACGCTAATGTAATGCTATCCTTTATTACGAGAGGAGACTGATAGCAAAGGAGGAGCCCATGGGATCCAAGACTATTTGGCAGATTGGATCCAGAATTGGCTGAGTGGCAGGAAGTGGAGGGTGATGGGCGAGGGGTGTTTTTCTGACTGGACGCCTGTGTCCAGTGGGGTCCCGCAGGGTTCAGTGTCGGGGCCCTTGCTGTTTATGTAAATGATTTAGATATGAATGTAGGAGGGTTGATCAGTAAATTTGTGGATGATACGAAAATTGATGGGGTGGTAAAGAGGAGGACAGCCTTCGATTACAGGCGGATATAGACGGGGTGGTCAGATGGGCTGATCAGTGGCAAATGGAATTCCATCCGGATAAGTGTGAGGTGAGGCACTTGGGCGGGACAAACAAGGCAAGGGAATACACGATAAACGGCAGGACCCTGGGAAGCACCCAGGATCAGAGGGACCTTGGTGTGCACGTACACCCGTCCCTTCAGGTAGCAGAGCAGGTGGATACAGCGGTTAAGAAGGCGTATGGTACATTTGCCTTTATTAGCCGAGGCATAGAGTTTATGAACAGGGAGTTTATGCTGGAACTGTATAACATGTTGGTTAGGCCACACCTGGAATATTGTGTGCATTTCTGGAATCCACATTACAGGAGGGATGTGATAGCACTGGAAAGGGTGCAGAGGAGATTTACCGGGATGTTGCCTGGGTTGGAGAGTTTCAATTATGAAGAAAGATTGGATCGACTGGGGTTATTTTCCTTGGAGCAGAAGAGACTGAGGGGGACGTGATTGAGATGTATAAAATTATGAGGGGCACAGGTAGAGTAAACAGGAAGAAACCTTTCCCTTTGGTGGAGGGATCAATGACCAGGGGGCAGAGATTTAAGGAAAGGGGCAGGAGGTTTAGAGGGGATGTGAGGAATAACCTTTCACCCAGAGGGTGGTGGGAGTCTGGAACTCGCTGCCTGAAAGGGGGGTGGGGGCAGAGACCCTCAGAACATTTAAGAAGTATTTAGATGCGCACTTGCGATGCCAAGGTAGACAAGGCTATGCGGACAAGTGCATCAAATTGGGATTAGAATAGTCAGGTGGTTGTTTGCGACCGGAATGGATTCGATAGGCCGAAGGGCCTTTTCTGTGCTGTCGACCTCTATGAATCTATTTTATTTCTAAAGGGAAGGAATTGAACAGTCAGGAGGTGATAAATAAAAGCAAGATAGGGTAGATGCTGGAAATCAGAAATGAAAACAGAAAATGCTGGAAAAGCTCAGCTGGTCCGGCGACACCTGTGGAGAGAGAAACGGAGTTTAAAGTTTCGGGTCCGAGTGGCTCTCCTTCAGAGGTCAGTTGGTTGACGTGCAAGGGCAAAGTATCTTCCACGGCTGTGTTCAAACCCCCGAGAGGGGTTTTGAACCTGGAATCTTGCAACCCAAATGCGTTCCCGACTGAGGCACGGACCTCCCTGTTCAAACAATGCTCTCACGCGGGACGTGACACAAGGACATTTCTCCAGGGGTGAGGGTGAGGGTGCTGGGGGCAGGGTGGGTGGGGGGAGTGTTTCAATTCAAGCAACAGATCCTCAGCAGATTTCTGTTTGACCTTCTCATGTTGGCACCAGCCAATCTGCTGACCGGCAGATTTGTCCTGGAATGTATCATTTGTAACTTAACAAAGTTCAAGGAATAAATAAGTTACCAGATAAGTGGTTAGCAGCTGACTGTAGACTAATTACTCAGTAACCTGTTAACTGGCAACTGTGACGGGACCAAGACCTTGCATTGCATAGTCTTAGAAATTATATATCGATTTCTGTATGTCTGTTTCTAAACCTTTAAAAACTAGACAATGACCTTCTAAAATAGCTGACTCTAGGACGGTCTGTCACCCTTGAACAAAGGAGCTACCATGGCAGTATCGGAGAAACGTAATAATAATAATCTTTTATTGTCACAAGTGGGCTTTCATTAACACTGCAATGAAGTTACTGTGCAAAGCCCCTAGTCGCCACATTCCGGCGCCTGTTCGGGTACACAGAGGGAGAATTCAGAATGTCCAATTCACCTAACGAGCACGTCTTTCGGGACTCGTGGGAGGAAACCGGAGCACCCGGAGGAAACCCACGCTGACACGGGGAGAACGTGCAGACTCCGCACAGACAGTGACCCAAGCCGGGAATCGAACCTGGGACCCTGGAGCTGTGACGCCACAGTGCTAACTATTGTGCTACCGTGCCGCTCACAGAGTCACTGACAGCTCCCTTGTGGGAGCCTGCAAGGGGCAGCACGGTAGCCTTGTGGATAGCACAATTGCTTCACAGCTCCAGGGTCCCAGGTTCGATTCCGGCTTGGGTCACTGTCTGTGCGGAGTCTGCACATCCTCCCCGTGTGTGCGTGGGTTTCCTCCGGGTGCTCCGGTTTCCTCCCACAGTCCAAAGGTGTGCAGGTTGGGTGGATTGGCCATGATAAATTGCCCTTAGTGTCCAAAATTGCCCTTAGTGTTGGGTGGGGTTACTGGGTTATGGGGATAGGGTGGAGGTGTTGACCTTGGGTAGGGTGCTCTTTCCAAGAGCCGGTGCAGACTCGGTGGGCCGAATGGCCTCCTTCTGCACTGTAAATTCTATGAAATCTATCTATTTCCTAACCCAGGCTGGCCAACCAGAGTCAGCGTGTTTGCTAGGACAAAGGGCCCCTTAACCTTCCTTTCAATTCTTAATGGTTGAGACGTATAATAATCTCAGGCACCCTGTTATAACCCGACAGGAGGCCACGCGATCTTCAACCTCAGAGTCCCTAGGACTTCTCCTGAGTACGATCTACCAAGTTGAGGGGGGCCTCTGGCGCACAGAGGAGTAGGAGGTGTAATATGATAGGTATAATAAATATTTGAGTTTGTTACAGTCGTTGTTTCCGAGTGATCGCTTGCCACGGAAACACACCCTTTGCCAAATACATTTCTCAAAGGTGGAAATCATGTGACATGTACCTCTAGCTTGTGGAGTCAGTGATATTTCCTTGTGGAACTTCAAGGTCAGTCTGTTTACCATCCTACAAGCAGCCTGTTGGAAAAGTAGCTGTGCCCAGGTTGAACCCCTGGCTTCTGCTGGAACCACTGTGTCCTCACCTACAGGACTGATTCATCTCTGTATGTCGATCTCGACGTGTCAAATCAACATTACTGGGGAAAGTGAATTATCCAGCATTGGTTTTCAGCCCGCCAACCTCCATGAAGGAATACCTCACTGGGCTTTGATTCTTGACTCTAGACCTACGTGTAGTAATATTTCTTTTCGACTTCTGGTGGGAGAAGGTCGCTCATAAGGTCGGTCTCACTGTGATCTTCGTGTTTTGGGCTTTTTCATCTGGTTCCAGTGGATTTTGGTCACTAAAACCAGCCCATCATTTGGGTTGAGGAATTAGTCGACGGAAATATGTCAAAATCTATGAAGAATGTTGGCGGCAAGAAGATTACAGGGGATAATCCTTCGACCGAGCTGGCAATCCCAAGGGGCTCAGCAGGAGGGAAAGTGGTGGACCCGGCCTTGAGTGTGAGCTGCTCAGATCACGGTGATGGTGCATGAGTTTGAAAAACAGTTTGCGAAGCATTTTGAGGTGCAGGGCAGGGTGATGATGCATACCCTTAAGCGGCCAATTGAGGAGTCACTTGGCCTGGTCCAGGAGATGCTGGATAAAACCTCAGAGGCGGTGAAGGAGCATGGGGAGGTGCGGAAGGGCGTGGAGGCGGCATGGGGGTCATATCACCTCGTTGGAAGGTGGGATGTTACTGGTGGAGGAGAGGAACAAGACTCTGAGGGCGAAGGTGGAGAACAGGTTGAGGGTGCAGAAACTCAGAATTGTGGGATTGCCGGAGGGGGTGGATGTTAAGGGATGGGTTAAGAGACATTCTAATTAAATGTCTCATCCATGTTAAGTATCCAATAATTGACACTGATATGTAAAGAAGCTTCAGGTGGCCTTTGGGGCAGGTGATGTGATGATAGAGTTTTTGTACCGAGTTGTGTTGAAGGAAAATAAAGGTGTTTGTGAGAAGGAGCAGAACTTTTGACTCTTTATACAACAGCAGCTAAACGGCAAACGGTGGTAGCAGAGGATGGTTACTGTGCAAATGTGAAGGGTTGAAAGATACAACTTTTCCAGACCCAACCAAGGAGTGAGTGAGAAAAAAAAGTATATATAATGTCTGAACCTAGGATAAAGATGGCCGAATATGACCATCCCACCTTATTTTCTGAAAGGGAATCGTACGACCAAAGGAGAAGTGCAGTTGTTATGTGGACTAAGGTAACTGCCTTGGGAAAAAGGAAACAAGGTATGGCATTGGCTCTTTCGCTACCATATGGCAGTAAAATCCGAAACAAAATGCTTTCTGAGCTGGAATTGGAAGAGTTAGACTCAGAAGAAGGTCTGGAGACTCTATTACGTTATATGGATAAGATTTATCAAAAGGATGACTTGTTTAAGTGCCTATGAAGCCTGGTCAGATTTTAATAGATTCCGGAAAACAGAGGATGTCTCCATTGAGGACTATATAATGGAATTTGGCAGACTATATAAAAGGCTGCAGAAACACAGCCTGGAATTTCCACAGTCTGTGTTGGCATTTAAATTACTGAACTGTGCTGGAGTGAGCAACATGGATAGGCTCCTGGTTTTGACAGGCGTTAAGTTTGCGGATAAGGATACCTTATTCGATCAGGTGACAGGGGTCAGCCTGCAATA
The DNA here is from genome assembly GCF_047496885.1 of Scyliorhinus torazame. Lineage (NCBI taxonomy): Eukaryota > Metazoa > Chordata > Chondrichthyes > Carcharhiniformes > Scyliorhinidae > Scyliorhinus > Scyliorhinus torazame. The sequence continues at coordinate 243,836,633 of NC_092717.1, forward strand.
AAGCAGACGGTGGAAGATACACTACTGACAGGATGGCAAAATCGTACAGCTACGAACAGGCTGCAAGAGTATGGAAGGAGGTCGGGACCCGGAAATTATGAGGACAGAAACCCATTTAGAACCTATAATAGGAGGAGGGACATGGAGAATGGAAATAGGAAGATGAACCCCAGAAATGCCCGGGGTATGATAAGTCCATGTTTTCGATGTGACTCTCAATACGATTATGCTTTCAACTGTCCAACACGTTATAATAGAGTGTTTGAAGCGCCACATGACACGGAAGAGTCTGAATAGGAAAAAGATAGTGACTCATTACGCCGGTAATGAGGGTGTTGGTTGCAGAATCCTTCAATTGTGCTGTATCGGACAGTGGCTGCACATCTACTGTGTGTGGAATTGACTGGTTAAAATGTTACCTGGACTCTTTGAATGCTGAAAATCGTAACAAGGTTAAGGAATTTGAAAGTGCCGCAAGTTTCAGGTTTGGGGATGATAATACTCTGAAGTCGCTGAAAAGACTGGTGATCCCTTGCAATATTGCCGGAGTGAATCATTTCATTAGCACGGATGTTGTATCAAGTGAGATACCTTTGCTTCTGAGCAGACCGTCGATGAAGAAAGCACGCATGAAACTGGATATGGAACAGGCTAAGGCAACAGTTTTTGGAAAGACGGTGGACTTACAATTTACAGTCGGGACACTATTGTATTCCATTACTGACAAATAATATTTCAAGTGCAGTTGTTAAGGATGCGTTAATGGCAATTGGAAATGGGACTTTAGCTGATAAAAAGCTTGTTGTAGTAAAACTGCATAGGCAATTTGCGCATCCGTCTCCTCGGAGGCTGAAAAATTTATTAAAGGATGCAGGGGTAAGGGATGAAGACTATACTAAGCTGATAGAACAGGTTAGTGATCGCTGTGAAGTTTGTAGGAAGTTCAGAAGGACACCATCACGACTGATAGTAACCCTACCTTTGGCCAAGGATTTTCACGGCATTGTGGCCAAGGACCTTAAGATCTGGCATAAAGCTAACAATATATTTAGTTTGCATTTTTTAGATTTAGCAACCAGATTTAGTCAATCAACAATTGTACAAAGTAAAGAAAAGAGAGTAATTCTGGATCAAATCGTGGAAAAATAGATAGGGACAGGAATGGGCCCACCGGCAAAATTCCTTACTGACAATGGGGGAGAATTTGCTAATGATGAGTTTAGCGATATGTGTGAAAACGTGAATATCACAGTTCTGAATACGGCTGCGGAAAGCCCATTTAGTAATGGTGTGTGTGAAAGAAACCATGCAGTAATAGATGACATGCTCTGGAAAAGTTTGGCAGACAGGGGCAGCATGGTAGCATTGTGGATAGCACAATTGCTTCACAGCTCCAGGGTCCCAGGTTCGATTCCGGCTTGGGTCACTGTCTGTGCGGAGTCTGCACATCCTCCCCGTGTGTGCGTGGGTTTCCTCCGGGTGCTCCGGTTTCCTCCCACAGTCCAAAGATGTGCAGATTAGGTGGATTGGCCATGATAAATTGCCCTTAGTGTCCAAAATTGCCCTTAGTGTTGGATGGGGTTATTGGGTTATGGGAATAGGGTGGAGGTGTGGACCTTGGGTAGGGTGCTCTTTCCAAGAGCCAGTGCAGACTCGATGGGCCTAATGGCCTCCTTCTGCACTGTAAATTCTATGATAATCTATGACAGACAAACTGCAAGTTAAATTCAGCTTTAGCATGGGCGGTTCATGCAAAGAATTCATTGCAGATGATTGGGGGCTATGGCCCCTATCAATTAGTGTTTGGTAGAAATCCTAAAATTCCGTCCATTTTGGATGGCCAGCCTCCAGCTTGGGAAGGCCTATGATTAGCTCTGCCTTTGCTGAGCATTTAAATGCATTACATAGCAGTAGAAAAGCTTTTTTGGAAGCAGAAATCTCTGAAAGAGTTTGCAGAGCTTTAAGGCATAATGTACGGCCATCAAATACCATTTTTCAGCAAGGAGACATAGTATACTATAAGAGAAACAATTGTAATGAATGGAAAGGCCCAGGGAAGATCATCGGCATAGCTGGCAAAACAATTATTTTGCAACATGGCAAACAAACTGTTAGGGTACATTCATCAAGGATAATGGGTACAGATTACAAATTTTCAAATTTAGACAGAGCAGACAGACATGATGAGGAACCAGGGTCATCTGGTACGCACGTGTTACAGAACTATGAGGACCAGTTAACTGATATAGACACGATTTCTTTAGAGGAACACAATACTTCTGATGAATTAGAACAGGCCATTTATCCGAAAGGACAACTGCCAAAAGTTGGTACAGAAGTAACATACTTGCCTGAAGGGTCTAGTCAATGGAAGGATGCAACTGTTATTAGTAGAGAAGGGAAGGCCACTGGAAAGTATAAACATTGGTTGAATGTACAGCATTCAGGGGAGGGTGTCAAGACAATGGATTGGGAACCTGACGTTCAAAAATGGAGGGCACAGAAACGCAGTGCCAGTTCAGAAAGTACATCGGATAGTGAACAGGTTTGCAGGAAAAGGTTGGGAACTATTAAAAGGACATCCCACAGCAGAAGGGAAAGATCAAGCAGTAGCAGTACAGAAGGAGAAACCAGGCAGGAGAGGGGACATAGTTTATCAAGGTCTCGGAACATGGGTAAGATTATAAATACTACTAGGAGTAGAAGCCCACATGCACGTGAGATTTTGGTGGCTTCCAATAAATTAGATGAAAAGGTTATCAAAGATGCCAAACAGCAAGAACTGCATAGTTGGAGTGAATTTGGGACATGCACGGAAGTACCGGATAGGGGACAAAGAGCTCTATCCCACAGATGGATTGGACAGAAAAGTTCTTCCGGGTGGAACTTATAGGGCAAAGGCCAGGCTTGTGGCAAGGGGATTTGAAGAAAACTTAGAAGATCAGGATTTAAGGGTAGATTCACCTACAGCAGGAAAGGTTATTTTATAGATCTTCTTGGCTTTATTAGCCACAAAGGCATGGGAATGCAAATCTATAGATATAAAAGCTGCCTTTTTGCAGGGATATCAGCTCCAGAGAGACATTTTTCTCCGTCCTCCTAAAGAGGCAGCTAACACAGAAGGGGTACTCTGGAATGGATTAAATGATGCGTCTAGAGTCTGGTATTTTTTGGTAAGGTCTGTTTTGTTAAAGTTAGGCTGTTGCCAGTTGAAAGCAGATCCTGCAATGTTTTACTGGCACTATAAAGGAAATATTTCTGGCATTTTTATAATGCGTGTCGATGATTTTTTGTGGGGTGGGACTAGTGATTTTGAAGCTATTGTAATCTCTGGTTTGAGGAAAAAATTCAGGGTTGGAAGTCAGGCTTCCGGTGCATTTAAATATATTGGACTGGAAATTGGACAGACTAAGTTAGGGGCAACTTTACGTCAGCAATCTTATTTGGAAAGCATCAGCCCAATAGCAATTAGTCGTGGCCGAGTTTCACAAAAAGACGCAATGGTTTCAAAGATGGAAAAAAAGCAACTGCGAAGTTTAATTGGGCAACTGAATTGGTTAGGTAGACAGACTAGACCGGATGATAGTTTTGATGTCTTAGAGTTGAGTACAAAAATGAATAATCCCAAAGTGGAAGACATAATAAGAGCAAATAAAGCGTTGGTCAAACTAAAAATGCAGGAGTGTGTTTTGAGGTTCCCGGTTTTAGGTGACCTTAGGCAAATGAAACTCATAGTTTATAGTGATAGAACATAAAACATACAGTGCAGAAGGAGGCCATTTGGCCCATCGAGTCTTCACTGACCCACTTAAGCCCTCACTTCCACCCTATCCCCATAACCCAATAACCCCTCCTGACCTTTTTGATCACTAATGGCAATTTAGCATGGCCAATCCACCTAACCTGCACGTCTTTGGACCGTGGGAGGAAACCGGAGCACCCGGAGGAAACCCACGCAGACACGGGGAGAACGTGCAGACTCTGCGCAGACATTGACCCAGCAGGGAATTGAAGCTGGGACCCTGGCGCTGTGAAGACACAGTGCTATCCACTTGTGTTACAGTGCTGCCCTTGATGCGTCCTGTGCAAATTTATGTGATAGGGTTTCAAGCGCAGGAGGTTTTATAATTTTCCTTTTGGGGAACAATGGTAAATGTTGCCCTCTTGTGTGGGAAACAAAGAAAATAGGGAGCGTGGTCAAAAGCACTTTGGCTGCTGAGATGTTAAGCCTTGTAGAGGCGGTGGATATGGCATTTTATATATCTCAGATATTGACAGAAATTTTGGGATTAGGGGATTTGGGAAACATACCCATTGAGCGTCACATTGACAATAAATCCCTGTGGGAAAATGTGCACTCTACACAAAGTGTCAATGAGAAAAGGTTAAGGATAGACATTGCAAGTATGAAGCAGATGTTGGACAGATGGGAGATAGCAAGAATTACATGGGTTAACAGTAGCTATCAATTGTCCGACTGTTTAACGAAAAGAGGGGTTAGTTCACAGAAACTTTTGGCTATTGTTAATGAAAGGCGCCTGTTTCTGTGACTTGGTTTTTTTTTTCCTTCCAAAACTGAAAGAAAAAAGAAGCGGGGAAATTGCGTATGTTTTTGAGCTTCTTGTAATTTTGTTTTCACCAAATTATTTTTTTTTCTCCAAGGGAGGGGAGACGGTTAAGGGATGGGTTAAGAGACATTCCAATTAAACGTCTCACCCATGTTAAGTATCCAATAATTGACACTGATATGTAAAGAAGCTTCGGGTGGCCTTTGGGGCAGGTGATGTGATGATGGAGTTTTTGTACTGGGTTGTGTTGAAGGAAAGGTGTTTGTGAGAAGGAGCAGCACTTTTGACTCTTTACACAACAGCAGCTAAACGACTAACAGTGGAGTGGAGGGCTTGAAACTGACTTTTCCCAGGTGGATGTCAAGCATTTCAGGGGGGGGGGATGGGTGATTGTCCGCTCCAGAGATGGATCGGGTCCACCAGGTACTCCGACGGAAGCCTCTGGCGAATGAGCCGCTGCGGGCGGTGATCCTTGGTTTCCAGGAGCGGGTTCTGCAGTGGGACAAAGTAAATCCGGACTCGAGGTGGCAAGGAAGCATCATTAGGATATACCGAGACGTCGGAATGGAGTTGGCGAACCGGCGTGCGGCTTTTCATAATGCAAAGTCAGTGCTATTCAGGAGTGGAGTCAGGTTTGGAGCAACCCTGCCAGGTTGAAAGTGACTTTTCGGTCGGAAGATCATTTTTTCAACGTGTGGGTGGAGTCGGAGGCTTTTGTCAAGGAGCATGGAATTGGACTTGATTGAATGGATTCAATTGCGACTTTAACGGGGACGGTTGGGGAAGGGTTGTTTTGAGACGGGTTGTAGTTTGTATCTGTTGTACGTTTGGGATTCAGGGGATTACGGCCTTCGGGGGAGTGGGGTAGAGCTCAGGGCACGGGAATGGGGAATATATAGTCCCCTGGGGGAGTTTAAGTTTTGTAAGGGTGTTGTTGCATTTTGATTGCTCACCCGTAGCCAGTGTGGTTTGGAAGATGTCGTCCTTCTTTGACCTTTGAGCACACATCCTGGGTGGGGGGGTTACGTTTTCTCGCTGCAAAGTTTCAGCTAGTGAAGTGGGGGGAGGGGCTGCGGCTTGTTGGACCTGCTTGGGCTGGGTTAAGTGAGCCTGGCTTATTTGTTTGGTGGGGGGTTGGAAGGGGTGGCCGCAGAGGAGGGAGCTGTTTTTCTGGAAAGCCTTCTTCAGGGTCATGGTGGTGGGTTGGTAGGGGAAATTTGACTGGTACTAAGGGCTTGTGAGTGACTCGTCCAAGAGGCGGGTCTGGTGGCTATCTCGGGTAGGTCCTGGACCCAGGCCGGCTGGAGGTGGCGACCATTGTCCGTTGTCCTTTCGGAATTGGTCACAGTCAGTCTAAAAATATTTTTTCGAAAAGTAATATTTCTTTTCTTTCTGGTCTTCGCACTGTTAATCTTTCTTTTCTCTAATCCTCCTTGACTGTATGAATACGAAAGAGGCAACACTCCGACCCTCATCCACCATTTTGAATGTGTGCCAGTAAACTAACCCTTTGAGTTCATCCTATCTCGAGTTTGCTGCAGGGCTTATTATGGGGCGACATGGTAGCACAGTGGTTAGCATTGTTGCTTCACAGCGCCAGGGACGCAGGGTCGATTCCTGGCTTGTCTGTGTGGAGTCTGCACGTTCTCCCCAAGTCCCGAAAGACGTGCTTGTTAGGTGAATTGGACATTCTGAATTCTCCCTCCGTGTACCCGAACAGGTGCCAGGCTGTGGCGACGAGGGGAATGTCACAGTCACTTAATTCAGTGTTAATGTAAGCCTACTTGTGACAATAATAAAGGTGATTATTATTATTAGAAAATTGGGTTGCACCTAAACTGAGGGGTTCGGAAATACACCACAGCTGATAGAGGGGGAAGCAAATCAAGACACCTTTATGTATATGGACGAACGGAGAGAGTATAAATGAATACCCCGCCCCACCATCCTTCCGCTCCGCAACATTATTATTATTTAAGTTTAGCGGCAGCTTAAACATGTGCTCAATGCAAAAATACATTTTTAAATGTCTATCCCATCAGACAGTACATTACAAATCTATTTATCCTGCCCCTTCACATTCTGGCCATGGTGTAGCTTTGAGTGGAGCACTCAGGGTACAAATCCCAAGGCTGCCTGAGTTCTGTGTAATGCAAGGGTTGATATTTGCTTGTGAATCAATATCTTCTTGCAAGTTTCAGCACAGTTTTTCCACACAGCTTGATGTGGAAGAATCCTACTTTGCGGATGAAAGAACGGTTTTCATTTCTAAAGCAACTTTCATGACCTCAGGAAGTCCTGAAATGCTTCACAGCCAATCACATGCTTTGGAAGTGTAATCACTGTTGAAATAAGAACATAAGAACTAGGAGCAGGAGTAGGCCATCTGGCCCCTCGAGCCTGCTCCGCCATTCAATGAGATCATGGCTGATCTTTTGTGGACTCAGCTCCACTTTCCGGCCCGAACACCATAACCCTTAATCCCTTTATTCTTCAATAAACTATCTATCTTTATCTTAAAAACATTTAATGAAGGAGCCTCTACTGCTTCACTGGGCAAGGAATTCCATAGATTCACAACCCTTTGGGTGAAGAAGTTCCTCCTAAACTCAGTCCTAAATCTACTTCCCCTTATTTTGAGACTATGCCCCCTAGTTCTGCTTTCACCCGCCAGTGGAAACAACCTGCCCGCATCTATCCTATCTATTCCCTTCATAATATTATATGTTTCTATAAGATCCCCCCCTCATCCTTCTAAATTCCAATGAGTACAGTCCCAGTCTACTCAACCTCTCCTCGTAATCCAACCCCTTCAGCTCTGGGATTAACTTAGTGAATCTCCTCTGCACACCCTCCAGTGCCAGTACGTCCTTTCTCAGGTAAGGAGACCAAAACTGAACACAATACTCCAGGTGTGGCCTCACCAACACCCTATACAATTGCAGCATAACCTCCCTAGTCTTAAACTCCATCCCTCTAACAATGAAGGACAAAATTCAATTTGCCTTCTTAATCACCTGCTGCACCTGTAAACCAACTTTTTGCGACTCATGCACTAGCACACCCAAATGCATTTATACAGCTCATTTCGTGATCCTTGGGCGTTTCAAAACCATTAAAATATTTCTTGAAATGTAGACGCTGTTGTGAAGTAGGAAACATGATGGCCAGTAAGGTCCCACAAAACAGCAACATGACAATGGCCAGAAAATCTGTTAGTTAATGAGGGCTAAATATTGGTCAGGATATCGGGGAGAACACTCCTGAACTTCAAAAAAGCACCATGGGACCCTTCAGAGTAATCTCCCTCATTTAAATGCTCCATTGCTTCAAAGGCTGAACAGAAGGTTGATCTGTCAATAAACAAAGCACAGGGTGCAATTGATACAGTATAATCTGAGGCTCAATACCGTTTAATGCAGAAGAGTACTTCATCCAATGGAAGAAGTCTTACAACACCAGGTGAGACTTCTTACTGTGACCACCCCAGTCCAATGCCGACATCTCGACATCATGGTTCATCCACTGGATAAGTAATCCAATGCATCTGAAAACATTTTCACTTTCACATCGTGGGTTAATTTAATGATCAATTTTCTGAACAGAGAATTTTCATCTAACACTGCCTTAAAAACGTACTTAACTTATTATACAGAACGTCCCTTTAGGTCAGATGATCAAAAGCTTGATCAAAGAAATAGGTTGGTGTATTAAATTGAGCGTGTAAAGGGGAGAAATTTCTGGAAGGTATTACAGAGATCGCGCCCAAGGCAACCGTGAACACAGTTAGAAATGGTGAAGCAATTAAAATAAATAAGCAATTATTAAACAAATTTAGATGTCTCAGAGGGTTGTGGGACTGGAGCAGATTACAGATATAGTGAGGAGTGAGACCATGGGGGTGTTTGAACACAAGCATGAGAATATTGCTGAAGAAAGAGACATACTGTCAAAGTTTTTATTTTTTCATTCATCAGAACTGACTCACAAGAAAACTAAATCTCAAAGGGACCAACAATTTATATTGCTTGGGACGAGAGTCCTGATTGGTTGTCAAGTGGAGGGTGATTGGTAGAGGTTTTGCTTGGGAGAATGCACCAGGGAACTGTTAACTGCCAAGCTTTTGCGTGAATTCAAACCAACAGGTGAAATGAAAATGAAAATCGCTTATTGTCACAAGTAGGCTTCAAATGAAGTTACTGTGAAAAGCCCCTAGTCGCCACATTCCGGCACCTGTTCGGGGAGGCTGGTACGGAAACTCTAATAGTCACCAGGTCAACTCTAATACATTGCCGTGAGGAATGAACAAGGGAATGGCTGTCCCTCAAACATTTGTTTAGTTGAAATAAATACAATGAGTGGACATGTTCTTTCTGTTTACAAAGGACAGGGCCCTGTGTGTGAATGTCTGCAGCTTCTAGCAGACATGCAGTAGTGAGCCACCTTTTGAGCCCACAGACAATCTTAAATTGGTTGTCAGTGTAGTTCTGAGCACTATCAGGATTTCTTCAGCAAGTGCTGTCGAATTGCAGAATAATATCTAATGTTGGACCCTATATTCCGAGTTTTACAAGAAAGGGCTGGTCGGGTGCGGTCTGTACCTTGCCCACTGTGAACAGTGGCTGGGACATGCTGTTTGATACGATCCTCCAGTCTTTGTGACGTATCGCCTACACACCTGGCATCACACAGGCATTGAAATTCATAGACCACATCACTGATTTGTGTGCTCGGCAGAATGTCTTTATGGCTTGACGGTAGTATCCTGTTAGTGGAAAATATCACTCAAGTTGCTACTGCATAGTTAGTAGCGTGAAACAGCTAGCTTCACCTGTTGCCCAAACCTGTTGCCCAAACGTTTGAGACACCTTACCCTTCAGGGTAATCTGAGGTAGACTGGGAACGTTTCAGTTGAAGGTGACGGTAGGCCCATTCCTGAGTTTGTGTGACACACAGCACGAATGGATCCGATCAGGGCAGACATTGTCCTGCAGGATAGCTTTGGATGTCTTTTCTCAGCAGGCTGAACAAATGGCTCGGGCCCGATTGATGACGATGCTGATAAAGTGAACCTTGTAATGCATGGAACTGTAGGAATCTGAGCGCGTACATTGACCAGTGAAGGTCGGATTCTGAAACACCCTGACAGGTTTCTCGACCAGCACGTTGAGGAAAGGAAGCTCATTTGACTGCTCCGTTTCGAAGGAGAATTTGAGCGCGGGGTCAAGTCCATTTAGAGGCCGAGAGGAGATCTCATGGCAGCAGAATCTAGCTGGGCAGACATGATGCCGTTAAAACTGAACTCAACTGTGTGAGTTCATGAGTTCAATGAATCCTGCTTCTTTTAGCAGTACATTGATGAATGGGCCAGCGACAGCACTGTCACCAACATGTGAGTCATGTGTAGTTTTTGTGCATGTGAGGGACTCCGTCACCACGTATGTGGAAAACTGACTCAAAACCGGTAGCGACAACTCAGCCAACCATGCGACCAATTCACGTTGTGCAGAACCATCCCCAGGTAAGAAAGGGTGTGAATGCTCGTCACTAACATGTGTCTGGGGCAGCACGGTGGCGCAGTGGGTAAGCACTGCTGCCTCACGGCGCCGAGGTTCCAGGTTCGATCCCGGCTCCGGGTCACTGTCCGTGTGGAGTTTGCACATTCTCCCCGTGTCTGCGTGGGTTTCACAACCCACAACCCAAAGATGTGCAGGGGAGGTGGATTGGCCACGCTAAATTGCCCCTTAATTGGAAAAAACGAACTGGGTACTCTAAATTTTTTTAAAAACTATTGTTCGTCTTGGGCAATCCACTCCAACGTGGACCCAGTGAGCCATGAAGATCGGTCCTATCGCATATTTTCAATCAATACTCAAGTTCTGTGCTGCCGAGGGTGAGAATTTTAAAATCGAGCTTGACCAGGAGCCAATGTAGATCAGCGGGCACGGGCGGGGGGGGCGGGGGGGGGGGGGGTGAGAGGGAAATGGGATTGGGGCCAACTGGGGAAAGCGGCAGCAGATTGTTGGATGACCTCTCCAGATCACAGAGGGTGGAATGTGGGAGAGCAATCGAGAGGGGGTTGGAATAGTCAAACCCGGGGGTGGCAAAGTCATGGCGGAGGACTTCGGCTGCATTTGAGTTGAGCTGGGTGATGTCACTGAGATGGATCTTAGCGACAATGCAAAGATGGGGTCGCAAGTTCAGCCTTGGGTCAAGTATGAAAACCGAGGTGGTAAACCGGCTGGTTTAAGCTCAGGCTGTTGCCTGGGAGATGGACTGAGTTAGTAGCTCGGAAATGCAGTTTGGATCTGGGACCGAAAACAATGGCTTCAGTCTTCCCAAAGGTTACTGTAAATCACGGCGTATAAGTTGACCCGCTGTTTCAGATTACCCCATTTTCCCTGCCCCCAAAATCATGTTCTTGCACATACTCCGTGTAGGAGTCGACCCTCTTTTCATCTACGACGCGCTATACCCGCGTTAGTAGCCTGCCTCCATTTCTCACCCCATAAATTCACGTCTTCTTACTAGTTCCTGATGATTGGGGTCAAGCATGCGATGCAGGCCGTGCTGTAAAGTTGTGTGTGAATCTAATGCATGACTCCTTTTTGCATCTGAAGCTAAAGACATTTCAAAATGGAGACCGCCCACACCCACCAGTTATTATTAGACTCAAGGTATCACTCGACCCCAGTTTTGGGACGGATTTTCCGAGGCTTCAACAGTCGACTCATACATCGAAACCTACGGTAATTAGAGGAAATTTCTGCCAATCCAGCACTGGGTGTCGGATAGGCAGTCGGATAGTTCAGCGACAGTGGGGGAGTTGAGAGAGGTGGTGGTGAGGTCGAGCTGGGCATTATCAGTGTACGTGTGAAAACTAACACTGAGACTTCAGATGATGTTACCCAGGGGCAGCAGGTAGATGGGCAACAAGAGGGGGTAAGTGATAGATCGTTGGGGGACGCCTGCGGTAACAATAAGGGAGCAGGAAGGGGAACCATTGCAAGCGATACTCTGGCTACGATTAGATAGATATGAAATAAATCGTTTATTGTCACGAGTAGGCTTCAAATGAAGTTACTGTGAAAAGCCCCTAGTCGCCACATTCTGGCTCCTGTTCGGGGAGGCTGTTATGGGAATCGAACCGTGCTGCAGGCCTGCCTTGGTCTGCTTTCAAAGCCAGCGATTTATCCCTGTGCTAAATCAATTGGAACTGGCTGAGAGCAGTTGCACCCAGTTGGGTGACATGAAGAGGTGTTGCTGGAGGCTGATGTGGCCATTCCTGAAGGAAACAGACAGCTCGAGGAGGTCGAGGAGGAAATGTTTGTGACTTCGATGAGAGCTATTCCGTTCCAGGCCAAATGTGGAAACCTGATTGGAGGGACCCAACCATCCGTGAAAGATGGGGGTGGATTTGGGAGTTGACAACATGTTCACGGGCTTTGGAGAGGCAAGGAAGATTGGAGATGGGGCGATAGTTTGCAAGGATGGTGGGGTGAAGGGTTGCTTTTGTTTAAGTTGATATGAATGTTCCCTCAGGTAGACGTTACATTGAAAGAGGCGGGGCAGGTAGAGAAATTGGGTAAAAAGCCAAACAGGACCCTGGGATTTCTAAATGGAGACACAGGGCGCGATTTAATGACCTCGTCGAGTCCACGTGGTGACATGTCGAGGCCGTTGAATCTCGTGAGAGGCCTCTTGCGATAGTTTCGATGCAAGAAGATTTAACGAGATTTAACGCGATATTGTGAGATGTCACGATCGGATTCTCGCCCTCGCTGGGAGAGATCCCGATTAACATATTGAAGTGAGCTATTAGGGTAATTTAAATATGTCTGCGCCTTATTCTCCCGGGGCCCGAGAACTACTTTATAAAAGACCGATTCAGCCTCAGCATCGCTCATTTCCGGGAATGACATTTTAGAACGGATTTGGAAGCGTTGGAGAGGGTACGGAGAAGATTCCCGAGAATGGTTCCAGGGCTGGGGGACCTCGGCAAGGTGGGCGGATTGCAGATGTTGGGCCCATTCTCCTGGGAGAAGGGAAGGACGAGAGGAGATTTGATGGAGGTGTTCAAAATCAGGAAGGGTCTGGGCAGAGTAGATCGGGGGAGAGGGAGTCCGGAGCCAGGACAATAATTTAAAGTGATTGGCAGAAAGCAGCGTCGGTTCCGTGAGAAAAGCAGCTTTGTGCAGCATGTGGTTAGGATCTGGAATACACTGCCCGAGACTGGGATGGAAGCAGATTCAATTCTCTCTTTCAAAAAGAAATTCATTATCCACACACCTGACCACGAACACGCACACGCACATGCAAGCACACACCTGCGCACACGCACATATTTCCACACGCACATAAGCACACACCCAAGTGCACACACGTGGGCACACACACATATATACACACACGTACACATACATAAGCACTCAGATGCACACACACATCCACATACAAGTGCACACGCACAAACACACACAAGCACTCAGATGCACACCCATACACAAACACACACACACACACATATAAAGACACTTATACGCATACACACACATTTATACACACACATACACAAGCACTCAGATGTGCATGCATACACACACACAAACACACACATTCAAGCAGACACACATGCACACATAGACACACACACAAGCACTCAGATTCACACACACACGTATACACACAGACATTAACATACACACACACATACAAGTGCACGCACACATATTCATGTGTGTATAAGCACACAGCAATTTGAACACACATGCACACAGACTAGATTAATTATTTTTATGGGAAATACAGTATATAGAATTAAGAAAAACAGCAGAAAATCGAGGTTGTCTCTCAAAATGTTGAAACAATGAAGTTATGTTGGATGGATTGAAGGATTCACTTTTTAATCTCCAC